>NC_133666.1:608905067-609216790 GCF_037893015.1 Macrotis lagotis | reverse complement strand
AGAACTGGAAGGATCTCAGAATATAGCATTTCAGGATCTATACTCTAGATTGTTAGAATTGGAAGAATTTTAAAGTATATAAAGTTTGATATAGGATGATTGAGCTGGAGACTCCTTAAAATTGATAGCCATAGGGCAGCTAGGTGGCACAGTGGATAGAGCACTGGCCCTGGAGTCAGGAGAACCTGAGTTCAAATGTGGCTTCAGACACTTAATAATTGCCTAGCTATGTGACCTTGGACAAGTCACTTAACCCCATTGCCTTAAATAAGTAAAATAAAATAAATGTACAAAAAATAATTTACAGCACTATATAAAATGTTACAACTGAAAGGATCTTGAGACAAGTTCAATGGAGAATATGTAATGTTAAAGTAGGAAAGACCTTAGAATTTACAATGCTAGGATAGAGACTATAGAATATTAGGTTGGAAAAGAACATAGAATATTAGAAGTGGGAGAATCTATCTTAGAATTTGGAAAGTTAAGTTGTAGAATATAGAATGGTCACCATCCTCCTCCCTATTTTGTAGATTAAGACTTCAAATTCATACCATGTGAGGAACTGTGGAATGTTTGACTTGGGAAAAAGAAGTCAATGAGATGAGGAATGATAGCTTTTATCAGGTACTTAAAAGACTCTCTCATGAATGGGGGTAAGAACTATTCCATTTAACTCTAGAAGGAAAATATATAGACTTTGGGTAGAAATTGATAAAAGACACATATGGGCTTAATAGAAAATCTTCTTAATTAGAGTTCTCTAAAACTGAAATGGGCTTCACAGAGAGATGTTGGATCACTCCCTGTTACTGATCTCCAAGCAGAGTTTGAATCCTAATTTGAGGATATGGTATAGAAAAAGTAATAATAATGTTACATAGTGCTTTAAGGTTCACAAGATAAGGTTATGAAGTGATTATCTCACTTGTGCCTCACAACAACTCTATGATATAGACACTATGGATGCTTTTATGCTTAGTTTTCAGATGAAGAGTTTGAGGCCAAGAGATTCAGTGACTTGCTCAGAGCCACTTCCTCTTATCTGTCCATTCTGTTGGGTAGCACAAGCTGGGATAAAAGTCACTGGACTTAATAAATTCCACTTGAGTCTAATAAAATATATGGGTTATTAATGCTAATATATGTAAATCATGGAGGATACTAGTTGGGAACAGGATGTGGAAAGGCTATGAGCCAGCAATTGAAGTCATCAGCAGAAGTAACATTTTATGGAAAGCTTCATATAATTACAATAATTATTGCTCATGTATATTATTTCATTAAAGTTAATTTTATACATGTTTACATCCTTAAATTAGACTTAGGCTTTGAAATCAGAATCTGTGATTTTTATCATTGTATTACTAATATGATGCAATATGATTTGTATTCTGTCAGTATTTAGTAACTCTATTGTTTTGAATTCATTTTATCATAGAGATTGAAAATGAGTAGAAAATGTCTGTAATATATCTTCCCTTATCCTCCCTCTTACCTGAATTTAAACATATTCTTTTTTTATTTCAAATCTGGCCTCTTCTTCTTGGAAGGGACTTCAGAGGTCATCAATTCTGAATCCCTCATTTTTCATATGAGGAAACTTCTTAGATTTCTTCTGGTCAGTAAATAGTTTTTCCCTCAGAAATCTCAAATGGTACTTTGGTTTGCAAAGCTCTAAAATGCTTAATGAATGTAACCTTGACATCTATTCCTGGGAAAATCCTAGGACATATTATTAAAGATATGACTGATGAACAACTTGAAAAGGATGTGGTGATTACAAAAATCTAGCATGATTTAAAAAGAACAAGTCATATCAGGTTAATTTCATTACCATTTTTATGGACAATATTACTAAACTAGGAGATGAGAGGAATACTGTACATATAGTTTACCAAATTTTATGAAAGCTTTTGAGAAAAAAATATCCCATGCTATTTTTGTTCGAAAAGTTGGAGAGTTCTAGAAAAGATAATTAATATAGTTACAGGGATTCAGAACTCAAACTGGATTCAAGAAATTAGTTGTTGATTCAGAACCAGGAGCAAGCAATGAATGTTGCCAATAGATAAATTTAGGATTTATATAAGGAAAAACAAAAAAGCAAATAAAAAACTTGCTAAAAATTCAAACTATATAAAAGTCCAGTTGACTTTCTATCTTCTTTGCCTCCTGATAATAAGTTTCTTAAGAGCAGAGACTATTTTTTAAAAGAACGTTTGTATTTTCAAAATGTGGTATAATTCTTGTACAGTTGTTTAGTACATACCTGCTGATTGATTAATAGTGCTTATTTTAGCATAGTGATCCATATGCAGTGATTTCATAATAAATGAATGATATGGACTTCTTTTTATTTTATTTAGGTTTTTTTCAAGGCAAATGAGGTTAAATGGCTTGCCCAAGGTCACACAGGTAATTATTAAGTGTCTGAGGGAAGATTTGAACTCAGGTACTCCTGAATCCAGGGCTGGTGCTCTATCCACTGCACCACCTAGCCATCCCATGGGCTTCTTAAAAAAGAATTTACAAAAGTGTGTTAGAATGATAGTGTTTTGAAAGTTTTAGTGTGGATGAAGAAGGCAACTTATTGGCCTCTCCACATAGAATCATGGTCTTTTAGAGATGATTTGATCTACCCACTCTCAGGGGTCCTTCCTATTTCATAATGGAAAAAGAAACATTCCTCTAATTCTAAAAAAAATTCTAGGGAACAATAAGCCACAATCTCCCTTACTTCAAGCAGAAAGGGCATTGAGCTAGGAGACCTAGCCTTGTACCATATGACCTTAATTTTCTCTGCCAACCTCTTTGGGACACAGGTTCTAGCCCTATTAAAATAAGGTATTAAAAATAAATTAAGATAAGAAATCCCTCATTTACTTCAGGATTTTTTTCAAGTTATACCTTCTCCATGATGATGATGATGATGATGATGATGATGATGATATTTTGTCTATTCTTGAAGAAGACCACAGCATCAGGGTGGTGATGCCATGACAATCATGTGAATTGGATTTGAGTGAAGGCTGTGGTGTTAAGTAAGGCTGTGCTAGGTCACCAGTCTCACTTTTTCCTCCAGAGCCATCTGGGTCCAGTGACCAGATATGAATCAGGACAACTAGCGATTCTCTGGATGCAAGGCAAGCAGGGTTAAGTGACTTACCCAAAGTCACGCAACTAATAAATATCAATTCTCTGAGTCCAGATTTAAACTTCTGTCCTCCTGACTAAAATATATATCTTCTCTGTAAAACTTTTCCTGATCTCCAAAGCTGCTAGTAATTATCCTCCCTCCATTACTTTTATATATTATGACTATGTCTATGTACATTCACCCCTTCCCATCTTCCCCTGCAAAGAATGCAAGATCCTTGAGAATTTGGACTGTTTTATTTTTATCTTTCATCTCTAGAATCTAACATAATGTCCAGCACAAAGTAGACTTTGAAGAAATGTTTGTTGATTGATGGAAATCAATGGTCAATTACTAATGTTGTTATAGATGGGAGTCATATTTGGGTCAGGGGTTATATTGGATGACACTGAGGTCTTTCTTGTCGAATGTTAAGAAAATAATTCTGTGATCATTAGATCTTTAAGATGTTGTAGAAGATGTTTTAATGATCATTATAACACTCTCATTGTGCAACTTGCCTTGCATTCTGCTCCCTTGCAGGCTCTCTTTGATATATGACTATTTGCTGTTACTCATCTACAACTAGAAAAACTTTAACAACAACCGGCTCTATAGGAATGACTCCTTTTGTGTCGGGGCAGAGAGAGAGTACAAAGATGCAGTATCACAAGTCAATTCATTATAACTAAAGATATATTAAAATTAAACATTTATTGAGTATATGCTATATGCAATGAACTAACCAGGTGGCACAGTGGATAGAGTGTTTGTCCAAAGTCAGGAAGACTCTTCTTCCTGAGTTAAAATTCAACTGCAGATGCTTAATAGCTGTGTGCTCCTGGGCAAGTCACTCAACCCTGTTTGCCTCCATTTTTCATTTGTAAAAAGAACTGAAAAAGATAAATGACAAAGCCCTTCAAAATCTTTGACAAGAAAATACCAAATGGTGTCAAAAAGAGAGCATAGCTGAAGGAATTCTATAACAGCAACAAACAAATTAGAGCTTGATTTATTGTTTTGTTGAATATCCATTAATAAAATGGCATCAGTAATATAGATTAAACTTTAAAGCATGTTGTGAATATTTAAAGAGCTGTTGTCATGTATTTCTAAACATATCATTGCCTCCTTCTTCAGCTCTAACTCCTAACTTCCCTGACTTCTTTGAAGAATCAACTGAAATGTCACTTTCTAAAGGAAGCCATTTTCAAGTCCCACTTGCTATTAGTGCCACTCAGTTCCTCAGATTACCTTCTTTTTTTCTTTTCGTATATCTCTTATATGTATATAGTTATTTGCATTTTTCGTGACATTAGAATGTTAAACCCCTTATGAATAGGCATTATTTTCCTGCCCTTTTGTGTATTCTCACTACTTAATACAGTGCCTAGCATATGATAAGCTTTTTGACTTATTCTTTCAGACAGTGATATGCTTGCAGTTGTTTAACAACTGACTCCAAAAAATGACAGCTTGACATATTTTATATTTTAATCTTCATTATTATAATTTCTCCATTACTTTCTTAAATCTAGCTAATCATTAAAACAACCAAGCCTTATTTCTAGTATTTGCCAATTTTGAGGCATAAATATTCACATTAAAAATATAATGATAAGCTTTGGCAAGCAAACTGATTCTAAAATACTCTTAACATCTTGATCTACCATTTGCTTGTACCAGTCTTCTGTGTTGGTTCAAGTTTCAGATCAAATTAAGGAAGCATTCGTATAACTAGTTTCCTTCAACATGTAATATCGATGCTGCTTTTGCCAATGACTGGACACCCAAGATAAAGGGAGTAGAGTGATTTTCAAGTGCAGTTTTTACGGGAACACCCCAGCTACTGAGCAGATAGTGACATAGGTTTCCGGTAGTTGATGCTCAAATTTCTATCAAAAGTAAAGGAATCCCCAAGGTTTAATTTAACCATTTTCACCTTTATACATTGACTGTAAAGACTGAGAGATCTTCTTCAATAACACCAATGCAGAGGTGCCAAAATGGTAACAGGAGATGAGAATTATCCTGCTGTCTCCCCTGTGCAATTGTTAGGATGTTTTCCTTTTTTAAAAGTCCTTCAACTTTTAACATATTTTTGGATCTGTGCCTGAGAGACAGACTGCTCCTGGAAGAGATTTGTTGTTTCTGTCTTTCTCCCAGGTGCCCATCTGCAGCTTTGACAAGTTTCTTCATGCAGAACTATAGAGACCCCGATAGGATCTGTGGCACTTTGTTCTGGAAAAGACATATCCTTGTCGCTTGGACAAAGAAGAAAGTTACATGTCAATCTAAACTCCTTTTCCTATTAGGAAGTGTACAGTGATAGACTTTTTTTTTGCAAGGGAAGGGAAAAAATAAAACAAACAGAATTATTCCCTCCCTACCTTTCCAAGTTAGGATCAATATGTTCATCAACAAATGTTTTATGGGAACCTATAACTAAAGATGCATTAAAGTTAAACATTTATTGTGCATATAGTATATGCCATGAACTCTGCTAGGCATTGGAGGTAAAATAAAAATTCAATGAGTCTGTTAAAATGCCTTTATTATATACTGTCCTGTGTGCTGAAGATACAAAAAAGATGAAAATATTTCCAACTTCAAGGAGTGTTTACACGTGCATGTACATGTATATGCATGTATATACATGGTCATGCATGTGTACATAAATCTAGGTAAATATAATAATCACACATGCATGCATATTCATATTTACACACATGCATACATATGTATACTGGGTTTGTATATGTGTACGGATATTCACATATATCCATATATTTATTTTCCCCAATAACATGTTAAAACGATTTTTAACATTCGTTTTTTTTTTAAACCAAATACTTGGAACATTGAGTTCCAAATTCTATTCCTTCCTCTCTCCTCCTCTACTTCCTTCCTAAGATATTATTTTAATTTTAAAAAATTTTATATATTTAAGGCAATGTGGTTAAGTGACTCACCCAAGGTCACACATTTAGGTAATTTTTAGGTGTCTGAGGCCAATTTTGAACTCACATCTTCCTGAGTGCTCTATCCACTGAGGCATCTAGCTGCCCCTCTCCTGATATATTAAATAGTTAAATATAGATTATACATATGCAATCATGTAAAACATTTTCATATTATTCATTTTATACAAGAAAACTTGAAGAAAAGAAAAAAAACAAAAGTGAAAAAAAATTCAATCTGTCCAAACAATATCACATTTTTTCTGTGGAGGTGTATAGTATATTTCATCATTAATCTTTTAGGACTATTTTGAATCATTGTATTTACGAGGATGGCTAAATCATTTACAATTCTTCATTGGACAATATTGCTCTTACTCTGTACAGCGGGTCTCCTGATTCTTTTCAATTCACTTTGCATCTGTTCATGTAAATCATTACAGTTCATGTAATATTTACAGACAAATCATCCTGTTTGTCATTTCAATGTACAACAATATTCTATCACAATTATAATACTATATCGTATTTAGCCATTCTGCAGTTGATGAGCAATTTTTAGACAACACAAAAAGAGCTGCTATAAATATTTTTTCTACAAATAGATCCTCCCTATATTTTGGATGTTTTTGGGTACAGACCTAATCATGATATGTGATGTCAAAGGGCATACACAGTTTTATAACCCTTTGGACAGAGTTCTAAAATGCTTTGCAAAATGATTGGATCAGTTCAAAATTTTTCCAATAGTGTATCAGTGTCAGTTTTTTACATCCCCTCCAATATCCATCATTGTCTCAAAGAGCATACTTTCTAAGGGGGAGACAACATGTAAATAACAAAGCACATACAAGTTGGATCCAGAGTAGATGGAAGGTGGAAAAAAAAGGATTAGTGGTTAGGGAGTCAGGAGACTGGAAAATATCTCCCAGGGAAGGTTGGATTTCTCTGTCTCCTCAATGAGCTCAAAATTTAATGGGGATAGGGAATAAGATAAAAACACATAAAGAAAACTATAATTAAATGTAAAAGGGTGTCCCAGGTAAAGATTACTCTGGGCTGCTATGTACATAGGATGGAGTGAGGAGAAAAAATGGGACTGAAGTAGATAGAAGAGGATTGGAGAAGAGTAAAGAATTCTTCATGGATGTGGTAACAGCTGAGTTGGGTGTCAAGGAATCACAGAATTTCATCTCTGGAAAGAACCTCAGAGCCCATCTGGTCCAATGCAAACTTGAAAAAGTATTCCCTTTACAACATTTCTGAAAGGTGGCCATCTAGCCTTTCTTAAAGATTTCTTGTCAGGAGAAACTCCCATCATCCTGAGGCAACTTATTCTATTTTTGAATAGCTCCAATTGTTAGGAAGTTTTTCATTTTAACTTGTGTCAGATGATAGTAGGGTCTGGGGTACAGACCAGGTAGTGTGAAGGAAAGGGGAAATCTCTGAATGCCTTTTCATGTTTCCAAGCCTTGGGATCTAGAATTCTCCATCCCCAAGTCCTTGTGGTTGTTAGAAGTGAGGAGGAAAAGAAAAAGAGGAAGGGAAGGAAAAGTTGAAGTTGTTTGTGCTGAAGTGGAAAGAGTATGGGAAGTCTGGTTTGGAATGCCATATTTGCCCCTTCTACTATGACTTTAGGCAAATATTTCCCTCCTTGAATTTCAGCTTCCTTTTAGGACTAGGATGAAGTAGGACTAGATGGTATCTGAAGCCACCTCTACCCCAAACATTCTCTGATTCTCTGTTCATTACTGATCCAGTGAGGGGTTCTGCTGTCAAGTTTCATTCTTCCCAAATTCTCCCTTCAATCACTAATCATTGTCCTTAAATTTTTTTTCAAATCTCCAAATCCATGCTTCCTTATTTTTATTCTGTTCATTCTAAAGTCTCCAACCCAATTATCCATGACGTCTTCCTTCACTGTCACTTCAACCACCTATCTTAGACCAAAGGAATAATTAATTGTTGTAGGGGTTTCCCTCTCTCTCTATCTAATCAAAGCACTCTTTGGCTTCTTTAATCTTTAGGAGCAAGGGGCATCGGGAATGGAGCATGAAGACCTCTTTCAGGTGCCCCATTTTATAACTTGAAAGACATTTTTATATAGTGCTCTCAGTCTATTGTCATATTTGAGGCAAATAATGGACTAGCTAGGCATTTTGCAGACTTAGCCGGAAACAAAAGGAACATAGTTTTTCCCTATTAAAAATGCATCTTAAATTCCAAAAAAATCTTCTAAATTGAGAGAAATAATTATTGATAATCAATTAATATTGGAAAGATTTAGGGTTTTTCCCTATTTCCTCAGTCAAAGCCCAGTCCTTGTGAAGACAATGCCAATAGTGAAATTGCTCAAATCTTCTGGGTTTCACACTCAACTAGATGACTTTACAAAGAGAATCCAATCTAAGTAAATTATAGCCCATATTATTCTATGCAGACAGGACTGTCTAGATTGGAGTGAACTGGATGTAGATCCATCTCTTAATATAATATTTATTCTTTCAATAATTATATAAACCAATCAGAGCTGATTTTTGTCCTGTTGGGACCACCTGCTCTTCCAAATGTATATAAATATTTAGCAGCTTTCCTCCATGATTCATCTTTGGTCCCTGAGAGTGCCACTGACATCTTTTACTATTTATTAACAAGCCAAAATTAATAAAATTGTTGTTAATTACTCATTGATTATGAGTCTCAGACTTTTCATATGTCACATTTGGAATTTGGAGATGACTCTTTTGAGAATCAAATAAAGCACTTATGATAATTGAACACTAGTTTTGGATTCAGTAGACCTAAGTTTGAATTCTATCACTTCTGTGTGATCCTGGAAATCACTTTGCCTTCTTATACCTCAATTTTGCTTTTTTATCAGTAAAGTTTAAATTGTGTTTCTAGTACTACCTTCCTTTCAAAACTATAATACTTTGTAAGCCTTATAGCAATATGGTAATGTCAGCTATTAATCATATTGTTATTAGATTTAGACCTAGCATTAACCACCCCCCACAAAAACCTGAAATAACAATTTAATTAATGAGAAAACAGAGCATATTTCCAGACCTTTCCCCAGTTCCAAATAAGTTCTGTATATACTCTAGTGAAATGTCTCCTTATGGGAGGAATTTAGTTACAGAGTTCCATTTGCAAAGCCAAGTTCCTTCATGAGGTAGGATCACTCACTCTCTAGCCCAAAATGTTCACCCTCTCTACCAGTTATCAGTCCTTTGGAAATTTTGTCTTCCTTTGCATCATGATTGAGATTTTCTCATATTTGAATATTTTGATTCACCAAGTCTGCTTTATCTTTTCATCTCCTTTCTCCATCTTCTATCCTTGGAATTTTTAATCACCTACTGGATTTATCCTTTCCTTCATGATGAAAGTTCCTGATCCCTCTGAAATAAATCACATTTGTTTCTTTCAATTCTTCTTACTATTTTGCCTGTCAGTTCCTTTTACACTGACCTCACTTTCTCAGAATCATAATTCTTTGGTTACCTGTGTCTACCCTATGCCTTTGCTTTTAAGGCAATTAAAAGACCTTAAAGACAGAAAATATGTCTGAGGAGAGAGGGTACAGCTAAACCTTGATCTCCAAAGTTAATCAGAATCTTACCCTGGCATTGAGCTGAAAAGTTCCTTGGGGTCAATTATTTCTGTAGGTGAAGTCCAGAAGCAGAAAAGTAAGGGATTAGGGTCAGAACAAATCAGACATTAAATCATACAAAATAAATTTGTATTCTAGTGATGTATGTACTAGAATTCACATACAGTAGGTGGTATCATTGAATCCATTTTATAGATTATGAAAGTGACATACCCCAAATGAAATGACTTGCCTCAAGTCACAGAGCTAGTTCAAGTATCCAAGACTTTCTGATACCAAAGGGTACAACTTTCCATTATACCCCTTTGTCTGCATGCATCTGGGACACCAATTTGGCAAATGAGTTAAAAGAGTTCTGAATATCTCAATGGAATAGACTTCTGGAAAAAATCAGAAAGCAAGCTTTGTAACAAGAGATTCCTTAAATAAAGGTGTTGATTTGGACCTCATGAGGCATAACTTACCTTGAATACTTCCATAGCTTTGGAATCACCCGTCCTTAATTTGTTTTCTTGTTTAATTATGGGGCCACCTGCAGCAAAAGGGAGAGAACATATTTTAAAAGATTTTTTCAAAGACTTTCCTAATTATGTGAGTAAGTACTTTTTGTGATGGATCTCTGAAATTAACTTCACTCTGCTAGTGCCTCTGTATCCTCTTTGGGCTCTTATCACTATTAGACTTGGTGATTTTCCCTGTATTTTGGCTATTATTATTAAAATTTTTCTTTGCTTCCTCCAGGAAGTGTTCTCTGATGACTCCAATTTCCTTTTTGGACCAGATCTATGCTTTGTTTTATTCTTCCTTAATGGACTCATATCTAATTTTTCCATTACAGTTTTCTGTTTGTATGTTGTTCCTCTATTGAAAGGTAAACTCTATGAGAGAAAGGATTGTTTTAGAGGCTAGTATTTATCCTCTGGATGTAGAAGATGCTTATTCAACATTTAACAAATATTTGTTATTGTTGTCATTAACAATAAAAATAATACTTGCAAATCTCCTTAAGATGTATAAAATGTTTTACTTATACCATTTGATCTTTCTGATTACTTTCTGAGGAAGGTCTTTACTTTACAGATGAGGAAACTGAGGAAACAGAGGTTAAGTGACTTGCCCAGGGTCACACAGCTAGTATATATCTAAGAATTTAGGTCTTCCTGACTCCAAGTCGAGTGTTCACCAGTCATTTTGACTTATCTCTTACTGAAGTTTGATGATTCTGGAAGAGAGAGTGAGTTAATGACTTTATGAAGCTCCAACTCACTTAAATCCAATTCACTTGAAAGTCAAGACATTACCCTGCTAATGTCATTGTTCCTTTTTGAGGTAAAGGATGAATAATAATAATAATAATAATAATAATAAAACAACTACCTATTTATTGTAGGAATTGGAATCAGGAGACCTGGATTTTATGTTCAGTTTGACCCCTAAATTGCTGTATGACCAGGATCAGGGAAAGCATTTTTGTGAATTGAAAGGGTGCTAGGTTTGAAATCTGAGGACCTGGTCATTTCCATTTCAATTGTCTTAAGATTACCTGACAAGATAAAATACTAGACCCTGAGGTCATTTCCCAACCCAGAACGCCAAGCATTCACACATACTTCAGAGAGCAACCAAGATTGGCTGGTCTTGTTTGAATGTTAAACACATATTTGCTAAAAAAGACAATTTTATGGAGAAATCACATAGGGCAAGCACTTTTAGGGTGTTCAGAAGAAGCTTCATAGGGACATTGAAAGTCTCACTTAAAAACTTTGCAATTAATTGTACAACATGGGAGACACTGGCACAGTACCACCCAGCATGGTATGCCCTCATCATAGAGGGTGCTGTGTTGTGTGAGGACAGAATGGAAGCAGTTCAAAAGAAATGCAAGAAGCACAGATTAAGAGAACTCATACCAGGTGTTCACATGAACTATTTTTGTCCATCCTGTGGTAGAGCATTCTAAGCTTCTATTGGTCTGATCAGCCACAGTTGGACACAGTGTAACTTGACTTTAACATAATGGTGTCATTTTTGTTCTTTTCCAGAGCAAGGACAGCAAACAACCAATTAAAATTTGAATATATCTTTGAACTCCCAAATCTCTTTATAATGTATTATATATGCTATTTCCTTTGACCCTCCCAATACCCTTTTGAGGCAAGAACTTTTATTATCCAAATTTTACAGATGAGAAAAGTTAAGGCACTTGTCTAGGACCACACCCATAAATGTCTGAGATGCAATTTGAACTCAAGCTCTAACCTGACTCCAGATATAGTCCTCAAGCTGCACTGCAGCTCCATCATTTTTTGTGATTTTTAATGTCATTTAACCACTCCTGGCCTCAGTTTCTTCAAATGTAAAATTGGAGATACTGGATTCGTTGATCACCAAGGGTGTCTCCCAGCTTTACATTGATGATTTTCCTATCCCAAGTCCCTAAACTTGACTGGTTGCTGGGTTCTTATAAAATGAAAATTGTTATTATATGCAATTTTAACTCCTGCTCTAGAATTTTGTTTTAATGTCTTTTGTCTTTTAATATGATAGGGGAAGTGATTTTATTTTTTTCCCTTATTGACATTTTGATTTTTCAGACCTTTCCTGTTTTTCTGTACTCCTAGAAGTATGAAGAGTTAGTTATAAGATGAAGATTACTCTACCACTTACTTTTGGCATATTCTTTCTTTCAGTGACTAAAGAACTTTTACTTAATTCTGAAGTGACTCCAGTGGCCATCCATCCATTCATCATTCAAAAACTATTTATCAGTTACCTATTCTGAACCAGGCAGTGACCTAACTATAGAATGCATGAAGAAAAAAAGGAGGAAGCCTCCCTAGAGGGAAAACATCTCAGTTGGTCCTTCAAAAAATAAAAACAAAAACTTGGTTGTTATGGTCTGTTTCTGCATCATCTATATTTAAAAATATATCTCCTTTCCTGCTGTCAAAAACTGATCATTATCAATCAATTTATTTCATCAATCAATCTATTAAAAAACCTACTATATTCAATGCCCTATTCTATGCACTCTATACTGCCAAGAATCTTCCATTCTAATTGGAGAGTCAAGAAATACATGTACAAATACATTCAACCTTGGACAATTCCCTTTCCTTATTTGTGCCTCACTTTATTCTTCTTTAAAATGGATTGTTTTGGATTAGGCAATTTCTACTTGCCCACTCTGGATTAATGTTATTAATTTCTTCAATTATTTAAATTTCAGGAGAGGCTTCATTGATGGACTTCCTAAGTGGGGCAAATGATAGAGTTTGTGAAGTGAAAACAATCCAGTTTTTACCTCTGATCTACTAAAGCAAGTTTAGAAAAATGAAAACCACAAAACCCCTCTTCTTTTTCTCTGCTTGAGTACTTGACAATACAAATCCACTTAACGCTTATTCAGGAGACTTGAAGTATTAGCAGAAATCTGATACTTCCATGTAATATAAAACTATAGTGTCTTGGTTATATCCCCAGGACAACTTTTGAGAATAGATAATGTTGTTTTTTAATCTTTCCAGATAGAACACCATTCATACTTTTATTGAACTGGTAGGTATTTTAGAATATTGAAACACAGACTATAGAATGTTAAAACATGGAAAGGACCTTGGGACATGCATTGTGATAACATAGAACATAAGAAACATTTGAAAAAGAAAACCAAAATCTGGGACTTAAAGGAGAATAACAAAAAGATGTCCACAAAAAACCCCACAAGATATCCCCAAAGACAGTGGAGTTTTCAGCTATTTAAAATATTAAAATGCACGGATTTTTGAGACACTTTGTTATATGATGTGACTTGGAGTGTGATAAAAAGTAAAAAATCCTAATAGATCATGTAAGAAATATGATGGAGAAAATTTTCAACTAGAGGATCAGGAAAGGCTTCATTGAGGAGAAAAAAAAATATGTGCAAGCAGGTGAGAGTGGGATTTGAAGGATGAAAAAGGTTCTGATAGAAGATGTCAAGGGATTGTATTGCAGATATACAGGATGACCTCTAAGGATGAAAAGAGATAGTGAAGATGGGGATAGGACATCCAATAGTCCAGTTTGACTGGAATGTAGAGGGGGCAAAAGAAAGAATAAGTTTGGACTTAGTAAAGATTTTAAAATATCAGGCTCTTTATTTTATCTTTTGGCAATGGGAGCCACTGAAATTTATTAGGAGAGATGTGATTTAATCAGAACTGTGGGATAGGAAGAAGAATTTGACAGTCAGGTGAAGGCTAAAATGGAGTGGAGAGAGAATAAAAGCAGGGAGACTCTAGCAAATAGAGAGGACTTTAGGAAAATAAAATGTTAAGAAGACAAGATTTCCTAGAATATACCTCATCCCACTCCTATCTTGTCCTATCATTTCACTAAGGAGGAAAGTCAGAAAGATGACATCCCAAATTTTCAGATCAGTTAGGGAGTAATCTGAGACTCAAAACCAAGTTGTTTTTCCCTCCCTTATTACTCATCTCTTTAAATGGGTAAATGCTGCTCAGGGGATCTAACGTCGCTGAAGGTTTTTATATTTTTTTTGGCAAAAATTGCATAGTAAATAATAAAATTTTTGAACATGGCAGGGTCAAGAGCTGTAAGGAAATTATAGTCCCAATTTTGGGGGGCAGAGTAGAAGTGAGAAGGAGTGGGGTTACATGATATTGATATTGGCATTTTGTGCACATAAGGAAAGGATTGTATAGTGCAAATTTACTGTGCAAATGTGAAGGATTATTATTTGCTATTTGAAGCCTGACTCTTTCTTCGAAGTTGGGTATAGTTGAGGTCTGGGGAGACAAGATGAGACACCAGATGGGACTGACTGGGACTCAAGGTGGTATGACCATGTGGTATCAGGTCCTAGGTATCCAAACTTAGGACCTTGGTATGTTTATTAAACAAAGAAGACAGAAGAAGAGATGACATATAGGTGAAAGGATGAACATTATCATGCAGAAATATTCAGAAAAAAATGGTATATTCAATAATTATAGCAATGTAAATGGGAAAAAAAACCAAACTCTGAAAGTGAATACTGAATTGGCTCTGGATATGAGAATATTTAACTTTCTTTCTTTACATAAGTGGGGGCCTATGGGTATAGGATATTTCATACACTGTTAATTAATTGTTACTTGTCCATGTTAAACTACTGTTTTGAAAAAAAAAACTTTTTTTTTTGAAGGTGTTTTATTGCAAGAGATGGGTCACCATGTGAGGGAGGGATTATATTTAGAAATAATGATATAAAAATAAAAGTTATAATTAATTTAAAAAACTAAAAGAGAAATAAAGGATAGCTTTTTTTTTTTTAAAAAAAATGAACTGTCACATAGCAGAAGGATATGATTTGTTCTACTTGGTTCACAGGAAAGAATTAGAAGCAAAGGTAGGGAGGGAGGAACTGATTTTTCTTTTGGGTAAAGAAAAGTCACCAGAGTACAATGGGAGGAGAGTTCATTCCTTATGTGCCAGAGGGTAGGCTGGTTTGAGCATCTTATGATGATGTCTTAAAGAAGATTCTTTTTGAGGTCTATGTTGAACTAAATTATTCCAGGAATCCAGGTATAGAAGTTGATAGAGAACTGTACTTGTCAGGATGACTGAATAAGTAATCTTCTTGTTTCATTAATTCTTTTTAAATAATGAACAGGGTGTGGTGGAGTATAAATCTGGTCAAGTTTCTGTTAACTGGTGCTATCTTCAATTTCCCACATCTATAAAATGCATATAATGCAACCTTTCAGGGTTGTTGTGAGGATCACATTAGAAAGCAATTAACTGCTTAGCTAATGTCTGGCATATAATAAACACTATATACATGTTGTTATTATAATTAGCTCACCAGGTTGTTGAGAGGATCACATAAGATAACAGATATATGTAAAGTGCATTGCAAACCATAAAGGGAATATACATGTGCATATGTGTATGTATATATGTAGAAACCAGCCATTATTACCTCTGAGGCCTCTTGATTCTGGGGCTAGGTCAGTGTTTTCCATGCCAAACTCTAAACTAGTAAAATAAATACATTTTTTTTCTTTCATAAACTACTCTGTCCTCTAAAGTTCCATGTGATACATATCAGAAATTAGAATCTGAGGGCAGAAGGAGGAAAAAAAGTCAGTGGAATCAGGATAATTTTTAAATTTTGTGAATTTTAAGAAATAAAGACCTTTTTTTAGGAAAAATTTTATAGGCACAAATAATTTGGTTCATATTATTATCTGTCTGAAGACTGATTATTGGGAAAGATTGAATTGTAAAGTACTTTTATGAAATCAGATATCAGGAAGAGTGATCTTTAGGAATGTGTTCTTAATTTCTAGATATGACGTAAATTTTATACTGTGTAATTTCTATAACTTTTCTTTGCCCATAATTAGCACATCCTTACCAAAACTCCTTTTGGGTTTAATTTGGATTTGGACAGTGAAATGGACATCTAAGACATTGGGCTAATTGCAATCAATATACTGCACCTGAACTGCTTTTTGCCAGCTATACTTTTGTGGTTCATTTACAATCTTCTTTTGCTGTTGTACTTTGAATATTAAATTGTTCTCTCTCCCCCCCTCCCTCTTTCTCTCTCCTCCCTCTTAAGTATCTCTGTCTCTGTCTCTGTCTCTGTCTCTCTCTCTCTCCTTTAGTTCATTATCTAATATAATTTTTAAAATTGTTTAAATAATTCATAAAGGCAGCCTGAGCATGCTAAAGTTTGTCTGATAAATCTCACACTAATATGTTAGGATTCAGTGGTCCATTTGGTTAAAGGAATATGTACTATGGCATGCTCTCAGAGACTTTCCTCTAGACTGACATCAATCTATTAATTAACACTCATCTTTTGGGCTAGAAGTTCAGCTGATTCTAACTTTACTGTATTATTATCCATTTCCAATCTCTCTCTATATTAAATACAAGAATATTATGAGACACTTCTCAAATGCATTCTTATGATCTGCATTATATCATTATAGAGCTAAGGACTGAAAATGTTATTTATTTTATCCAGGGAACTCATAGATGGAGAAATTCCTTTTCCTCCTTTCTCTGTGAGTATCACAAAGTAATGTCGAGGACTGAACTTAGCTACTGAGGCAGCTCACTGACACAATGGATAAAGTGTTGGGCCAGAAGTCAAGAAGTTTGGCCTCAGATACTAAATTGTGTGACCTCTCAGGTTTGATTGTTGTGAAGGTAAAATGAGATAATTTTTAAAAAAAATTTACTTAGTATATATAGTAATCCATTAATATATACTTGTTTCCTGGCTACCTTCTTTGACCAGGTCGCATAGTTAGTATATGTCAGGTAGAATTTGAACCCAGATATTCTCAATCACAAAGTCAATTTTCTTCTGACAATGCTACATGGTTTTCTATAATAATAATGATAATAATAATAATAACAACCATTTATAGAGTACTTTAAGTTTTATGCTATATTTTGCACTTTCTCTCTCATTTCATTCTCATCACGACCCTGACATTCTCATTTCATGAAAGAGGCAATTGAGTCCCAGAGAAATTAAATGTCTTAAGTTCATTCAACTAGTAAGTGGCTGAAATGGAATTCAAACATAGGACTTCCTGACCCCAAGGCAAGACTTGTTTCCTGCCTCTCATAACTAGTCATATCGAATTTATTAGTCTTTTTTCTAACTTAATTAAGCTAGGGAACACCTCAGTTTGAAATTAATTAACAAATTATATAGAATTATCTCTAGATAGTTGGATAGTATATATAGTATTTCAGTAGCCTGCATAATAAAGGGAGTTCAAAAAACCTTTAAGGACAAAATATATATATTATTCTACTAAATTCCTAGGGCTTCCTCATGGTGTGGTGGTGACTATGTTCAAGAGTACATGGTCAAGAAAATCTTAGTTTTTGTCCTACCATATTGGAAAGTCTATGAAAATGGATATGATTTAGCAGTGGACTTCATGTCTATTCAGTTGATCTATACAAAAACCCTGAGAGGTTGGTGCTGTTATTAGCATTACCCTTTTCCAGATGAGGAAACTGCAACAGACTAAGTGACTTGTCTCAGGTGATATAACTAATTAATCATCTGAGGCAAGATTTGAAACTTGATTTTATTGGTTCTAGATCCAGCATTCTAGTCACTGTGCCTCCTAATTGTTTATTGGGTTAAAATCATATTCTAGGCTCTGAGAAGGGACTTTGGAACATAGAATGTTAGAACCAAACATGTCAGAACTTGAGGGGAAATTAGGAATCAACAAGGTTGACCCTTTCATTTACAGATAAAGAAACTTGAGTCAGAACAGAGAAGAATTTTTCCCCAAATCACAATAGTAATACCAACTCATTTTTTCTTTTTTCCTCTCCAATTCCTATTACTTAAATGCAGAAGATATTCAACTCATAGTATGAATTGTGTGATACACAGCAGAGTATTATGCATGTATTATATTTACACTGCTGTTAGACAGCAGAGTATAGAGGAAAAGACATTGAATTTGGAGTTACAAAACATGGATTCATTCACTAATTATCTGGGTCACCTGGGCAAATCAGTCTCTTAGGGCCTCAGTTTCCTCCTTCGTAAAACTGGTTTAACTCTAATTTATTTTCAGAATATAATTGTGGGAGAGATTAATAGATAGGCAGATAGATTGGATATTTAGGTGGTGCAATGGATAAAGTACTAGGCCTGTCAGGAAGACCTGAGATCAGATTTGACCTCAAACACTTACTGGCTGTTTGACATTGGGCAAGTCATTTAACCTTTGTCTGCCTCAGTTTCCTTAACAATAAAATGGGGATAAAATCAATATATACTGTCTATGGTTGTTGTGAGAGAAAACAGGCATTGTACTGATGCTGAAAGTACAAACAGAATCCAGTAGAAAATCCCTACTCTCAAAAACTTACATATTATTTGGGGAGGACAATACATAAAAGAGGAAGTTGGTAAGGCTATGAGAAAGGTTATGGTAGAAAAGTTAGGAGCAGAGGTAAGAAAGAAGCTAGTATAGTCTGACCATTTTCTAAAGCAGTGAGGAAAGCAGTTTTTCATCCATGAAATGCTATTGGAGAGAGGTACCGTGCTATCATAAATTGGGGGGGGGGCAGCAAGACTAAGAAAAGGAAGCTCTGGGTTCAAGACTTGCATCAGAAATATTCTGACCGGGCAGCTAGGTGGCGCAGTGGATAGAGCACTGGCCCTGGAGTCAGGAGTACCTGAGTTCAAATCTAGCCTCAGTTCAAATCTAGCCTCAGACACTTAATAATTACCTAGCTGTGTGGCCTTGGGCAAGCCACTTAACCCCATTGCCTTGCAAAAAAAAAAAAAATATCCTGACCTATGAAGATGGACAAGTCATTTAATTTCAAAATGCCCCAGAACTTTCCCTTTAGTACCTCAGTCCAGATAACTCATCATCTTTTTAGTCTAGTCTTTGAATGTACTATTGAAGAGGAAAACTAATGAAAAAGGGGCCCATTAATCCAGAAATTACTAATTCTGACAACTTCCATGGATGAATGGGTAAATCAAAGAACATTTGGGTATATAAGCAGTCCTTTCTCTACCCTGATTCCAATTCAAGTCCCAGAGCCATCATATAGGGAAGCAGGTCTTATGGAGATGAGACCAGACTACTCTATCTAACATAGCTCAAATACCATCATAATTTAAAATGAGATTTTATTTATAAGTCTCCCTGTCTATCTATAGAATGTTGCAAACTTCTAAGCACTTTATAATTCTGATAATAGCAATTATTATTATCATTTATATTTTATCCTGCAATTCTAATTATAGGTAAAATCTTTTATTGGCTCATCAAGAAGTTATCCAAAAAGTGAAATCTTAAGCAAATATCTTTGAATCTTACTCTGTCTTTGTCAAAAGCACAAGCAGATTCCATCAAGGCTGAAGCTATTGAAGCTTAGACATCAGACAGAAATCCTTCGCCTGAAATTGAAAGACACAGTTCAGTGATTTGTACCCAAATATGACCCATTTATGATGAAACCAGATTCTTCTCCAAAATTTTACATATCACTACTGTCACATGCTGCATAACCTGCAAGGGAATAAACAAACGAAACAAATATGTACTTTCATTTGGATGTTTAAATAAGGGGCTGAAAATAATTTCCTCAGATGTATCTAGCATTTCTTACATCTGGCACAAACATCACAAAATAGAACCATGGTAAGTAAAATGAACTCTTTAAGATGAATTCATTTAGAAAGCACTAGGAAAAAACTATGGCACATAGACTGGGGTGGGTATAGGTTTACTTGGGATGCTGCAGCTTATAAGAGAAAGCAGTATTCTCTGGTAGATTTGTATTTTAACTATCTTCTCTAATAATAACAAGAATCATAAATTAATTGCTCTTCTATTTACAGACACTATTCTAAGGACCAGGAATATAAAGAAAGGTGAAAACATATTCCCAGCTCCACAAGACTCTTATATTAATAAATGTAAATATTATCAACATTCTTTAAAAAATAGCCCTCTCTTGGGAGAGTAGTGTGGCTTCCAGTACCAATTCCCTACTTCTCCTACTGGCAGTAATTAAAGTCTTTTTTTAAAAAAAGGGTAGGTGGAAAAAGAAACTAAAGATCTCTTTTTTGCTTCCCTTTAAGCTACACATTTAGATAGCCTCAATACATGTATATATAATATCTAATAATAATAATAATAATAATAATAATAATAGCTGACATTTACATGACCCTTTAGAGTTTGTAATTAATGATGTTTCTTAAAATCTATCTCTATTTTTATTGATTCATATATACAAAGATATAGGTCAATTGTATATGACTGTGCAAAATATATATATATGTGTGTGTGTGTGTGTGTGTGTGTGTGTGTGTGTGTATGTGTGTGTGTCTGTTAATAACATGCAAAAAATCTTCACAAAAATGTTCTTTAGGACCATAATTGCTTAGTTTATAATACAGATTCCCACTTCTCCATACATTATTATAATTTTCTATGGCTAAAATTTTCTATCATTTGGCACACAGTTTTCTGTTAACCAATCTCTCCATACTAGGCTCATCTTTAGATGAGACAAAGGATCTATTCTTGAGGATGTTTCCACCTTAACTTGAACTTTCAAACCTTATGCTGTGCTAGCATGAATTTTGAGAATCCAGTATCATGAGGGCATCTGAGTAGAACTTTATAAATGAAACAATTATTTTTAGGTTTTTTCAAGGCAAATGGGGTTAAGTGGCTTGCCCAAGGCCACACAGGCAGGTAATTATTAAGTGTCTGACACCAGATTCGAACTCAGATATTCCTGACTCCAGGGCTGGTGCTTTATCCATTGCGCCACCTAGCCTCCCCTAAATGAAACAATTATTAAAGAGGATAAAAACTTATCCTGGAATTTCATTAATACATACAATGTTAATCAACCAAACATTAAGTATTTATTGTGGGCTAGGTACTATATTAAATCTTGTGGATATAGGCATAAGGAAAGCAAATCTCTGTCTTCAAGTAGTTTATATTCTATTGGGAAAATAACACACAGAAAAGAAAACAAAGAGTGATAGGTGAAGGGGGAGTCAGGACAGAGTGATGATAAGAAAGGAGGGAGTGTAGTCTGTAAAGGAATAAGACAAAGATTACTTGAGTGCCATTTTTTAATGGAAGTCTGAGGAGGAGCCATTCATTTAGAAGGAAATGTAATAGGGTGGTGGATAATTCAAATTTGTGAAAATCCAGAGTTAGAGTAAACTTTCAGGATAAAGAAGCCTATGGGTCATAGTAGAGAATTTCCCAGGTATAACCTGGAGAGTAACTTTTGAGGAAGATTTCCTAGAATATTGAGAAGGTAAATTACTTGCTCAGGATCTCACAGCTAGGATATGGCAAAAAAATGAGACTTGAACCCAGGTCTTCTGGTTTTGGGGTCAGTTGTGTATCAATTTTTTTTATACTGAGTCTCTAACAATCAGTAAACATTTATTTAAAAATTCATTTCAGCATCAGCACAGTGATAGCCACTGTGTTGTAGATAATATAATTAATAAAATGTAAGTACTATTTTTGTAAACATATACATACACAGAGACAAAAATATGGTGTCTGTCAATTTCTCTCCCTATTTTCTTTTTTCCTTCTCTACTTCCAAGGATTAGAAAATACTATATAAAGTGGAACCCAAATTCACTATACTTTTATTTTCTTGGAACAATAACCTTAGAATCATTTCCGAATCTCACCCTATGCATTTCATTCATTGTCAAATTCTGTTTCTACTCCCACCATATATGCCATATCAGATATATGGGCATAGTTCAATTCTCAAATCTCAGTAGAGTACATATGGCAGCAAAGAGGGTCTGAGGGAGTGGAATGAGGTTAGTGATATACAATAAGATGAGCCAGAGATCCAAGGGTTGTGAAATGGGAGGTGGGGGAGGAAGGCCTATCACAATATATTCCTCTATTTATAATACTATCTTTACTCAGTTTACAGATTTCTCTGAATCTTCACAACAATACTGTGTGGTAGCCAGTGAACAATTCTCTTTTTTAAAAAGGACCAAATACACCTTCATAAAGGTTAAATTCCTTTCCTGTGTCATAAAAGCTAGTCAAAGGTTAGAGCCAGTATTCAACAGTTTTACTGATTCTGATCCCAATTTTCCTTTCACTTTATTAGTCTGTGTCTTTCTGTCTGTTGACCTATCTAGCTTGCTATCTCTTTTTTCTTTTTTATATTTCTTTCTGAGTTTACATACTGTGGATACTGGTTACTATGGAGATAGACTGAATTTGGGAAGGAATTTAGTAAACTGATTTTTGTCTGTCCATTGGCTAATGAATGGGCCTTTGTTCTCTGGGATCGAGGTGTAAAAGTCACCGCAGAAGGTTTGCCTTTGAATACTTAGACTCAGTTACTGTGTTTGGGTGGGGACATAGAGACAGTGAAGCTGTCATTACTTATACATAGTAGGCCTTTAATAAATGTTTGCTCATTAAATAAATGCTGATCCCTATAGGTCTAGTGCGTTGCTTGGGAGGGTGATTATTTCTGTGCTTATTCAACTGAGGTTTTTTTTTTCCTTTTTTTCCCCCTGAATTCAACTAGATCTATTTATAGTCTGTCTTTGTTACTGACATTTTCCAGACCTCATCAGGTGTTTTTTATTCAGTTTTTTAAAATTTTCCTCTTAAAATATGGTGCCTGAAATTGGGGCCTATCCATTGTGACGTCAAGGTCTGTTGATTTCATCTTTGCAACATCTCTTGAATATGAATGCCCCCTTCCCTTATCCCACCATTCCTGTGCAATCCTTCATCAGCCTCCCACCTAGGCTTTTGCAAAAACCTGCTGGTGGTCTGTGTACCTCAAAACTCTTTCCATTCCACAGTCACTAAAATGTTTTTCTGAAAGTGCAGATCCAATCATGTCACCCCATAACTCAGTAACCTCCAGTGATTCCCTTTGGCTCCAGAATCAAATACAAAATTATTTGCTTAATATTCCAAACTCTTCATAATTTAGCCCCCTCCTATCTTTCCAGTCTTCTTGTCCCTTACATCCCTTCAGGTACACTTTGATCTAGTGACTCTGGCCTCCAATCAACAATACAATTCCTTTCTAGACTCCAGGTATTTTGTCTGGATGTCTCCCAGGCTTTCCCTCATCTCTGCCTGCTGACTTCATTGGCTGCCTTTAAATTCCAACTAAAGTCTTATCTTCTTCAGGAAGTCTTTACCAATCCTCCTTAATCCAAGTGCTTTATCTATTTTTTCCTATTTATCCTATATATAACTGTTTTTTATATATAACTTTTTGACTCTCTTCATTAGATTATGAACCTTTAATGGGTTTTTTTGACTCTTTTTGTATCCCTCCCAACACCTAGCACAGTGTCTGTAAAATAATAAGTAATTAATATAAGTTTATTGATTGGTTGATTTTACATAACCTTAAAGGATTTTAGACATTTTCTAGTTTAGTGATTGGAAAACTGAAACCCAAGTCTTAAATTGGGGCCTATTCTTCTAAGGCCCACTTTATTTAAAAATATAAAAACCATTTTTCATTCCACAACCCTTTCAGGCTATAGTTTTCTAATCCCTGTGTCCCTTTTGGACAATAAAGTACAAAGAAAAATGATTTGCTGGATGTCACCCATCCAGGTAGAGGTAGTGATTAATGTCTAATTCAAGTCTCTCCATGGAGAGACTTCTTCCATCTACAGCAATGGTAAGGGAGTTGTAAATAATGGAGAAAAAAGAAGAATATTGAATCAACTAATTAATTAATAAGTATTTGATTTGGACAAGAGATCCCTTAAAGGACAGCAGGCTTGTTCACTCTTCTGAAATAACTGAAGGAGCATCATCGGGATTGGGGATGCAATTTGTTTTATTGACCCCAGAGGACTGAACTGGGACCAAGAGTGGAATTATAGGAAGGAGGATTTCAGCTCAGCATGAGGAAGAGCTTTATAGCAATAGAGCTGTCAAATAATGGAACGTATTGTCCCAGGTAGGTGTAGTGAATGGGTTTTCCTGTCCCTATCCGTTTTAGAGCAGAAGTTGGAAAAGCGCCTATTGGGGATGCTCTGGAGGACTGTCATTCAGGTATAAATTAACTGGGCAATTTTTTGAGATTCCCTGTCATGCTGTGATTTTATGACTTGATTAAAGTCAGTGGTGGATTCTGCAATCCTTTTAACTAGTTATTTTCCCCAAAGTATATCACTATCTCTTTTGTCCCTGCTTCAACTAACCCCATATTCTTTGATTCAGTAACTAGGAAGAGGGAAAGCTCCATTCTGCCCAAAAATTTCTCCCCATGTTCTTTCTCCATATTATGAGACAATCTGGTATAGAGGAATATGAATTTAAAATACTTGACTATCTTTCAATATTCTTTAATCCGTGAAGAACAGCTTTTAATACACCCTTTAAAATCAGCCAGCTCCAATGCCTGAAATAGTAGTTTTTTCTCAGATGTATTCTATCAGAGCCAGAAGAAAGTAGGATTTAGGTCTTAAATGAAATATAGATACATGGGGGAAAATGCTGTAGGAACATAGCAGTGTCACATTTATTGTACTCAAATTTTTAAAGATGATTATTCCTCCATCATCTGTTTTTTAATAAAAAAGTATATTACCTGATTATTTTGTTGTTTAAAAGTTTCATTGAAATGAAATTTCTATTTTCAAAAGTTTGAATTAAAGTTTTTACTCTATCACTTATTATAGAGCCTGAATGATTTTGGGCAAGGTATTTAAATTTCAGTTTCCTCATATGTACAATGAACATATCAGGTTATATGATCTCTAGGATTCCTTCCAACTATAAGATTCTCATTCTAAGTTGAATGAACATATGAATGAATGAAAAATCATTTAACCATATTAATCAATTAAAATCATATTAATCATTTACTCTGGGTGAAGCACTGTACTAAATGCCAGAGATACAAATACAAAGGTTCAAGAAGTTCACACTTTAGTAAGGGGAGACAACACATATAGGAGGTTTTAGTTGCAAGTCAGATCTGGAAAGGCCCCATGGTTTTTAAGGTGTAGTAGCACAGCAGATGGTAATTCATCTTTTTAAATGTCATTTTCACTGATAAAACCATATTAGCTTCTAATGTTAAACCATTTGACAGTGCCAAGGACTTGGGTGACAAGAACTTTCTTTTTTGGGTCTCTTGGGCCTTTGACTGCCAAAAAGCTATGGGCTGCAATACCTGAGGATTGGGAGAGCAGGTGGCAGCATGGAAGCAGTCTGGATAGTCTGAGAGGCTCTGTGAATTCAGGGATCTGAAGGAAACTGATGGTCAAGAGGTGGTGCTTTGACCTGCCTGTATGAGTTAAAATCACAACTCTGAAATCAATAATATGACTATGATTCACTAGAGCTCAGTCTACTCATCTGTAAAATGGAAATAATATTTTCAGGGCCTTTATCAAGAGTTATTGTAAGGAATTTTTTTTTATATCTAAAAGTGCTATAGAAAGATATAATCTAACATTTCAGGTTCTAAATTACTTTCCAAATGATTTATTTTCCTTTTTTTCTTTTCTCTCTCTTCGTTCCTTCCCTTCTTTCAATCCTTCCTTCCTTCCTTCCTTCCTTCCTTCCTTCCTTCCTTCCTTCCTTCCTTCCTTCCTTCCTTCCTTCCTTCCTTCCTTCCTTCTTGCCTGCCTGCCTGCCTGCCTGCCTGCTTGCCTTCCACATGGGTCTTTATATCTCATACTTACTGATATTCTTAGTAAAGATTTCAACTCAAAAATTCGTCTGCAGTTTTATTTTCCCTTCCCCTCTTCCCAGTCCCCCCTTTTTTGTGTGGCTTCAGTACCCAGTAATCCAGGGTAGAAATATCTGATTTTTCTAAATGCCCCCCACCCCAGTTTTATGATAGAATCTCTCTGAGAATCTCTGTTTCTGGATGATTTCCAGCCTGTACCAGGCAGGATTAAATGATGTTTGCCTTCTTTTTCACAGATGGCTCTATGAACTCTCTTCATCTCTTGCATCTCAATTGCACAGAATCATAGATTTTAAAACTGTAGGAATATTTGAGATTGATGTCATCTGAAAGCTATGGGCTGATTTCTGTCTCTTGTTCATAGCTTCACCAACATGTTCATTATCAAGTTTCCTCTCTTTTATTTTCTTTTCCTCCTCTCACTTCTCTTTTCTTGTTCTTTTATTCTCTTTTGTCTTTCTTGTTACTTCCCTCTTTCTCTCCTTTCTTTTTTATGGTACATATTAAATTTGCCTTTTTTGGTTTTATTTCACTGATTTATTTTTACACAAAGTTAACATAAATATATATCCCCTCTCCCCTTTCTAAAATAGTCTTTTCTTTAACAAAAACTAAAAACAAAACAAAAATAGCCACACTTCAACAGAACTAATGGACACATCTACCATATCTGAAAATAAATTTAACATTCACACCCATAGTCTCTCACTTCTACAAGGAAAGGAAGTTTTATTTTCAGTTCTTCTCAGGTGCCAACTTTTTTCATTATAATTATATAATATTCAATTTTCTTTTTGAATTTCTTTTTACATTTTTATCATTTTACTGGTTCTGCTTATTAGATATCAGTTTAAGACTTCAGGTACTGCAATTGTATAGACTTTTCCAAATCAATGGACAACTACCTAGTTTCTAGTATTTTCTGTGATTATAAAATATGTTGCTATGAATATATTGATACAAATGGGACTTTGGGTCCGAGCTGTGATTTCATTGCTAATGGGTGTTCCTCAGTAGGAAATTTGTATCAAATCAGAACTGCAACAGTTTTGCAATTTAATAGTCTTGAAGTTACCTGGAGTCTTTAGGTTTGTTTTTTTTTTAGGGTTTTTTTTTTTTTTTTTGCAAAGCAAACGGGGTTAAGTGGCTTGCCCAAGGCCACATAGCTAGGTAATTATTAAGTGACCTAGACCGGATTTGAACCCAGGTACTCCTGACTCCAGGGCCGGTGCTTTATCCACTATGCCACCTAGCTGCCCCTAGTTAACTGGAGTCTTAAAGTGATTTAGGGTTCCATTCTATAGTCAACATTCAACCCAAGTCTCCTTTACTATGAGGCTGGCTCTTTATCCTATAAGATATATTGCTTCTATTTTTCTTTGACCTCACAGTCAAGGTATATGCCTAGCAGTGGGATCATGGACCAAAAGGTGAGGACATTTTAGTCATTTTCAAAAAACATAATCCAAAATTGCTTTCCAGAAATTTGGTCCAATATACAACTGTATTAGCATAATTCTACTTCAGGTGGTATAACTAGTTTATAAGTACAAGAATGAATAGGCTTATTTAAAGGATAAAAAAAAAACAAAAAAAGCAGAGAACTCACATACAGATTAAGAAAATAACTCATATATTGAGACCCCTTCCCAGATAGCTATATAATTTCACTCACCTTCAATTATGTCCTAAGTAGATGTCCTCAATAGTTATATCCTAAGTAGATGAACTCTCTAGTGACTCACTAGACTACTCTCGTTAAAGTTCTCTAAAGTTTTCCTCACTGTCCAGAAGATAGTGAGTTTTTGTTTCACTGTTTTCTGTTGTAGTTACTCCACTACCCTTCCATGGGATTTCTTGAATATTGTAGCATATGTCTCTTGACTGGTGACATCCCAGTCAAATCAAGTCTAACTAATACAGAGAGTATTTAAGAAATTCTTGACATCCCTATATCCACCCTTAAACAATGCTAATCAAGGGACACTTCTCTGGAATTCTTCATGTTCTAGTTCTTCCAGACATTAGCATTGCAGAATCAAGACAAATATTAAGGTTCTTATGACTCCTACCTACTTTTATGGATCTCTGATATCTGAATATCAAGTTGAGTCAGAGTGACTCCTATATTTTTCCTTCTCCCATAGTACTTTTTATACTGTATCTCATGTTTGCAACTATATTTTTCATCCAATTCAAAGCAACATTTGTTGACCGCTTGCTATATACAAAGACCCCATGGTAGACTTTGGAATTATGAAGACAAAAAGGAAATCATCTTTGCTCACCCAACATTGATATTCTATTGAAGGGATAATGGAAGTCCACAAATTAGTAAGCACACAATAATTTCAGGAGTAAAGACAATATTGACCACTGGGGAGTTAAGGCTTCACAAAGGAAGAAGACCTTGTTGACCCTTGTAGAAAGCTGACCTAAAAGTCATTGGCAAAGAGGAAGTATATTTCAAGAATAGAAAATATATTTTTATAGGTTATGGCAATGGGAGATTACATGTTCAGTTTGGAAATGAGCCTAGTAGGACAGTTTGTTTGGAATTTAATAGTATATGAAGGGGAGGAATATTAAATAAGTCAGCAAAGGTAAATGGGAACTAAATTGTAATGGGATTTAAATGCCAGCTTGAGGAGTTTTTATTTTATCAGAAAGTCAATCTAGAGCTACTCAAGATTTTTGAGCAAGGAACCAAACTGAATAGTACTGTCTCTTGGTAATATTAATTTGACAGTTAAGTGGAGTATGGTTGAAGAGAAGAAAGTGTGCCTTAAAATGAATCATTTGAATGTTATTGAAATAGTAGGGGCAAAACTGATAAGGATTTTAAACTATATGAACAAGAATGAATATCTATAGAAGAGTGTTAACATGAAGTTTGTTCACATAGAATTGTCAAGACTTGGTAGTTGGTTGGATATGTATAGAGCTGTATCAATTTTGTCATCTATGGCAAAGAAGTCCAAATGGTACACTCAGATCAAGATTTAATGTCATGATATGTAAATTTGTAAAAAACAATTAAAATAAATTATTTGAGCAGAAGAAAAAGTTAGTTAATATCATAGCTCACAGATGGTTATTTGCAATGTCTACCTGTTGACATTGTCATACATTAATTGTCCTTGTTTGTAAGGCCCTATGTTTAGTTGTTTCTGATGCTAATGGAATTTATATATTAAATTTTTTCATCCTCTAAATTTTAATACTTCTGATCACTTTACTCTGGTGACAGTTCTGCATATGAGAGAGTGGGAGGTGGGGGAGATAAGTGAGAGAATAGCATCAAGGATTACTCTGAGGATCTGAATATGAGTGATTGGAAGGAAGGTGGTATGCACAATAGAAATGGAGACATTTAGAAGAAACATGAGTTTTGGAGGAAGTATATAATGTTCTCCTTTGGATGTTCTGTATTTGAAATACTGACAGAGCATCTAATTATGAATGTGCAGCATACACAGTTGGCCATACTTGACCAGAGTTAAGAAACATAATTAGGGTTAGATATATAAATTTGCTGGTCATATTTATAGAGATGATAATTGAAGCCATGGGAAGTGATGAAACCACCAAGTGAAAGAATGCATATAAAGAATAAAACAGTAATTCTTAACTTTCTTTCTTTTCCTTCCTTCTTGTCTCTCTCCTTCTCTTTATCTCTTTTCTTTTCTCTTCTTTTCTGTCTCCATTTGTCTCAGCCTTTCTGTCTCTCTGTCTCTTTCAACACAGACTCCTTTGCCAGTCCAATGAAGTCCAAACTTTCCCAGATTAATATATATTTTTTTAATAATTGAAAGAGGTGTTAAATTTCAGGTATAGTTTCAGACTATTAAAAACCTAACTTTTCCCCCCACCCAAATTTACAAGCTCCCTAAAATTTAGTTTCATGGACTAACTTTAAGAATCCCTGGTCTAAAGGATGAACAGGCCCATTTCCACTCACACTTAATCCCAAAATATCGTATTGGAAGTCTTAGTTGCAACCCAAGCATGACTAGGTGAGAAAGAGAGAGAGAGAGAGAGAGAGAGAGAGAGAGAGAGAGAGAGAGAGAGATTAATCTGACCAATGAAGGAAGACAGACCAAAGATGACATTATGTAAAAAGTTGGATTTAGTAGTGCCTGATTTCTGCCAAGAGAAGAGAGAATCTCATCATCACTTAGTAATTAGCTTAGTGAGAGACATGATCCCAGAGTGAAAGCTTGGCTTGGCAGTTTCTTGGTGTCTGACAGTATGCTGGCAGTGCCATATAGATGAATATTTCTGCCATTCTATCATGACCCAAATGTAATCAGACCTGAAATGAGGCTTAGTTTGGCCTGACCTTCTGCCAAACAAGGTTCTTTCCCCAAATCTGCTAATAACTCATTATAGAATCTTGGGTAAGTCCATTTCTTTCTCTTTGTCTCCATTTTGACATATGTATAACTGAGATTTAAAATTCTATGAAGTTATATCTTTGATTTGAGTTAATAAAAGGAAACACCATCTTGATTCAGTGAAAATTCAATCATAATTCAATTCAATAGACATTTTCATCCATTGTCCATTGTTTTCTGTAGTACAAAAACTATAGTATAATGACTTTTATAAATATGAGGGATTTTGCTCAGTCTTCATTTTACATATGAGGAAACTGAAGCTTAGAAAGATTAAGGGACTTATACAATGTTTTACCATTTAAACCTGTAATCTTCACTCTAACTGCCTCTCAGCTAAGTTGTATTCCTTGTCAGAGTCAATTGCTGGAAGAAAAGGGGATTTCTATGGGAATCAAGAAAAACAGTTATTGCTGAAAGCAAAAAAAAACCTTTCACTTGGCATTGCTTAGGGAAGGGCCTTTGGTTTAAATGAGCATGGTGGCATGGGATAGCAGAAACAGGAACACGGAAGAGGACACTCAAAGCTCCCTCATACTGATGATACCAGAGAGCCTTTGAAATGATGGCCAGTTCAGAAGAAAGAGTGTATGATTTTGGAAGGCGTCACTTTGAGAATTTGTGCTTTATTACCCCAGTCTGGGACTATGAGATCCTGACTCCGAGGCAATTTAGGTAGGTCCATTGTTAAGGCAACCTTGGGATCAGGGTATTTAGGTATATTTTTTTTTCTGGTAGGAATAGGGTTGAGTTCAGTCAGAACAGATTCTTGTTCTGTCCTTGGGATCAAAGATTGGAAGGTGTCAATCAAGTGGAGTTCCAAATAAAGGGCTAATTAAAAGGGAGGGATTTGCAAGTAGGAAGGTAGTTTTTCAGCTTTCATTTTGCATATGAGGAAACTGAAGCTTAGCAAAATTAAGGTACTGTTCATCCTTTAAACATGGGTTCTTAAAGTTGATCCATAAAACTAAATTTTGTGGAGTCTGTAAATTTGGATGAGAAAAAATTAGATTTTCATATTCTGGAACCTACACCTGAAATTTAACACCTCCTTCAATTATTTTAAAAAAACCCATTAATTTGGGAGATTTTGGACTTCACTGAACTGCCAAATGAGTCTGTGATGTTAGAGTTAGGGAGATAAACAGAAAGACAGACAGACAGATGGAGACAGAGACAGAGGGAAGAGAGAAAAGAGGTAGGGAGGAGAGAGACAGGAAGGAAGGAAAAGAAAGTGAAGAAGTCCTGCTTTAGTCTTCTTATGCATTATTTCACATGGTAGTTTCATCATTTCCCATGAATTCAATGATCATTTCTATAAAGATGACTCACATTTATAAATTGAACCTTAAATATGCTTCTTAACTCTGGTCAAGTATGACCAACTGTATATGATGGATATCCTTATTTAGATGCCCCATTAGCATCTCAAAATGCTTAACTATAAAATAGGAATAATAACAGCACCTATGTCTCAGACTTGTTAGGATCAAATGAGATAATATTTTAAAATATTTTAGAACAGTGTCTGGAATATAGTAGATACCAAATAAATGCTTATTGCCTTACCCCTCCCTAAAGATTCTGTGCTAAGTTTGTTGGACTGAGAAAGCACAAGCTCAAAGCTTAGTTATTGCAGACAGTAACATTAACATGTATTATGTTATTATTTAATAGGACTTTGTTATCAGTATTATGAAAAACAAGTTTTTCTCACCAAGTCAGAAAATTTTCTAATAGATGCATATAGTTTTATATAACCAATAGGAAAAAAAAAGAAATCTTAATCATCTTCTATTTTGGAGCTAAGCTCAATGGAAATAAAACATCATGAACTCCAGTCTCAAACTTTCCATAAAATAGCAATAATTTATCATCTCTCATCCCCTTGGTTTGGATGGTAAGGTGGTGATTTTACTCCTTCAGTTTGATGTATTCAGGGGTTGTTTATATCAGCAGGATGGATTACAGCTAGTAGAAGAGTCTGGTTTGTGATTTGCAGTTATTGTCTTTGTTTTATCTCTCTCTCTCGCTCTCTCTCTCTCTGTATATATATATATATATATATATATATATATATATATATATATACATACACATATAGATATAGATATAGCTCTCTCTCTGTCTCTCTGTCTCTCTCTCTCCCTCTCTCCCTCTTTCCCTCTCTCTCTGTAATTTTTTAAGCTAGAATGAAGTACATAATGACAGAGCATTAAGGGTATCGTGGTCCCTGGTCAAAGAACTAAAGGTAAAAAAAAAAGTGTGATTCAGGGACTTTCCATTTGAAAATGTCACTTGAAACAATGAATCTCTCCCTGAAATTTAGTCTGTTTTTATCTTTTCAGCATTATTTTCCACAACTCAAACATGTGAAAGAGGGATTAGATCTATTTCTACTTGAGATAAGAGGGAAGAACTTGGTCTAAAGATGTCAGGTAACTTAGGATAAATTATTCAGCAGAGTTCCTACAACAAAATGGAGTTTTCCTTGTCCCTGAAACTATTTAAGCATGTTGAATGAACAAGGTTCAAAGGCTCTCAAGAATTTTTGTTATAGATGTTTTTCCAATTGATATTTATTTTATTTTTCCAATTACTTGTTATGAAAGTTTTTCAATATTCATCTGCATACATATGCATATTTTTAAGTTACATAATTTCCTTCCACCCTCCCTTCCCACCCCCCCCTCCCCTCATCAGTGAACAGTCTGGTGAATATTATATATATATATATATAAATATATATATATTTATATATATATATATTTGTGATTAATATATTTTATGTTAATTAATGTGATTAATCATTTTCTATATGAGGAATTAAGATTAAGAGAAAAGAAAAAAAACCATGAGATAGGAAAGAAAAACATAAGAGGAAAGTGATTGTAGTGTTCATTGAGTTTCTGTAGTTTTGTTTTGTTTTGTTTTATTTTCCTTCTTCTGAATATGGATGGAATTGCCCATAGCAGGTCTCCCAGGGTTGTCCTAGCTCTCTGAAATTCTAAGAGATGCTGCATCCATCAAGGATAATCAGCTCACAATGTTGTTGTTAATGTGTACAATCTTCTCTTGGTTCTGGACCCTTCCTCAGCATCAATTACTGTAATTAATTGCATGCTTCTCTAGAGTCCGATCATTCATGATTTCTTATAGTCATTTTGGTAGTCTTGCAAAGGCTATGAATTCCTCAGAATAATTCTTTAAAATATATATAAAACAAAATATAGAAGATTTTAAAGGGAACTTAATATATTGGATACAGTTAGCATTTTTAAAAGTTCCTGTACTCTACTAGAATCTATTAAGTCTCAGAGTCTCAGTCTCAGTCTCTCTCTCTCTCTCTCTCTCTCTCTCTCGCTCTCTCGGCGTCAAGATTCTAAGATTTAATTGTTAAATTCCTATTGATGCTTGGATGATCTGGGTTTGAATCCTTAACTATGTACAAGCTACCTCATTTTTATGAACTTCAGTTTTTTTATCTGTAAAATAAAATGAATAAAGTCTCCCTTATTTGATTTGCAGGTTTTTCTGTACTTGTTTTGAGAAAATGTGTTGTCGTTTGTAACCATAAATATTATATAAATGTTTTTATTTATTACTACACTACATGATTCAGTTTTTAACCTCCCAAAATAACAATTAATTCAATAAAAATCTATAAAATACTTATGCTGCTTTATATCACTAGGAAGTTGCGTGCTCTGAAGACAAAGAGAAAAATAGTATGTGGGCTATTTCCTGTCCTTTAGGGATGCTACAGTTTCATTGTGAGAACAATTAAAATTCTCTGCTAAGCCGATTATGCAGACAAAAGGATACTGTTTTGGATTTAGCAAGTCATTTGCTAGCTATGGAAACTTGAACCATTAACTTTATCAATCTGAGCATCGAGTTTTTCCCCCAAACACACTTGTAAAATGAAGGGCTTTGCTTAGATGATAATTTTCTAACTTGAATATTTTGTCACTCAAAGTTTTTTTAGTAGTATAGGGATGTTAGAGGTTAGGATTGGTTTGAGTAGTCAAGGAAAGCTTAATGGAGAAGTTAATACTCTATTAAGCTACCTCCAGTAATTGTGATTCATATCTGGTCACTGGACCCAGATGATTCCAGAGGAAAAAGTGAGGCTGGTGACTTCACATAGCAACCCCCACCCCAAATCCAATTTCACTTGCTTATCAATGCATTACATTCCTGATGTCATGGTCTTTCTTGAGAATAGGATAGAAATAGGATAGCAATCATTAGCATTTGATATTTATTGATAGCTTTTGATTTTACATAATTTATATTTTCCAGTATTTCCCTTTTGCTCTCCCTGCTAGAGAACTCTTTCTTAGGACAAAGAATAAGAAAGAAGTAAAAAGTTCAACAAAAATGATTATATATTGAAATTGACTTTTTCATCTATAAGGATTGGATTTAGTAACTGATTTGATATGGAGGATGAGGGAGAGAATAGAGTCAAAAATAAGTTGACTTTGCTGTTTGCTAGCTATGGATATCATTTTTCTTTGGGTCTATATTTCATCACTTAAAAATTCAGGTTATTGGACTAGATCACCTCTAATATCCTTTTTTTTTTTCAGCTATAATATTCTGTCATTCTGTATCTTTCTAGAGCTAGTTCAGGAGAAGCTAGTGAGTTCCATTTTGAACATACTGATTTGAGGTTAGGACATTTAAATAAAGAGATTATAGCAATTGTGAATACAGAATTAGAAAAATGAAATTATAGTAAGAGGTCTGAAATGAAACTTTTGATTTTGGTGTCACCAGGAGATTTGTAATGAGTCAAGGAGCTTAAAAATTATAGCAATCAGTCATCATTTCTTGAAACTATGTGGAAGCCTTGGGTGAGTCTTCTAATGACCATGAGTGATTTAAAGATTTGTAATGGAATATGTTGAAGAATGCTCTAATTGTCTCCTTTTATACCTTGAGTCATCATCTTTTTTCCACTCAGAAGCTAAGTAGGAAACTACAATCTCCCTTTGCATTAAGGTCATTCATTACCTCAGGTAGGCTCACCTCAAGTTTCTATATGGTTGCCGAAAATGGTAAATGAACTTACTCCAGGTGAAAAGAAGGCACTGACTATATCAGGATGTCCCCAAAACAAGGAAGAGAGTGTTTTCCCTAATATGAACTCTTTGTACCAACCAGGAAAGTCTTCTGACTATAAATCCAATGTATTTTCCACTAGGACATTGGATTATAGAATTTAGAATTAGAAGGGATTTTTGTAGTCATGTAATTCAATTCCCCTAATTTAAAGACAGGAAACAGAAATACCCAGAAAGAAGACTTGTTCATGATCAATATGGTGACAAATCCAGGTTTAGTTTGGTATGTAAAGCTCTGTGATTGTGTAAGCAACTTTTTTGGCATAGCATGATGTATCAGTTCCAGAATTGATATAAGAGCTCAGGTCTCCTGACTTTTAGTTCACAAATTTAACTAATAATAGTAACAATAAAAGATAATAATAATAATAATAATGACAATATAATTGTTTACATTTTTAGAATGTTTTAAGTTTTGCAAAGTATTTTTTTTAATTTTCTTTCAAAAAACTTAGTAGAAAAGCTGTATTATTATCTCCATTTTACATAAACTGAGGATCAAGAGTTTCAGTTATTTGTCCAGGTGACATGGGAAGAGGCTGAGACAGAATTTAAGCAAGGTTATCTTAGTGTAACATCTGGAATTCTGGCAACCACTGAAGGGTGACACTCCTCTGTCTGTGATTCTGTTCAGGTAGAAAATAATAGATTAGGTAGTATTGCCTATATTGTGTGCTATCTCTAGCATTATAGTAATGATTTAATTATTGAGAACAGGAGAAAATGTTGTAAAAGAAATGATGACTTTAAATTCATTGTATTCAAGATGATAAACATATGGCACACACAAACACACAAACACACACACACACATATATGAAAGTAAGATTAAAACAACTAACTGATTCTATAAAGTTATTAAATCCCTACTGTGCATTGGACATGATGCTAAGTCATCACATATCCCACTGAGGGGCTTCTGACATTAGTTCAGTGAAGAAAATGAATACTATTGAGCAGAAACCCTTGTATAAAAGATTTAAATACACACTAAGTTACAGAGCTGCAGCTGGCAGCAAGCATGGTTTTGTGGCTTTTCTCTCTAAGGTAGATTGATTGAGTCATTCATCAATTAAATCAACACACATTTATTAATTATCTATTGTAAAGAGAGCCCTTTGTTCTCTAGGTATTGGAAAGGTAAAAAGTTTAGAAAAGAAACAGTACCTTAGGAAATGTATAATTGTAATGAAGCTTGGCAGTCAAAAATCCACTTCTCCTATCTTTGTAGAAGTGGGAGACTATAGGTATGGAATACTGCATAAATTGTCACTCTTGGTTTGTGTGTTAGATTTACTGAAATGCTTTTTTTCTTTATTTTTTATTTTTGGTATAAAGAATGACTGGGAGAAGGAGTTTAGATAGTCTAAAATGTAGTACTTCTCAAGAAGGTTATAACAAGACAAAAGATATCAATAAAATTCAAAAAGAAAAAAATGTGATCATTGCCCTCATAGAACTTTCAGTCTGGTAGGAGGATAAGGCATAGCTGACTAAGTTATTTATTTTTATAAAATAAAAATAATAGATATCTTCACAATTTTATCCATTTTATTAAAATTCTTATATTTGGAATCTTAATGTCATAGAAATTTCTTTCACTCTGAATATATGTGTGTGTTTGTGTGTGTGTGTGTGTATACATACACATATACTATTTTGCATACAGTAGGTTATTGATTGATCAAGCTCTTATCAATGATTGTTAAATGAATTGTGTAATATTGCCACCTGCTGGCATAACCAATAAACCTTGGCATGTTACTTCTTCAGCCTAATAATTTAGATAACTTTATTCAAGCATACTCCCACCAGAGTGGACATGCAGCCAAGATATAAGTAAGCTGTTTTTTAGTCCTAAGATTGGTGTCAACAAAGAGTAGTCAAACTTCTAATAGTTTTTTTTATTGTTAAATTAGTTAAAATGTTTTTGAGTTCTTATTTGGCTTTAGGAGTTGATCTGAGAACTATGGAGAATAAGAAATATTTAAGATATAGACATTTATGGAACTATCTCTTTGTGAATATAAGATGCACATAGAAAAAAAATTCTTATTATATTATTTTGTACCCTGAACATATTATGAATACCCACCCTTAAAAATGTTAAATGATTTCAGAGTATCCTAGAGTGTTTGATTAATTACTTTCTTGATCCACTTAACTAATAATATCCTCCAAAAATTGCTTTGCATATATATCTTGTGTTTAAGAGTTTTACCCAATAGAACTTGAGAATGATACTGCTTTGTAAAATGAAAATGGAATTGTTTTATTCCAAGTATTTTGTGCATAGTAAATAGTTATAAATGATTATTGAATAACTGATTGATTAGTACAGGAATGGATATTATAGGACAATTTGTCTAATTCTCCCATTTTACAACTGAGGAGAATGGCACAGTGAAGTGAAACAGTTTTCTTAGTGTCACAAAGAAAGCTGATGCCAGAACTCAGGCTTTGAATTAAAATCTTCTAACTCTTCCTCAAGGTTTCTTTTGATTCAGACAATTATGAAATTTGAGTTAGAAGAGATCTTTACTCCAATAGCCCATCTCTGACTTGTTATTTCTGGAACAATCTATCCTTCAATCAATCAATACACATTTAATAAATTCTTATTATGTACTAAACACTGCTAGGTGCTAGGGATGTAAAGAAAGAAACTCACAAGCATACAAAAGTTCCTGCCATCAGAGCTCTTGGATTCTAACAAAGATAATTGTCTAAATAAAAAGATAAAGGATAAGTTAGAGTAGATGAAAGGTAACTTTATTTGGAGCAATTCAGAAGGCAGCAAAGAATTTTAAGAGGTCAAGATTATGAGGTTGTGGGTGATATAGATATAATAAAAATATGGGAGACAGGAGATCAGTAGCAAATTGGCCAATATTCTTGTGTGTGAAAAGAGTAAAGTGTGAGAAGATTTTAAGCAGTAGGAAAATCAAGTTGTGAAGTTCCTTAATTATCAAGCAAGAACTTTATATTTGATTCTGCAATTAATGGGAAACTACTTAACTTTATTGAAGGGGGTTGGTCAGAATATGGCTCAAGGAGACGACTTTATCGGTTGAGTGAAAGATGGATGGAAATGGAAGGAGATTGTGACAGGGAATCAAATAGAAAATACTTCAATAGTCCAGCTGAGAGGCGAGAAGAACCTGAACTAGGGTGATAGTTGTACTCAAGGAGAGGAGGCATATAGGACAGATATCAAGGAAGAAACTGTAAGATTTTGCAACAGAATGGATGTGTGAGGTAAGAAAGGGGAGTCAAGGGTGACACTGAGATTTTAGACTTTGGTAATTGATAGGTGATGATAACCTTGGCAGTAATATGGAAGTTCAGAAGAGAGGAAGATTTAGGAGATGGTAGGAAAAGATAATAATTTCAGTTAAGGATGTGTTGAGTTTGAGACTCCTAGAGGATTTCCAGTTCAAAATGTCCAATAACACTAGGAAATGTGGGATCAAAATTCAGAAAAGAAACTAGCAATGGGATACATAGATTTGAGTTTCCTTTGCATAGTATTGATGATTAAACATATTGATTCTAATAAGATCATGAAGAGAACTATATGGAGACAAAAGAGAAAAAAGGCTCACCATATTCTTATGGGACATTCCTAGTTGAATGGTATGTAAGGTTGAAGGTCTGTCAAAGGGGATTAAGAAGTACAGTCAGACAAACTGTCAAATAATTCAGAATGTATAATGTGTGCAGGAGAAAGAAATGTTATCAATAGGATCAAATGCAAAAGAGAATTAATAAAGAGTAAATGTGGAGAAAAGATTTGGCAATTAAGAAATAAGTGGTGACTTTGAAGACAGTACATTTTATCTTTGCATTTTGAGATTATAAACCAGATTATAGGAGATTTAGAAGAGAATGAGAAGAGAGAAAGTGTAGACACTGAGTATAAATAACTATTTCAAGAAGTTCAACTGAAAGAGAAAGAAGAGGTTCAAAATGATAGCTAATGGGCATACTAGGATCAATTGAGAATTGTAGTCATTGTTGCGCTTTTTTCCAATTAATTTTTTATTTATTTTGAGTTTTACAATTTTTCCCCTAATCTTACTTCCCCCTCCCCACCCCCCCACAGAAGGCAATTAGCCAGTCTTTACATTGTTTCCATGTTAAACATTGATCGAAATTGAATGTGATGAGAGAGAAATGATATCCTTAAGGAAGAAACATAAAGTATAAGAGACAGCAAGATCAGACAATAAGATTTCAGGGTTTTTTTGCTTATGTTTTATGGGAGAATTCATCCCATTCATGTTCAAAGTTATAATTTCTAACTCCTTATTGTCCTCCATGCTATCTTCCTTCTGTTTATATTTTCCCCCTCCCCCCCTTTGTCCATATGCCCCAGTATTTTATTTCTGAATACCACCCCTTCAGTGTGTTTACCCTCTTATATCACACCTCCCCTTTCTTTCCCCTTTCCCTTTTTCCCTTTTCCCTTTCCTTCCTTCTGTTAGTTCCCTTCCCCTCTCCCTGTCTCCGTTCCTCCTGCTCCCCTTTTCCCCTTTTTAATACTTGAATGGTAATATGTATTTTAAGTTAACTGAGTGTGTTAACTTTAAGTTAACTTTAAGCCAAGTCTCATGAGAGGAAGATTCAGATGTTTCTCATTTCCTCACTTCTTCCCCTCTGTTACCATAGGTCTTTTGTACATCTTAATGTACTGAGATTTACCACCATTCAATCCCCTCCCACCTCCTGTCTCCTTCCTGTCCTCCTTTTTAGGGAGGAGGTGTTTTTAAATCATTCTATCTGAGTCATAGAAAATCCTGAGTATCCATCACTTCTGGCTTAGTATATTCTCTCTAAAAAAATTACAATTCTTGAGAGTTATGACAGTCTTTCACCCAAGTAGGGATATAGCCAGTTTCATCTCATTGTGTAGCAGTCTCATGGATAAGTCATGAGAGTATCCATCATTTCTGGCTAAGTATATTCTCTCTTACAGAGTTACAATTCTTAAGAGTTGCAAGACTATTTTTCCCATGCTGGGGATATGGTTAGTTTCAACTTATTGGATAGCAGGTATTTATCTTTACCCCCCCCCCCCCTTTTCCCCCCTACCTTTTCATGTGTCTCTTGAACCACCTGTTTGGTGTCCAAATTTTCTATTTAGCTCTAGTTTTTCATTAGGAATTGTTGGAAGTGTTCCATTTTGTTAAATGTCCTCCTGTTCCCCTGAAAGATAAGGCCAGATAGTGGATTCTTGGCTCTATCCCAAGCTCCCTTGCTCTTCAGAATATCTTGGTCCAGGACCTTCAATACCTTAATGTTGATGTAGCCAGGTCCTGTGTAATCCTTACTGTGGCTCCTTAGTAGCTAAATTGTTTCTTTCTGACTGCCTGCAGGATTTTCTCTTTTATCTGATAGTTCTGGAATTTGGCCACAACATTCATTGGTGTTTTCATTTTAGGATCTTTTTCCTGAATGGAGTGATTTATTCTTTCAATAACTATTTTGCCCTCTGGTTCCATGATATCAGGGCAATTTTCCATTACTAAATCCTGCAATATTAAGTCTAGGCTTTTTCTCTCTTCAATGTTTTCAGGAAGACCAATAATTCTCAGGTTGTCCCTTCTCAATCTATTCTTGAGGTTAGTGGTTTTGCTGATGAGGTATTTTACATTTTCTTCTATTTTTTGGTTTTGTTTAACAGGCTCTTCCTGTCTCATGAAGTCATTAGTTTCCACAGACTTCATTCTTTTTTTTTTTAGACAAGAATTTTCTTCATTTTCCTTTTGCAACTCATTTTCCAATTGGTCAATTCTATTTTTGAAACAGTTTTTAAATCGACAAATTGAGGTTTTGAGAGAATTATTTTCTTTTTCCATTTGCCCCAATTGAAGATCTGAGGTAATTATTCTCATTTTGTATTTCTCCAATTGTATTTTCCAATGATTTGTTTTCTTGTTGCAAAATGTTAATCTTCTCTTGGTTTTTTTCCCCCAAATTTTTCAATTGATTTTTATACTCCTTCCTTATTTCTTCAACGAAGTCTTTCTGTTTTGGAGACCAGATTATATTCTCCTCAGAGGTTCTAGGTCTCTCTGAGTTAGGGTCTTTTACTTCCAAGAATTTTTCTATGGACCCTCCTTTCCAATGGCCTTTCTTCATTTTGTTTAGACCTTGAGTTAGGGAGAAGCTGGTTCACACAGGTTAGGTGTTGGGATTTCTAGAAGCTTTACTCACTGAGTGTAATATCTCCAGCTGACCAGTAGGAGGTGCTAGAGGTTTTGGTCACTGAGTGTAATATCTCCAGCTGACCAGTAGGGGGTGATGGTTGCTTTCTCTGGAGTGTCTGTGACCTTGATTGAAGTCCTCTCCCTTAGACTGGAGGGAGTGATTGAAGCTCTTTGTCTTTGATCAATAGTGAGCCATATCTTCTGGTGAGGTGATCACTCTCCCTATTGTCATTTGAGGTGGTTCTTCTGCTTGGCCTTAGCCTGGGGAAGAGGTAGTCTGTAATTGTGTTTGTTATGGGAAGATGCTTCAGCCAAAATGGAGGCATGGACCCCAAGCTCCCCCTGACCAAAGGAGCCCAGCGATGATGTCTGCAGCTCTCTCTTGTGCCAGAACTCTACCTCTAGCCCTGCCAGCAAGCTTGTAAGGGTCAGTGCCAACACCAATGCGTCTGCTCCCTAGTTGACTCAAGCCTCCCCACCCCCCAGATCTACCAGGCTACAGTCCAGGCCCTGATCAAGCTGGTCTGGTTCTTGGGCCCTCAGACTTCCGGGCTCCAGCCCCTCTGTGAATCATGTTAATCCCCGGCTGATCCAGGCTCCCAGGCTCTCCTCCATCCCATGCTCCGGGCAGAATCCTCCTCCTGTGCCTGGACTCACCCATATTGCACAAGACAAATCCTGAGGAAAATATTCTTTCTCCTGGCTTTTCTTTCTAGATTTTGTTGATCGGATTTCTGCTAAGAGGTTTGTTTCATATCATATATGGGGGAAGATCAGGAGATTTCAGAACTGCGCCTGTATTCTCTCCACCATCTTAGTCAATGACATGTTGTTGCTTTTTTGAGTGTGGAAGAGACACTGATGCATTTGTAGCCAGCGGGAAAAGGCATTATATAGTAATAAATTGAAGTTTAAAGAAAAAAGTGGGTATGGTGGTGATAGGAATAATCTGCTCTAGAAGTTAAGAGGTGAAGACATCAAGGAGCTGACTTTGGAAATGAGAATGGATACTTGATATTAGAGACTGAGGTGAAAGAGAAAAGAACAGGGGTGATGTTAGACAGTTGTGATTTAATGGATAATTTCACTTTTTAAATGAAATACGAAATAGAAGGTAGAGAGTAAGGTGAGAGTGTTGAAAAGTAGGTGCCATGGGAGTTTCAGAGGTGATGAGAAGTACAGAACAGATATCATGGTGTTTGGGGATAATTAAAGGGAGGTAAAAAGATTGCCTTGCTTCTCTGAAGGCCCAGTTGAGATAAAGTAAAATATCTTTCTAATGGACCTAATCAATGTGATTTCTTGACTTTCTTTAGATCCATTCAGTATCAGGTGACTAAGAAGATAACCATGTAATGGAAGAAGTCCAAATTGAAATTTATCAAAGTATGATTGACAAGAGGACAAAAAAAGAAAAATGGAGTAGTTCATTAGGGTGAGGTCAAGGAGGATGAAGTTGTTGGGTTTGATAATTATTTTTATAGCCTTTTCCCCCTGCCAATCTGCACTGAAGTCCTCCAAGGTTTCATTACATGGAGGTGATCTTGGGTCCTTGAAGGCTATGCCAGTGAATAATAAGCTTTGTTGTATACTGACAAGTTGAAAGGTCTGACAGTGGTTTTGTGAGATTATTAGGTTAGGTTGACCATGAAGTATTGGAATCTGGGAACACAAGAACAGCTCATAGAAATGTAAAGAATCATTTTTATTCACTAGGCTAAATCATTTCTCTGTGGTACCTGAAAGGCTTTTTCCTTCTCTGACTGACTTTTCTATGTGTCTTTGTTTTCCTAGGGAAGAGATGCTCCAGTAGAAGTTAGATATCTTTAATTCTTATGCAACAATCTCCTGTCCCTTAGCCTAAGAGAAAAATGACTCACCTCAGAGGACAACACTTGATCTACCTCCTGGTACTTCTGACACTTTGGATTGGAAATGGCTGCCAAGCACAAAGGGCAGGTAAGAATGGATCCATTTCCCTGAGGACATAGAAATTAAAAAAAGGAAGCAGTTAGATCATATGAGGGATAAAGCACAGGGTCTGTAGTCAGAAGACCTGAGTTCAAATTCAATCTAAGATACTTACTAGCTATGTGACCTGGGCAAGTCACAAGGCTTCCGTTTGCCTTATTTTCATCATCTTTAAAACAGAGTGATAATAATAGCACATATATCCAAGGTCTTCCAAGCCTAAATCCAGGGCTCTTTCCATACCATACTGTCTCCTCAACACATCACATCCAAAATGTTAAGCTATATCAGTTCATTTTTTCTACTAGTCTTGTCTTGTATGTCTGCCAGCAATGTAGAGAGTTTGCCTGTACAAAGTTTTGAGTCTGTTACATTAAGCCAATTCTTTTTGAACTCATTTATCTCAGCCTGTACAATGTTTCAAGGTAGAATTGTTTACCCTCCATCTTTAGTGGACATTTGTCTGGCCTTAATGTTGGAAATGGTCCTACTGTTTAATATGTTAAAACTAAAAGACAATTTAGACCATAGCCAAATCAACATACCTTTTCTCAGAAGAACCTTTGATAATCATTCAGTCTCTAGATATAAAGAGCTCACTATCATCTTAATAGAGCCTGCCACACTTGTGGGCTTCTTTGATGTTATAGCAAGTCTTTCCTTACATTGAGTCAAAGCCCATGTCTGCAATTTCATTCCCTTCTCATTAATTGTTCCTAGTACTACTCTCCGGGGATGAACAAGTCTAATAGCTTTTCCATGTGACAGATTTTCAAGAACTTGGAAGAAAACTAGCTAGTCTCTTTACATATTCTCTTTTCCAGGCTAAACATTCTCATTTTCTTCAACCTGATCCAGTAAGACATAATATCCAGTTATTCCCAACATAACAGTTACCTTCTTCTGGATGTGTTTCCTCTTCTCAATAGCCTTTTACCATTTTCTATGCATATCCAATTAAGCAGACTGATTGGGGAAGAGGGTGATGAAAATACATCCTTTAGTTTGAGTACTTTTCCTCTTTTTAATCTTAATTAGCTTTGCATGATTCTTATATCATACTGTTACTCATACTGAACTTGTAGTCTACTATAATTCTCAAACTTATTTCCCATCTCATACTTGTGCCTTTTATCTGTCTGCTAGCATTGTGTGGAATGTCCTCTCTGTATCATTTATGAAAAACCTTTCTTCAGTCATTTCAATTGTGTCTGAATCTTTGTGTGGGACTTTCTTGGCAAAGGTACTAGAATGGTTTGCCATTTACTTCTCCATCTCATTTTACAGATGAGGAACTAAGGCAAACAGTTAAGTAGCTTGCCCAGGGTCATATAGACTTGAACTCAGATCTTCATGACTCTAGGTCCCACACTCTATTCCCTGTGCAATCTCATTGTCCCTGTTAAATCCCTACTGACTTTTTTTTAAAACCTAGTTTTATGTAGTACATTAGACTTTGGAGTCAGAATCAAATTGATGCAACTTGTTACCTACATGGGTAAGCAACTCCTATTTATTAGGCTTCCACATCTGTAAAATGGAGTGATTGGACTAGATAATGGCTGTGTCCACTTGGTTCTAAATCCTAGAATTCTGAAAGCAACTTCCTTTAGAACCCTACCTCATACTCTTGGTTGATAAGGTCCTTTCCCCTCAGAAAGGTTGGCCCTTTTCTAATGAACTAATCTTGAAACATCATAATTTTTAGTTACCTGAGTTTGTGTTATGTCCTCATTAGAGATGAGATCTAGTGCTTTCTATTGCTATCCCCTCTTTTTTCAGATGAGGGCCCAAGGAGATTAAATTATATTTCATGATCACACAGGTAATTTCAGAAGCAAGATCTAAGCCAGATTCTTTGATCCAAGGTCTTCATTGAAGGCTCTAAGCTCCATGAAGGCAAGCGTCCATATTCTTCCTAAAGACTGTTACTCTCAAACACCAAGCACATTTTTGTTGCCCTTTGGGGATAGTTCCAAACTCCTCTACAGAAAAGTCCACAGCTCCTCCAACAATGTATTAGTGTCCCAGATTTTCCACCACCCTTCGAACAATGATCATTGTCCTTTTTGGTCATATTGGCCTGTCTGAGAGGTGTGAAGTAGTACCTCAGAGATTTGCATTTCTCTAATCAGTAATGATTTAGAACAATTTTTCATACGACTATGGATCAATTTGATTTCCTGGAAAATGCCTGGATAAGGCTTTTTAAAGGTCATATATAAGTAGGGGGGAAAAAAAAAGAACTAGAGTCCAAGTCTCTTATCTTATCAGTTCTTTTTCTACTTCATCCCACTCCTTCCTTTAGTGCATATAACCCAGTTGGTTCCTTTGGGGGTTTTTCATCTATATTATACTGAAAACATATGTGGATTGCTTTGGATGAAACCTCCTAAACATGTAAGCCTTTGTTGCTCTTAGGGTCTCTGATTCTTTGACCCCCAGTTATAATGACCCTAAAGAAGAAGCAAAACTCAGCACTCCTGAGAACCTAAGAGTGACCTTCTGTGTAAAGATAAACTTCTTAAGGAATTATCTGAGTTAATACATCTGGATGAAAAGAATCCAAATAAATGAATTCTGTCATGGATAAGCCACCTCCAGGTAGATCAGTTATGCTAAGAAAAAGATTTACTTTAATTTGAATTGTATTTTAGTAAGAATTTTAAATGCTATGGATGAACACTTTTGAAAATATTTGTTAATATTTAATAAATTGTTAAAAACTTTGACAAAATGGTATGCAAATTTAAGCAATTCTATTATCTAATATAATGAATTGGTTAATTAAAAACAATTAAAAGCAAGAAATATTAAGAAAAGGTACACTTGCCTATTTCTGACAGAATTGAAAACTAGTAGAATAAATGAGAAAAATTATCTGGTTATATAAATTAAAGTTGTAAAAATTATCATATCTTTTGACCCAATGTTTCCACTTTTAGAAATATACCCTGGGAGTGTTATAGAAATCAAAACTATCTTTTAAAAGAATTTTGTAGTAATATTGTTTGAAATTACCAAAAGCTAGTTGCAGCTTAATTGTCCAATAATAGGGGAATAATTGTGTAAATTTTGGTATATTTGTATAATGAAATACTATAGTGAATTTATAATATGCAAGTATGAGAAATATAAAGGACCATGAAGTTATTCTTTTGAAAAACTAAGCCCTTATGTGAAAAGCAGGAGAACTATGTACATATATATATATATATATATATATATATATATATATATACTAAATAAAACTAGATAATGTGAAAGTGAATGCGAATAGACAAAGACTTATTTTGAATGCACAAATGAAAGAATGAATGAATGAAAAATAAAGACTTTAAGTTCTAGACACTGTACTAAGCACTAGATATAGAAATATAAATAAGTAAGGAGATTGAACTCCTTTACTCAAGGAGTTTAAATTCTAATGTAGGAAAGTATCATTTCAATATGAGCTAGAAAATTATATGGAGAGGGGGAGAGGAATACCTGAGGTATCTGGGAAATGATCTGGTTGCCTGGTTTTGGAATTTAGGAGTAACAGGAACACACTGGGTTCTAGTGGCAATTGGATGAGGACAATGGCAAGAGCTACAGCTTACTTAGTTTGGAAATGATCAGATAAATATCTAGAGCTTGTTCTGGCCAAGTGAAGGCAGCATCTCATCTATTAAAACTTAGGTGTGTGGAGCCTTGGAGGGAATAACTGAAAGGATATAACATTTTATTGACCGAAATTCCATTATTTATATGTAAGTGGCATTAATGTACTTTTAAGAGCTGGAATTAATGTTTAAGATTATATTTTTTTAATGGAAAACTAGAAGTGAATTTGCTATGTTCATTGATAGAATCTTAGCTCCTAGACTTAGAGTTGGGGGATTTTAGGCATGGAATGTATACAACATAAAATAGATGAGAGTTGTAAGGGACCTTAGAACACAAAGTATAAGACTAACAAAAATCCCTGACAGCAACATATATAGACTTAGAAAACTACAAATTAATGTTATCTGTATTGGATTGTATTTAAAAAAAAATTTAGGGTTTTGCAAGGCAAATGGGCTATAGGGTTAAATGGCTTGCCCAAGGCCACACAGCTAGGTAATTATTAAGTATATGTGGTTGGATTTGAACTCAGGTACTCCTGACTCCAAGGGCTGGTCTCTATCCACTGCGTCACATAGCCACCCCTAAAAATATTTTTTGCTAAACATTATCCAGTTACATCTTGATTTGGTTCCTAACGGTAGTTTTAAGAGTCTCAAGTCTGATATCTTTAATAAGAAGCACTACAGATCAATCAAAGATTATTAGTGTCTGTAATTCTTAACTTAAAAAGCATTTATCATAGACCCATGTGGCCATTTGGAGAAATATCTAGATGCCTTCTCAGAAAATTATTTTAATGTATAAAATAAAATAGTATTACAAAGGAAACCATCTATATTAAAATAAAGTTATTGAATTTTTTAAACAAGTTCCTAGATCTCAAGTAATAAAGTTTGTTTTAATTCAAACTAGAATTGGGTCCAGGTTTTGTAAAAAAGATTCTATTTCACAAATGCTTTGAGGGTTTTCAGTTACTGGTATTTGGAAGGTGGAAGCTACAGAAAAGACTGAACACTGGTGTCTCTCTCAGAGTCCCAGGGGTTTTTGTTTTGAGGGGAAACAGTAGCATAATTAAAGCTTCTACTAATAAGTATCTTTAGATAGAGTCTAAGCAAGAGTTCTTTTTTAAAAGTTCTGCTCTATGGTAGGACTTTAGTAATGTTTCTTCTACTGAAGGTAGGGAAAGAGGGAAGATAAGGTCATCCAGATGATGTTGTCTAGCAGGGATCTAGAGATAGAAAGTGAAACCTGAGATAATTGAGGGATGGTTAAACAGGGTTTGAGAGTATAGAGATACATAGAAATGATCATTGGAGACTGGGAACTGATAGATCATCAAGAGAAAGAATATAGGGAGAGAGGAAAAGAGAAGAAGACAGAAACATTTTATGAAAGTTCTTAAATATTCGTTGAAAGAGTAGTCCATTGAAGGCTTCTGAACTTGGCATGATCAGACGTATTTAAGGAAAAATCATTGCTTGTGTAAAGGATAGATTGGAGAGGGAAGAGATTGAGAGACTGGAAGAAGGAAAACTTGTTATAAGGGTTTTGCATAAAACACTAAGAAGAATTTGAAAGAAATCCATGTCTCCTGGATTGCTACCCATTAGTGTTTCTACAATAAAATGACCAAGTTAATGAGTGTCTTCATGGTATTCTATTCCTAAAATAAGATGCTAACCAGTAATTGATGCAGAGGGAATCAGACTTTTCTGAATCTATCTGTCCTTACAAGGAGATATAGTTACAGATTTGGAGTTGGGGAGTCCTACCTGTGACATTTATCAAAGCATCTCATATTTGATAAAGTGCTTGAAGATCATCTATTCCAAATGATGACTGAACAGGAATACAATATACAATATTGCTAGACTCCATTAGAAAACCCCAGTGATTAAGAAGCCATTATCATTTGAAAAATACTTATGATTCAGAAGATTTTCTTTGCATTTGTAAACATTGCTCATGAATTTTCCCATTGGGGTCAAGCATATCCTCATGGAACTTATATCCTCTCTCTCTGAGTTTTGACTCTGAACATGCAGATAACTCTCATGTCTTTCTGAGAAATGCTTTTTTCCATCATATAAATCTTAGTTTGTCATTCACAAGCTTTATGTGTCAACTTACCATATGCTAGGCAAATGAGATAAAAACACAAAAAATGAAACACTACCTTCCCCTGAAAAACTTACAGTCTACCTGGAGGAAACAGCATAGATAGAGAGATAGCTAGATAGCTAGATAGCTAGATAGGATAGTGAGAGAGAAGAGAACAAAAGAGATGAAGAAATGAAAAGAGATATACAGATTAGATACAAGAAACTGTGAGTGGGAAGGCATTAGTGTCTGGGTAAATCAGGAAAGATGTCAAGAGTTATCAAGGATGTTACTAACTTGGGCAACCTGGGTAACTAGAAGTATATCACACACTTAAAATAAATGGAAAAATTTGGGGAGGGGTAGTTGCATGGTGAAGTGAAAAGAGCACATTCCCTGAGATCTGGAGGACCTAAATTCAAATCTGGCCTCAGGCACTAGCTATGTGACCTTAGGTAATTCACTTAACTCTACTTCCTTGCTAAATTAAAAAGAAAGAAAAAAAAAGAAATGGAGAAATTTAGAAGATGGATGATTTTGAAGGGAATAATAATGAAATTGTTTTAGCAATCTTGATTTCAAACTTCTTATCTAGTTTGAAATGTCATTCATATGTGTGTGTATACACACATAATACACACACATATTTATGTAGGAGTCATGAGCATGAAGATGATAATTAGATGATGATGATGATAATGATGGTGATGAGGATGATGAAATTGTATATATATAAGTGAGAGAAATAAGGAGAAATCAGGATAGAACTTTGGAGAGGACAATCACAGCTATTATAAATAGATGATGATCCAGCAAAAAAGGAATGGCAAAATATCATAAAAACTAATGGAAAAGTTATTTAATATCTTTGACCTCATTTCTTCCTCTGTAAAATGGAAATCATAATATTTTGCACTTTCTACTAAACATGGTTATTATTGTGAGAAATATTTTTTGTAAACCTTGAAACTGTTAAAGTTGTTTTGTAACCATTTTTTCTCAAACAGTATCTGTGATTTATTTTATACAACTGAGGATTTATTGAATGTGAACATTCTTCTATAGAAGTAAATCAGGAACTCACCTATAATTTATCATCATGGAGAATTGTTGTTATTATAATTTGGCTTTCTTTTATTTTTACAGGGTGTAAAAATGTCCACTATGATCTAGTCTTTATCTTGGATACTTCCTCCAGTGTGGGCAAAGATGACTTTGAGAAGGTCCGCCAGTGGGTGGCCAACTTGGTAGAGACTTTTGAGATTGGGCCAGACAGGACTCGGGTAGGTGTGGTTCGTTATAGTGACCGTACCATCACTGAGTTTGAACTCGGGAAGTATAGGACTCGAGAAGAAGTCAAAGCAGCTGCCCGCAACATTAATTATCATGGTGGCAACACCAATACTGGTGATGCCCTCCGCTATATAACTACATACAGTTTTTCCAAAGAGGCTGGAGGGAGGCCAAGTGACAGGGTCATCAAGAAGGTCGCTATCCTTTTAACCGATGGGAGGAGTCAGGATATTGTTCTGGATGCAGCTATGGCTGCTCACAAAGCTGGGATAAGGATCTTTGCAGTTGGTGTTGGGGAAGCCCTGAAGGAAGAACTTGATGAAATTGCTTCTGAACCAAAGTCAGCCCACGTATTCCATGTCTCAGATTTCAATGCCATTGACAAGATTCGAGGAAAGTTGAGACGCCGCCTTTGTGAAAGTAAGTAGAACATTTCTTTGTCTCTCTGTGTGTTGTAGAATATTATTCCTTTTGATTTATCTTACCAGAAACCTATTAAGCTCCTATTATATTCAAAGTTCTCTGTTTATTGCTGGAGGGATATATGAAGTTTGTTCTTCATTCTTGAAGACATTCATGCCATTAAGGAGATGATGTCATGATATGCATGTGAACTGGATTTGAGTGAGGTTGCTGTGCTAAGGCAACAGCTTAACTTTCTTCTCTGAAGCTATCCATGTCCGGTTGTGAATCAGATAACTACAGAGTCCTGGATGCAAGGCAATCAGGGTAAAGTGATCAAGTGATCAAGGTCACAAAGTATCTGAGATCAGATTTGAACTCAGGTCTTCCTCCTGACTTCAGTACTGGTACTCTACCCACTCTCCCAGCTAGTGGTCCTATCCTAGCTGAAGGATAGAACATTTAGATGAGATATAATCCCTGCCTTCAATGGGTTTAAGCTTTAGAGGAGATTCTGGTTCTGATTATATATTTCTTGTGTGATCATGGACAAATCACTCCACCTTTATGGTCTCAGTTTTTTCATCAAAAAAGAAAAAAGAGAGTGGGTTAGACCCGGCAGAGCAATAGCTAGGGAAGGATGAACAGTTTGTCCCAGAGCACCAAAATTTTGAGAGTCCTGACAGTATCAGCTTTGTCCAAGTATCACCAAACCCCATCTTTCATCATTCCTATGAAGTGGCCACTTTTCATCAGCAGAGAAAAACTACCATGTTGTGAGGAGTGTTTCCTTCCTACTATGGTCATAACCCACAAGGGAGTAGCTCCTCTCCAACCAAAACACTATTCCTCCCCCCCAAACAGAACAAATTAGTCATGATTCTGGAACTAATTTATCTCTCAGGTATCTTTCAATTCTAAATTATATTAGGAGAAAAAAGTCACATTTTTAATGTTCTGTTTTTATTTTTTTAGTGTTATGCAAAATGCTTTTCAAAAGTTTTTTCCATGAAACATTTTTTATCCTATTTACAAAAAAGAAAACTGAGGCCATGAATGGATAAATGATCTGCCCTTAATCACAAAATTAGTCAGTAGCAGATCCAGTATTCAGTTTGCTCTTCCTTGAAATGTTCTGTAAAGAACTAGTAAGGTGATATTAAAGTCTATTGATGGCAGGAACCAATGATAACATTAATATGCGATTTATTAATAGTCTGAAATTCTTTGAGCAATATAATATAAGGGATATCTAACCCTAGACTTACAGTCAAAAAAATCTTAGATTTTAATCCTATCTCAGACATTTACTAGCACTGAGACCCTGAGCAAGTCTTTGAACTCTGCCCCAACTTCTTCATTACTAAAATTTGGGGCTTGAACTTGATTACTACTAAGGTTCCTTCTAGCTTCCAATTTGTGTCCCAATAATATTAGTTAAAATCCAAAAAATGGATATTTATATTAATTTTAGTAGCTAATTCCTACAGTGAGCAATTGGAAATTTATATTGTAAACTGTATGTATATAAATTTGTTTTTGGGATTTGTTGCCACTACTTTGTTGCAAAAATCCCTTCCCCTTTCCTGACCTCAGTTACTCCATTTTCAAATTGAGGGGTTAGACAAGGTGATCGCTGTGAGTCTGTGATGTTAAGTTTTCTCATCAGTAAGACTTCAATTTTAGTCTCTTAGTATTTTTTCAGACTTTTGTGAATTGAGACTGAAGCAGCATGAGTAACACATCCTTTACTCCCAGAGTCTGAGAGCTTGACGTCATTAGCTCTCCATTCAAAGGCCAAGAGGGAATGTAAGGTGGCAATTTCCCTTCAACTCCTTGGCCCTGATCTGCCAAGTCCTGCTCAGAAAACCAGAGCTGAGACTGAGGGGGTGAAGCATACTCAGAACAGAGTGGAGCCCAGGTTTCAGACCAGAGATTGGTATCTAATGTAAATTGTTAGTTGTCATACACTAAGGCATGAGCAGGTTGTGTAGGCATAGACATGGTGTGATTAGACTTGAGTCTAAGTGTATATTAGATGTGTTTAACCACTGGATAATTTAGGTATGCCAATGACTAATTAGTTCATAATTAATGAATGCCAGAACTACAGGGAACCTTAGAACATAAAAAGTCAGAACTAGAAGGGACTATTTTGTCCACATTATTAATGTTACTGTAAAGGTTACTGAGGCCTGGGCAATGAGATGGCACAAAAGAGAGAGTGCCAAGTCTGAAATTAGGAAAAAACCTGAATTCAAATGTGACCTCAGAGACTTACTAGCTATATGATCTTGGGCAAATCACTTAACTATGTTTGCCCTGTTTCCTCATTGGAAAAAAAGAACTGGAAAAGGAAATGGCAAACTATTCTAGTATCTTTGCCAAGAAAATCCCAAATGGGGACATGGAGAATCAGATACAACTGAGACACCTCAACAACATGAAATGATTTCTCCTGAATAAGATTTGAGTTTAAATCTCAGCTCTGTCATATATTACCTGCCTACCTGAGTGACCTTGGGCAAGTCATTTCTCCTGATCTTGGCATTAGTTTTCTTATCTATAAACTGAGTAGTTTGTAATAGATGATTTTGAAGATGCTTGAAGCTCTAAAACCCCTCTCTCATATGATTCTTGGTTATATATTTAGAGGTTTGGAAGTGACAGCAACACAAACATGCTTTAGGTAGTTCCATGTATAATAATATTTGAAGGATGTTAGGAAAACTACTTAATTGGAAGTCTCTCCATTAATTGACAGTGGTGTCGGAGATTTCTCTCATTAGTGTTGTTGACTTTGATTAGTCTTCTTATATTTAAAAGACCACTTTCCAAAGCTATGCATGTTAATTGAGAGTGTTAACATTAATCTCAAGCAAATGAATTAGTATCTGCTCAGAGGAAAACAGGAGACCTAGGATAGATGTTTGGTAAGAAGAAGGAAGAATACCTGAGAAAGAGATTGTGGTAATATCCTGAGAATCTCTTAGGGAGAGAGTACTGACCTGTGAGGGAAGATGTCTTGGATTCAGGAGTGTTGAGAAGGCTCTGTGTAGCCTCACACAAATCATTTTACCTATTCTAGGTGAGTCCCTAAGATTGTAATAGAAGATACCAATCTGCTGAGGTGGAATGGGATTTTAGACCAAGGACTTTCTTTTATAATTGGAATCATTGGTTTATTTATCCCCCTAAATATTTATTTAATGTCCACATCTGCTGCACTATGGATAAATTAAAGTCCTCAAAGGACACAAAGTCTAATAGGAGAGAAGAGGTATATTTAAGTAATAGATATGATATGAGCTAGAATGTGTTATATAAGAGAGAGAGAGATACAACTAAAGTCTTCTGGGAGCAGAGAAGGAAGAGATCCCCAAAATATCCAAAGAAGCCCTCATCAAAATGGTGATATGTTTTTTAACATCCCCTCTGAATAGAATACCGGAAAAACATGGGAATTACCCCCTTCCCCTTGATATTTATAAAAAGGAAGAATATCAGTAATAGAGAGAACATTCAAAGGAGGTTATTCAGGATGAGGAAGGACCTGGAGATCATGCTATATGAAAGTGATCAAGGAACTAGGTCTCTGGAGTTTAGAGAAGAGAAGATCTGTCAGTACTAAGTATTTCAGTGACCCAGAAGAGAGATTGGATGTGATCATTTTGGTTCCTGAGAGCAGAACAAGAAAGAGGAATGTCAGATAAGGAGTTATGAAAAGGCAAATTTATAATTGATTAAAAGCAAAATACAACTTTCAAACAATTAGATTGATCCTAACTTGAATGGGTAGCCTCAGGAGATAATGGATACTCTCTTACATCAGACTTCAAAGAAAAGCTTGTGAGCAATGGTGTAGAGTTAGCCCAGTCAATCTGATAGCATTTTTTTTACTTTTATTTAGATTTTTAAGGCAATGGGGTTAAGTGGCTTGCCCAAGGCCACACAGCTAGGTAATTATTAAGTGTCTGAGGTCAGATTTGAACTCAGGTACTCCTGACTCCAAGGCCAGTGCTCTATCCACTGCGCCACCTAGCTTCCCTCAGATAGCATTTTTTTTACATTTAAAAATAACTTATTTATTTATTTTTTCCAGATACATACAATGGAAGTTTTTAACCAATCATTTTTAGAAGGATTTTATTTACTTTGAGTTTTACATTTTTTCTCCCTATTCTTGTTTCCTTCCTCCTACCCCCCCCCCCCACAGAAGGCATTCTGTTAGTCTTTAGATTGTTTCCATGGTATACATTGATCTCAGTTGAATGTGATGAGAGAGAAATCATATCCTTAAAGAAGAAAAAAAACTGTAAGAGATAGTAAAATTACATAATAATGCAATGGGTTTTTTTTTTTTTCTAAATTGAAGGTAATAGTCTTTGGTCTTTATTGAAACTCCACAATTCTTTCTCTGGATAATGATAGTAGTCTCCATTGCAAATAGCCTAAAATTATCCCTGGTTGTTGCACTGATAGAATGAGCAAGTACATCAAGGTTGATCATCACCCCCATGTTGCTGTTAGGGCATACAGTGTTTCTCTCATTCTGCTCATCTCATTCGGCCTCAGTTCATGCAAATCCTTCCAGGCTTCCCTGAACTCCCATCCTTCCTGGTTTCTAATAGAACAATAGTGTTCCTTGACATACATATGCCATAGTTTGTTAAGCCATTCCCAAACTGAAGGACATTTACTTGATTTACAATTCTTTGCCACCACAAACAGGGCTGCTATAAATATTTTTGTACAAGTGATGTTTTTGTTCTTTTTCATAATCTCTTCAGGGTATAGACCCAGTAGTGGTATTACTGAATCAAAGGGTATTCACATTTTTGTTGCCCTTTGGGCATAATTTCAAATTGCTCTCCAGAAAGTTTGGATGAGTTCAAAGATGTATTAACAATGTATTAATGTCCGAGATTTCCCACATCGCTTCCAACATTGATCAGGGTCCTTTCTGGTCATATTGGCCATTCTGAGAGGTGTGAGGTGGTATCTCAGAGATGCTTAAATTTTGCATTTCCCTAATAAGTAATGATTTAGAGCAGTTTTTCATATGACTATGGATTGCTTTGATTTCCTCATCTGTAAAATGCATTTGCATATCCCTTGACCATTTGTCAATTGGGGAATGGCTTGTTTTTTGAAACTTTGACTCAGTTCTTTTTATATTTTAAGAAAAAAAAGTCCTTTGTCAGAAATACTAGTTGTATAAATTGTTTCCCAGTTTGCAACATTTCTTTTGATCTTGGTTACAGTGGTTTTGTCTGTGCAAAAGCTTTGTAATTTAATGTAATCAGAATTATCTAGTTTGTTTTTAATGATGTTCTCCATCTCTTCCTTAGTCATAAACTGCTTCCCTTTCCATAGATCGGACAAGTAAACTACTCCTTGATCTTCTAGTTTGCTTAGAATATTGTAATTTATGTTTTTTTATTTATTGTAATTTATTATGGTGTAGGATGTGAGGTGTCGGTCTAATCTAAGCTTTTTCCATACTAAGTTCCAATTTTCCCAACAGTTTTTATTGAAGAGAGGGTTTTTATCCCAATAGTTGGACTCTTTGGGTTTATCAAAAAGCAGATTACTATAATTGTTTCCTGCTACTGCACCTAGTCTAATCCACTGGTCCACCACTCTATTTCTTAGCTAATATCAGATAGTTTTTTCTTTTTATTTATTCTTATTTTGTACAAATAATTTTTTATACAATACTAAAATATTCTTGTTTAAGAGTAAACATAAAATCCCCTCCCCCAAAAAATATAGACCTGCATGAGCAATAAAGTAAAGGGGAGAGAAAAAAATTAAAATTAATAATAATAATAATATTAATTGGAGGTATGGCCAGGTGGCCAGTAGATGGAGCACTGGCTCTGGAGCCAAGAGCACCTAAGCCCAAATCCAGACCCAGACACCCAACAATCACCCAGATGTGTGACCTCATGCAAGACACCCCAACCCCACTGCCCTGCAAACCCCCCCAAAACAGACCCAAAATAAAATAAAATAGTAATAATAATAATAGGGGTGGCCAGGTGGCAGACAGAGCACTGGCCCTTGTGCCAGGAGCACCCAGGTCCAAATCTGGCCTCAGACACCCAACAGTCACCCAGTTATGTGACCCCAGGCAGGCCACCCAGCCCCATTTGCCCTGCAACCCCCCCTCAATAAGAATAATAATAAATGTGCTTCAGTCTGTGTTTGAACACCACCAGCTCTGTTGTGGGTGGATCACATCTTTATGATATGTTCATCATAAAAGTTACTTCCATATTTTGCCACTGTTGCCATTGCTGATCGCAACTCCTTCCATTTGTACTTCTCTACTACCATGTACTATATTTTCTCTTTCCTTTCACTCTGTCTCTGCTGTAGGGTAGCTGTGTGGCACAGCAGCCAGATCCCTGGCCCTGGGGCCAAGAAGCACCAAGCCCACATAGCACCCCTTAGGCCCAGAATCTACCTAGCCCCATGGTCCTGGACAGGCTATCCAATCCCAGCCCCTTTGAAGAAGTAAAAAGAAAATGAGTTAAATCTGACTACTCTACCCCCATGGTCCATTCTCTCCTCCATCCCTCACATCCCCCCTTCTCCCCTGTCCCCCTTCTCTCCTTCATACTCCAGATGTCTATACCCTATTGAATATATATGCTGTTTCCTCTCCTAGCCACTTCTGATGAGAGCAAAGATTCCCTCATTCTCCCTTGCCTTCTCCCTTCCATATCACTGCAATAGCTCATTGCAATAAAGAAAAAATCTTATTATATGAAATATCTTAGCCTATTCTTCCTCTCCTTTTTCTTTCTCCCATTACATTTCCCTTTTATCTATTGACTTCATTTTTACACCACAATATATCTTCAAATTCAGTTTTCTCCTGTGCTTCATTTATAAAAGCTCCTTCTACATGCTCTATTAAATGAGAAGGTTCATATGAATATTATCAGTATCCTTTTTCTATACAGGAATACATGTAGTTCATCATCATTAAGTCCCTCATATTTCCCCTTCTCCACCACTCTTTATGCCTCACCTGAGTCCTGTATTTGAAGATCAAACCTTCCGTTCAGCTCTGGCCATTCGAACAGGAACATTTGAAATTCCCCTGGTTCATTGAAAGTCCATCTTTTTCCTTGGAAGAGGATGTTCAGTCTTGCTGGGTAGTTGATTCTTGGTTGCATTCTAAGCTCTTTTACCTTCTGCAATATTATATTCCAAGCCCTACAAGTTTTTAATGTAGTTGCTGCTAAGTCCTGTGTGATCCTGACTACAGCTCCACGATATTTGAATTGCATCCTTCTGGCTGCTTGTAATATTTTCTCTTTGATTTGTGAGTTCTGGAACTTGGCTATAATATTCCCGGGGCTTGTTTTTTTTTGGGGGGGGGTTTCTTTCTCAGGGATATCTGTAGATTCTCTCCATTTTTATTTTGTACTCTGCTTCTAGGATATCAGGGCAATTTTCCTGTAGTAATACCTTGAAAATGATGTTAAGGCTCTTTTCCTGGTCATGACTTTCAGGTATTCCAATAATTTTTAAATTATCTTTCCTAAATTTGTTTTCCATATCTGTTGTTCATTCAATGCGATGTTTCGCATTTTCTTCTAATTTTGCATTCTTTGGTTTTGAAGTATTGTGTCCTGATTTCACATAAAATCAGCAACCTTCCTCAGTTCCATTCTTTGTCTGAAGGATTTGTTTTCCTCAGAGAGCTTTCTTATCTCTTTTTCCATCTGTCCAATTCTCCTCAATAACTTTTTGAACTGTTTTATCCATTTTACCTATGCTAGTTTTTTAACATGTTATTTTCTTCAGCATATTTTTGGCTCTCCTTGACTAAGCTGCTGACCTCTTTTTCATGTTTCTCCTGCATCTCTCTCATTTCTTTTCCCAATTTTTCTTCTATCTCTCTCGCTTGATTTCCAAAGTTTTTTTGAGCTCTGTCATAGCCTAAGCCCAATTTCTGTTTTTCTTGAAGTCTTTAGATGCAGGAGCTTGCACTTCCTCATCTTCAGATTTAGTGTTTTGATCCTTCTTGGGATTACAGGCAAAGTATTTCTCAATGGTGTTCCTCTTTTTTCTCTGCTTACTCATTTCTCCAGCTTGTGCTTGGTTTTGGGGTGCTTTCTGAGCTCTTGAGCATTAGTGGGACACCTTCACAGGGATCTCTGTGTGTAAGGCTCTGTCTTGCCTCCTGGTCTGTGAATGACCACAAGTGTACCCCTCTGCCATGGGGCTGAGGTGGGGGGGGTTGCTGTCCTATGGGGGGCCTAGACTTCGATCAGGATCTGAATGTGGTCAGAACCCCATAGTCCTCTTCTAGAGACAGAGGACAGAGCTGGGCAGTTTCTCTCCACTTCCCTCCTTAGCAGGACTCATGCCATGGGGTTTCCTACTTACTGGCTTCTGCTTCCCATTCCTGGATCTTGGCTGCAAGCCAAGCTGCTCACTGTGTGCCCTGAGAGCTGGGCTTCATGTTCTTCATGCAATCAATGGACCCCTGCTGATCCCTCAAGTTGTCCCCAGTGCTCCCTGGACATGTAGGTCAGGAAACTGCCCTTGCAGCTGTGAGCCACAGCTCCCAGTGCCCTGGGGCTGCCTCTGGGAGGCTGAAGTTCCTTCACTCTGGCAGGCTATCATTCCAACCCCATGGAGTGGAGCCTTTCCTCTCTTTTCCAGGTAACCTTGGGTTGGAGAAGTGCCTTACTGGGTCCTTCTGTGGATTCTGTCTCTTGAAAATGTAGTTAGAGTCCTTAGTTTATAAGTTTTGATGGAGAGCATCTAAGAGATGGTCTTTTCCTGTTGCCATCTTGTCTCTGCCCCACCCAGATAGATTTGATGAGTGACGCTTTATAATATAATTTTAGATCTGGTAAGGCTAAGCCACTTTTTTTCGTGCTTTTTTTCATTGAATACCTGGAAATTCTTGACTTTTTATTTCTCCATATTAATTTACTTACAACTTTTTTTCATTAAAGTAATTTTTTGAAATTTTGATTTGTTTTAATTTTAAACAACTTTAAACAATTTAAAATTTTAAACAACTAGTGTAGTTTTGGTAGAATTGTCATTTTTATTATATTGGCTTGACCCATCCAAGAACAGTTGATGTTTGTCCAGTTATTTGAATATGCTTTTATTTGTGTGAGAAATGTTTTGTAATTGTTTTCAAAAAAGTTTTTGAGTCTGCCTTGGCAGGTAGACTCCCAGGTATTTTATATTATCTGAAGTTACTTTGAATAGGATTTCTCTTTCTACTCTTTCTGATGTATCTTGCTAATCATATATAGAAATGTTGAGGTTTATGAGGGTTTATTTTACATCCTGTGACTTTGCTAAAGCTGCTAATTATTTCTAGTAGTTTTTTAGATGATTTTTTTGGGATATCAGATAGCATTTTAAGTACTTACTTAAATCTCTATTATTAAACTTCCACTTTTTAAAAGAAAGCTTCCCTATCCTCCCTTATTTCCAATACCTTCCCTCAGGTACATATTTTTTTATTTTTCCTGTATATTGTGTGTGTGTGTGTGTGTGTGTGAGTGTATACACTCACACACACACACACATATATATATTATGTATGTTTGAATGTATAAGTATATGTGTATATATATATATATATATTTGACTACAAACTTAAATTTAAATTCCTTAAGGGTAGGGATTGTGTTTTGCTTTTTTTTGAAGGCAGTAGGTACTTAATAAATGTTTATTTATTAATTATTATGTGCCCAAGCACTATCCTATATATGATACTACGAATATAAATGCTAGTAAAATGATACATAGCATCAGCGTACTAGGAGCTACCATTGTGAGGAAGAAAGCACATAAAAGGAAGCTGAAAAAATGAGGGGTTGGAAACAAAAAGGGAGAAAATGGTATCCAGCAGTTGATAGAAGAAACCAGAGATATAGCCTAAAGAAACACTGCTGCAAGCACCTACTATCATGAAAGTTCTATGTGGAGCCAGAAGAGGCTGAAGGTACCTTTGGTGAGTGAACTCCAGGGCAGGATTGAGGAGCTTTCAGGATGAAGAGCTGGGACCACCCTGTTAGGGGAAGCCTGGTAGTGCAACTTGGAGAGAACAAGAGGAGGGATTGGAGTTAAAATGCAATGATCATAGAGGGTTATTTGGAGGTATCGAGGGAGATGTAAATTTTAGACAAGATCAACTCCCTATCCTCTTGGAGATATTTAGTTATTAGAGAATTTTTAAAAAACACAATTTCTATAATCTAAAAAGAATAGTCCAGTTTGCCTACAGAATAGCCTGTATAGAAGGCACTAATAGGAGATATGAAAGGAAAAAAAATCAAATGCAATGAGATTGTGAAAAGCCTTGAATGCCAGGAAAAGCAGTTTTCTCTTTATTCTGTGAAGTAATGAATCTCTTTTATAATGCCCCTGACACATGATCATCTAGTCTCATTTGAATGAGAACAGCATCCACTGTCTGTATCACTTTGCATCTGGGGCTTTATAACATCTCTTTGCACTGTTTTTATCTTAACTCTTAATTTGTCCATATGCATGTGTCTTTTCTACCCAATTGACTGTGGACTATTTAAAAGAAACTCTTACTTCTTGTACTTGAATTCCACATAAATTATCCAGGCAATATTCTGTTGTCTCAGATAGATAGATTTGTCATAGACACGTGTGTTATGGGAATTTTTGATTTCCCATTTTCTTCCTACATCTTTTGGTTAATATTAACTTCACCTGACCAAAACCTGTCTCAAGGGATGTAAAAATTTACTCAGATAAAAACATTTCTCAGATAAGAAGCCAGAGGAAAAATCTGGACTGTTCATGACTACTTGATGACAAGTAAATCTTCCTCCGTAATCAGCCTACTTGCAAATTCTAAAAAGGTAGTTTAATTTATAATCTGCCCTAGTTTACATTATATAATTTATTTGACAAAGTTTGTTTCCTTAGGGAATGTATAAGATTATCATAGTTTGTCTAAGTTTGCTCAACTTTTATGACTTTAAAACAGAAGTCATTGATCCTTTATGCCAAGGGTCATTTGAATATTTATAAAATCATTCATGGGATATATTTGGTAAAATATTTAATTAATTGTCCCCTAAAAATCTTCTAGATATATTGAATTTCGAGTCTTTGCCTCTGGTTTCCAGAAGTTCCCTGCCTTTTCTTTAAAGGAAGTATGGAATAATGACCCAATCTTTAAACTATTATGATCTAAGAGAAAGTTATAGCATTATTATTTGTGAAATAACTATTTTTTCATCTCTCTGACTCAATTTTGTCAGACTCATTATGGGGGTTTAGGTTTTCTCTGAAGCCTGAACTTATGCTTAATAATTATATAATTCTTTAATTAATATGTTTTAATGCATAAAATAAGATTTATTAAGAAAAATAAAATAAAATAATAATGAAATCTAGGTTTTTATTTCAATAGCATCTTTGTCTTCACTGTAGTAAATATATTTTAACAATCATTCTCTACTATATTAACTCAGAATGGAATATTTCTCCAGTGATTCACATGAGGACATGTGGTCAGCTTTGTTTTTATTTTTCTCTAAAATATATATCTTTCCTTTCTGTTTTTTAGGACAGGTACTCTGAGGTAGCAGGGATCTTTGTTTTGTTTTTGTTCTTTTAGAGAGCTTGGTATATTGAACAAAGAGATAATTTGAAGTCAGGTGACCTACTTTAACACTCCAGAGCTACGTGACTCCAGAAAAGTCATATAACTTGTAAAATGTGGTCTTATGGTCATATTAGGCATCTTTACATCCCATAATTTGTTGATGTGAGACCAATACTCACATAAAATTTAGTAGCTAGACCTTAGTGAGTTGTCTGAGGCTCCAATAAGGCTAAGTGACTTAACCCATGGTCATATGAGTATGAGAGGCAGAATTTAAACTCAGGTCATTCTGACCCAGGTCCAGTGCTTTATTCACTATATCTCTTGTCAGCTTAGTGATATAATGAATAGAACATTTTATTTGGAATCAAGAAGACCTGATTTCAAATCTCATCCTAGACAAGCATAGTGATGAAACTCTGGGCAAGCCTCTTCACCTTTGATTTTCTTAGATTCCTCTTTATAATGGGGATGATCATAATAATAACTCCCAAGAAATCAAATGAAATAATATTTGTAAAGTATTTTGCAAACTTTAAAGAAGTATATAAATATTTGTTATTATTTTATCACTAAAAGGAGATGGTATTTCTTTTGCTGTCTTCTTGTACAATCTTTCAAGGTTGTTTTTGAGAAGCCACTTAAAGGACAACAGAAATGAGAATTGTTAATAGTGGGGGTTTCCTGCCTTTTAAAAAAAAAACAAAACAACAGATTTAGTAGATGCCCTCTGTCTGAATCCAATGCTACATGAAGTGAAAATTTGTTCTCTTCTTGGGAGCACCTAGTCTTATCAAGTTAAATGACTTTATCCAGTGGTATATTCTGCAGGTTGACAGTGCCTGGGATAAATATTGTCCCTTGGAATCAATTAAGATTTTCTTTGCTATGAATGCAATACCTCATGGATTTTAGGGATTAAGAAGTACTCCTTGTCCCTTAGTTGCTATTGACTTAGCCCCACCTGTAGGCTGTTTTGTGGTGGTGCAAACATTTCTATAGTTTATCATTATGTTAAAAATAAGCCTCTGGTATGCAGACTTTCCCAGCAGCTAAAACACTCTCCACCATTTTTAATTTGAGGATATTCATGGGTGATTTGAGATGCCCTTCCCTCTACCCCATATTTGTGGAGTGTTCCCATGTTATTATACCTTTTTAGCTACTGACCTCTCAGTACAAATTTTTTGTTGGTTGTCTCTCTGAGAAGGCCCTGCTTTGATTTTTTTTTTCAGTTGGTCATTTGTTTCCTCAGGAATCTCTAAATTTATTTCATATTTAGTCATTGATGGTTCTGGCTAATAAATCAGTCAATAATAAGCAACATCTGGTGTTCCAGAGCTACAAGAACCTTACACATAGTTAGCTCTCAGTATTTATTGAATTGAATCAGATAGCTAACCCTGATTCAAAGGGCAGAGACCAATATGCACTCACAGAAACACATACAAATATAGGCCCATTCACACATTCACATCTAGCAGACAGAATAGCACAGGAGTCAACATAGTACCATAGGTATTGGATTTAGAGAAATGGAATTAAATAAGAATTTTTTGATTAGTTTTCTGTTTAACCCTTCACAATCTAACCCTGATCTAACTTTCTAACACCCCTTTCTGCTTTGACACAACCAGATTGATATTGCTGTTTAAAAATTATTTATTTATTTATTTTCCAGTTGCATACAAAGCTTAATTTTTAACATTCAGCCTTTTGTCAGGTTTTGAATTCCTCATTTTTTCCCTCCCCTCCCTTCCCAACCCTCTCCCCATTGGAGCAAACAATCTGATATAGGTTGTACCTGCAAAATCCCATTTAACATATTTCCATATTAAGTCAAGCTGTGAAAGAACTAGAACTAAGGAGGGAGGTGGGGAAAACATGAAAAAGAAAGAAAAAACAAAAAAGAAGTTACTAAAAGTGAACATAGTATGTCTTGCTCTGCTTTCAGAATCCATAGATTTTCTCTGAATCTGGAAAGCATTTTCCATAACATGTCTCTCAAGATTGACCTTGATCATTGAACTGCTGAGGAGTTGTATTCATCACAGTTGATCATCTTACAGTTCTGCTCACTTCACTCAGCATTCATTCATCTTACTGTTCCTTTTATACAATATTCCATTTTTTATCTTTGGACCTTTTCATTGACTATATCCCATTCCTAGATTATAGTCCACCTCACCTCTGCTTTTAAGAACACTTTATATTCAGAACTTCATTCAAATAACACCATCTACAAACAGGAATAAATCTCCAGATAACAGCATTCTCCCTATCAAAGTTTTCTTGTGATTACTTTCAATATGTGTACTTATATACATATTGCCTTCCTGACCAAATGTGAACTTTTTGAGCCCAGGGACTATTTTGTTTTTATCTTTTTATTCCTAGCACCTAGCACAGTGTCTTCTCACATAGTAGGTACTAAATAAATATTTATTGATTTATGAAGATGAGTTTAAATTCTGAATAATCTGCTGCCTGTGGGAATGACATCAGTCTCTTTGCTAAGAAACTGTTCTTTCTGTGCACATAGCTTCAAAATCTATGAATTCAGCTCTAATTGTGCTGTAATGGAGAAAGCTGATCTTGAAGGCAGGGAGATTTTGGCTCAAGTCTTTCCTCTTGACTTGGTCAAATTCTTTATGACCATAGGCAAGTCATTTAACCATTCAGTGTGCCATGAAACTCTAATTTTATGTTTCAGACAAGTTGCTAATTTTTGTCATTAGACAGAAATTTTATAATAGAATTTTCCTACATTAATGAAATCCCAGATGTCATCTCCTCACTGCAGTCTTGTCTTATTCTCCCCTTAAATTCTAGTCTCAATTGACTACTGGATATCTCCTCCTGAATGAACAATCAGCATTTAAAACCCAACATGTTGAAGATCATCTTCTTTTTCTGAAATCTTCATGTTTTTCAAAATTTCCTATTTCTTTTGAGGACAGCACCACCCTTCCAGGCATTTAGATTCATGGAGTCATCATTGTCTCTGTTTCCCTGTTATATATCTATATATCTATATCTATATATATCTATATCTATCTATATATATGTATATATTTAGTTCTTACTTCCATCTTTTAAGAGAGTGAGGTATTGATCAAACCTATAGTTATCCTCCCATTACTCTTGTTATAACCTTCTTATTAGGATATTATATCATAATACCTTGGAGTCAATTATAGTCTTTCTTGTTCTATAGATCTGATATTGGGTTAATTATTTGGTTCTTGACTTTTTTTAGTTTTGATATTGGACAGATTTATTTTAAACTATATTACTCATGGAGCTCTATCCAAATCTATCCAAAGTTCAGTGGCTGAATGACCATTGCCAATGGCATAAAATGCCTTCTCATATTCTCCCACCCTATAGTCTCTCTTCTCTCCAATTCAGCTCACACATATTCCAGATTAATTTTCAAAATACAAAACTACTCATCCCAAAAAGGATCTTCAAAAGCTTCCAGTACCTACAAGAGTAAGTCTAGATATTTCACCTAATTATTCAAATCCTGACCCCAAGTTGCCTGTCCATCCTATCCACCTTTTTTCCCTAAACTATTTAGTTTGCCTCGTCCCCTTATTATACTATTAATTGCCTTTTCTCTTCCCTTTTCTATTCAAATTTTATCTACCTTTTAGGCTCCCATTTCATGTCCTACTTCATGACATTTCAAAGGCTAATATATTTCATCTTTAGTTACCCACATATTTAAAGTGTATGCGTTTTTGTTTTAGATCATTCCAGTCTTCAAAACAAAATGAAAATCTTTATATGCCTGTAAATCAATTAACAGATATTTGTCAAAAACATAGCAAACCTAAAAAAAACATAGCAAAAATACCCAACTAGATATAGAGATCGGAGAAGAAGGAACTCATAGGTAAGTTAAGGGGATAAGACTTGAAGCAAATGAAAAGACTTGTAGAGGACCTTGGATACAAGCCAGAGGGATTTTTTTTTGATTCTACTGCATGAGGAGAAACTGATGATTTAGAAGGAAGAGAGATTAATCTATTAGCTTTATGTAGGATGGGGCACTGATGGGAGAAACTGAAAGCAAGAAACCAATTGAATATTCCAAATTCACTACTTCATTCATTCAATGTTTATTGAATGAGGGCAGAAGTGACATTAGAGCAAATATGATTAGAACAGAATGGGGCCTTGGAAATGACTTTAGAATATAAAATAGAATATTAGTTCAGGAATGAACCTCAGAACATTGAATGTTTCATCATAGACTTTCAGAATATCCACTAGAACTCCTAACCAGAAGGAAGTTTAGAAAAAATAACATATAAGCTCATAGAATGTTAGTATCTGAAACAATGTTAGAAGTCATCTGGTCTTTTATAAATAAGCAAACTGATGTTTGGAGATGCAAAATGATTTTCTCACAGTAATATTAGTTAGCCTGAACAAAGTCCTGGGAGTTCATATTATCTCCTTTTCCAACATGCATTGCATCAGCACATTGGAACCTGGTGGTACATTGGATAGGATGCTAGACCTAGAGTCAAATCCAGCCTCAGATACTAGGGGTGTGACCTGAGGCAAATCACTTATCTTCAGTATATTTCAGTTTCCATGACTTTAAATAGAGACAATAATACCTATCTCCTTGGCTTGTTGTAAAGTTAAAATGAGATATTTATAAAGATTCTAGCAGAATGCTTAACACATACAAGCTGGGATATTTATAAAGCACTTAGTATAGTTCCTGGTAAATATATAAACAACTAGTTATTATTATTAATTTTTCCTTAGCATAAATAAAAGAATTGAAATATTTCAGCACTGTAGAAACTGAAGAAATGGCACAGAAGGCTTTGTAACTTCTAGGAAGGTAACTTCTTTCTATAATTGAGGGGCTACTGTGAAGTTGTTGTTGCTATGCCATGGGAATTCTAAACTTCCAGATGAATCCAGGCATCAGAGACCTCCCTCTAAGAAGTCAGACCTCTGGCATCCCTCTCTGACTAGTTTACCATCTATACTACTTCCCCAAACTATTTCTAGCAAATGTCTTTTTCAAGTTTGCCTGCCAAAAGTTTCTTTATGAACATGTATCTTCAAACTTGTGGCCACAAAAGAGACACACCCAGCCATTCACATGGGTGGATCCAAGGGCCAAAGAGGAATGCAAATGATAAAAGAAAATAATAAAACAGAAAGCATAGTTTAAGAACAACCAGTTAGATGTTTGTGGTTTTATACTTAGAAAAATATTCTAACTCAAAGATAAGAGCAGTGGCATTTTTTTATTCTCCATCTGCAGATCAATGTTACTTTCTATTGGGTGTAGCCGATAGAACTTTAAAATCTAAAGTGTGCCCATGTGTTTTGATGTGTATCCTCCAAACTCCAAACTATAGGGCACATCATTTGTGACATTTACCCATTCATTTATTAAGCACTTACTATGTTTTAGATGCTACTTGGGAAAAAAGATAATTGAAGCACAAAGAGTTAATAGTTTGCTAAAGAGATACAATATGAACCTAGATAGGCATATAAATATAAAATATATAATTTTCTAATATTATTTTATATATATGTATATATGGGCATATTAGCTATTTTACATATATATGATTTGTGTCCTCAATTATAAAATAGTTGGATCAGTAATGTATATTGGAAAGAAAATTGTTTTGGACATCAAGAGACTTAGGTTTTAGTCATAGCTTTTCTACTCACTGGCTATATGACTTTGAACCCATCATTTTGCCACAGATTATAAACTAAAAATGTAAAGTCATATACATGGGGACTTCAGTAGGATCCTGTTGCAAGATGCAAAGGTAGGTCATTGAGACCAGCTTCCCTCTGCTATAGGTGAGGAGGAAATGGAAGTCAAAAAAGTCTGAGTAACTTGCCCAAGGTCATACAGGTAATAAATGACAGAGTCCAAGGTTGATGCTTGACTCTGCCTCCAGATTTGGTTTTTTGCTCTACTATAGGAAGTCGGTGATCTGCAAAATTTCTCTGTTGTGGGCAAATCAAAGAACAATGTATTTCAAGGGTGCTTCAGTTTTTCAAAGCTTTTCACAAATGTTGTCTATTAGGTATTCCCAACCTCTTTCTTGGACAGTGAGGTGATATAGCGGCTAGGTGTGAGCTCCAAAATCAAGAAGATGAATTCAAATTTGATGCCAGACAGTCAACAACTGTGTAACCCTAGGAAAATCACTTAACTCTGTTAGCCTCAGTTTCTTCATCTAGAGGAAAAACTGGCAAACCACCCTAGTATCTTTTTTTTTTTTTATAGATTTTTGCAAGGCAAATATGATTAAGTGGCTTGCCCAATGCCTCACAGCTAGCTACTTATTAAGTGTCTGAGGCTGGATTTGAATTGAGGTACTCCTGTCTTCAGGGTCAGTGCTTTATCTACTGTGCCACCTAGCTGCCCCACCCTAGTATCTTTACCAAGAATGCTCTAAAACGGATTACTAGAGGTCAGAGAGGACTGAAGATGATAAATGACAACAAAGTGCCCCAATTAGGTCAGCAGAGGTTTCAGATGTGGTGCTTAATTTGTCACAAGTTTGAATTCATCTTTATACTATTGCTTCTGTAGGCAACAGTAGCTTCCTTCTTTTCTATTATTAGAAATAATACCTGAGAGAAGCAATATTGTTTAATAGCAGCTTGCAGGATGAGAGGAATTAACCTTGTAACTGGTCCCTGTTCCATACTATCCAGACATGTGAATGTTGGAATCAGCTCAAACTCTTTTTAACAGATTATTAAATTTTATCCCTAGAAAATCATGAAGCACTCCAAATCAGAACATGATTTTTTTGCTTAGTTGATTGTCTGGATTGAATAAATCGATAGAGGAAATAATAATAATGCAGGTAGTTTTCCCCAGTTCCTGATTGTTAAGCATGTGTCAGTTTGCTCCTGCCTAGATACCTTATTTGCAATTCAGTTTTTGTAGGAAGGTTTTCCAATAGGCATTTGAATCATAGACCATCAGATCTAGAAGAGACCTGTGGGACTATCTCAGTCCAATCTTCTTATTTTACAGAGGAGGAAACTGAGATCCAGACATGCCAAGTAATTTGCCCAAGGTCCCACAGTGGCAGATCAAGTGTCCAGAATTCCGGAATCTTCCAATCATTCCTCCCTGCTAGGAACCTAATCCAGTGCCAGTTCCCAGCTGCGACAGAGACAACAGCCTGTAGCATGGCATTCTGCCTCAGCTATGATGGAAGCATTTGGGACAAATCCATTTCTCCCTTTCCAAAACGCAGTTATTGACTCAGGTTTCAGTCTTGCCTTCTGCAACAGCTGAATTTCTCTAAGAGAAAATACTTAACCAGCTGTTTCTCAATTGACATCTGGATGACTTTCAGGGCTCAACCACCCTAGGTCCTAACCAGGAGTAAACCCAAAGGTATCAGCAGATGTACCACCCCAGGAACATGTCATTCTGGACATTTGATCTTTCCTTGCAAATCTGTACTCTGGAAACTTTGGCGACAATGAGAATGACTAGATTCCAAAACACTTCCTTCCCTCCAACATGTGTGATAATAGAACAGATTCTAGAAAGCTAAATTTTATAAGTCCTCTGTGGGAATTCATCTTTTATTTCTAACTTCCTTCCAGCTGCCCAGGCACATTTTAAACCCTTGAAACCTACATTTTTCATAAGTATTATTACATATTTGGTGAAGAATGATGCAATAGTGTGTGGAAAGGGAGAGACTCTTCTTGTTCTTAAAGTTTATAAATAGCAAAAATACACTGCTTCTAACCATTTATCATCTCATGCTTTTTATTTTTCATTTCTCCATTGTACTCATTTATTGAGAGATACCTTTGTATAGGATATGACATTCTGAACCTGGAATGAGAATGACCCTTGTTTAAATCCTGCCATATACAATGAGTTTCTCTATAAAGCACATAACCTTTCTCAACTTCAGTTTTCCAATCTACAAAATGAAGAGATTCAACTCAATGTTTTTTGCTAAGTCTAAACGCTGATCTTGCATGCCTCTTTGCCTCTGAAGTATTCTAGGTAAGATTTAAAATACTCCATTAAAATGAATAACAATAAGAAAAAAAACTGTGGCTTGAAACCAAAATAGTATTTAGGAGGAAATTAGTATCTCTAAATGCATCCATCAATTAAAGAGAGAAAAGAATATAACAATGAATTGAAGGTGCAACTAAGAGAAAATTAGAAAAAGAACAAATTAAAAATCTCCAATTATATACCAAAATGATAATCCAGGACATCAAAAGGGAGTTTAAAAATTGAAAGTAAACTAGTAAACAAACAAAACAGACAAGGAGTTGATTTTATGGAGAAAAACAAACACAGCAAAAATAGATATACTACTCATTTAAAAAATATGAGGAATTGGCTTAAAAAGAAGAAAGCAGAAAACCAAATTTCTAGTATCAGAAGTGAAAAGGGTGAATGTATCACTAATGAAGATTAAATTAAAGCAATTATTAGGAATTGTTTTGCTCAATTATATGACCTTAAAACTGATAAACTAAGTAAAATGAATGAATATTTACAAAAATATAAACTGCCCAGATGAACAGAAAAAAATAGAATACATAATAATTTTTTAAGAAAAGAAATTGAATCAGTCAGAGATTCTTAGGAAAAAATCCTTAATTCTGCATGAATTCAAAAGTGAATTTTATGAAACTTTTATGGAGCAATTAATCTTAATATTATGTAAACTATTTGAAAAAATAGTCAGAGGAGTCTGATATCTAAGACATGGAGAGAAAACAGAGAAAAGAAATATTGAACAAATTTCCTTCATGAATAGGGATGAAAATTTTTAAATAAAATATTATGTATTATGACCAGGTAGAATGTGTATCAGGAATGTAGGCCTAGTTCAGTAATAAAAAAATTAGCAGTTTTTGGTCACATCTATAACAATAACAACAAAAATATCACATGATGCAGAAAATTGTCCAAATACATCCCACATTTCTATTAAAAACACTAGAAAACATAGGAAGCAATGATAAGTAAAGTGAGAAGTAATATCTCTCTAAAACTTACCAGTAAGCATTATCGATAATGAGAATGAACTTGAAGTCTTCCCAATAAGATCAGGGATAAAGCACAGGTGCTCATTATCATCACTACTATTCAATACTGTAGTAGAAATCCTAGATATCTTAATAAGACAAGAGTAATAAATCAAGGTATTTTTTCAAATTATATTAAAGAATTTTAGAGATTCAACTTAAAAATTAGTTGAAACAATTTCAGATTTGTAGTATATAAAATGAACCCACATAAATCATCAGCCTTTATATATAGTACCACCAAAATCAAGCAGGAAAAATAGAAAGAGAAATTCTTGTTAAAATAACTTCAGACAATTTAAAATAGTTGTTTATCTTCCATGACAAACCCAGGGATTATATGAAGAAAATTAAAAAAAATACTTTTTATGCAAATAAAGGCAAATCTAAACAATTGGAGAATTATTAATTTTTCATGATAGGCTGAGCCTATATAATAAAAATTACAATCTTGTCTAAATTAATTTAATTATATAGTACCATAGCAATCAAACTTCCATTGAATTATTTTATAGAGCTAGAAAAAAATAGTAGCAGAATTCATCTAGAAAAACAAAAGATCAACAATATCAAGGGAATCAATAAAAAATGTAAAGAAAGGTGACCTAGAAATTCCAAATTTTAAACTATATCATAAAGCAGAAAGATTAAAACTATCTGGTACTGTTTAAGTAATAGACTGGTGATTAATGTAACAGATTAGGTGCACAATAATAAAAGGTTATAGTATTTTAGTGTTTGATAAACACAATGATTCAAACTTTTGGGGTAAGAACTCAACATTTGACAAAAAAATTGTTGGATAACCTGGAAAGCAGTTTGACAAAATGAGGCACAGTCTAACATTCCACAATGTATACAAAGATAATATCAAAATTGATAAATGATTTAGATATAAAGGGTGATATGTGTGAGTTAAGGTAGCATATATAAATGTATCTGCTAGACAGGTATAAGGGGAGGATTTATGACCAAGAACACTATAGAGAAGATTAGGGGAAATAAAATAGAAAATTTGATTTACGTGAAATTAAAAAGTTTTTGCAAAAACAAAAGTAGTATGGTTGAAATTAGAAGGAAAGTAGGAAACAAAATTAGAAAGAAATTGGGGGGAAATTTCACCAATTTCTCTGATAAAAGCCTCATTTCTCAAATCTATAAAGAACTGCATCATTTTTGAAAATAAGAGCCTATTCTCAGTTGATAAATGGTCCAGGAATATGAACAGACAGTTTTCAGATGAAGACATCAAAATTATCAATAATCACATAAAAATGTTCCAAATGACTAATGATTAGAGAAATGGAAATTATAACAATTCTGAGATCCAATCCATCAGGTTGGCTAATGTGATAGAAAAAGAAAATGATAAATGATAAATTGTAAAAGGTCTTTATTTTGATGTTGACCAATGGAAAATTATTGAAGATGTTTGTTCTGGCAGTTCTGAGTCAAGGCCTCAGGTTAAGGACATTAATCTGGCAGGCAATATAGCCTGGATCAAAGTGAATAATCAAAATGGAAAACTAAATCTACTATAAATCTCCATGATTTACTGGATAATTAAATCTGACAATGTTAATCATAAATTAAAATGGATATACATACATATATATATATATATATATATTTAAAGCAGAAATTAACCCTTCACACATAAGTAAGGAAGTGTTCTCTCAAAGAAGAAATAAAACTATCTCCCTTTTCCAAATCACTTGTGTTCCTTACGTGGACAAGCTACATGGACATTCTCTCCACCACTTAGAACTAATATCTCATATAAATCTTTCATGCAAAATGTACCAAGTTTGACTAGAAACCTGTAATAGTTAATGAAAGCTCAGTCTCAGAGAGAAAGAACTTGATTGGGTTACATATATAATCAATTTTGGGGTCTAAAATGCCTCTGCCACTGTGTTATTCTGTATCTGCCCTCAAAGTTTGGGACCTCTTAGCCTAGAAATATCCAACCATCCTTGTACCTCTCTGACCTTGGAACATTCCTTGATAAGATCCATTCCTTTTGTCTATTGGTGAGTTTTTCCTGGGTCCTCCAATTTTGTGGAGATCTCAAGTTCACAAGCCTTCATTCCCCTCCTGGTTCTGACCCTGAGTCCCAGACTTTAAAATTTTGCCCAAATAGTGAATAACTTCTGCCCCCTCCTTTGAAGTCTTTTGTGTGTGTGTGTTGTCTTCTTCCCCTAGAATGTAAACTCTTGAGGACAGGGTCTGTGTCTCTTTAAATGATTAATAAATGTTTCAGTATTTAGTAAATCTTTCTTTACTTCTTTAACATTCTTTGCATGGCAATGTTCATCCTCATATAATTCCACACATGTAGGAACACAAGTTTAGATCATAATTCTTCCATGAAATCTTTCCTTGGCTACTCTAGCTTTTCTTTCTCTGTTTTTTCATGGCACTTTATCTGAACCTATTCTCTGTGTACTTAATTCTCTCTCTCTCTCTCTCTTTTAATTGAAATTTTACTTCAGTTTTCCAATTATATATAATGGTGGTTTTTCAACATTCATCCAATTTCAAAAGTATGAGTTCCATATTTTCTACCACCTTCCCTTCCCTCCCCCCAATTCCATGGTGGCGAACAGTTTGTAAAAGTTGTACATGTAGTCCTGCTTAACATATTTACATATAAGTCATGTTGTAAAAGAGGAATTAGAACTAAAGGTAAAGGGAAAAAATGAGAGAAAAGAAAAACATAATGGAACTCTTAAAAAAGTCAACATAATATTCTTTACTCTGTATTCAGGAATCATATCTTTTCCCTCTGGATGGGTATGACATTGTCCTTAGCAGGTCTCTAAAGATTGTCCTTGATCTCTGAACTGCTGAGAGGAGCTATTCCATCATAGTTGATCATCTCGCAATGTTGTTATTAATATGTAAAATGTTCTCTTGGTTCTGCTTACTTCATTCAACATCAGCTCATGCAAGTCTTTCTATGCTTCTCTAAAGTTGACCACTTGAAATTTCTTACAGAATAATAGTACTCCATAACCTTCATATACAATATCTTGTTCAGCCATTCCCCAATTCATGAATATCTCCTCCATTTCCTATTCTTCACCACTATAAAAAGAGCTGCTATAAATATATTTAAACATGTGAGACTTTTCCCATTTTTATAATTTCTTTGGATATAGGTCTAGTATTGGTATTACTAGACCAAAGGGTATGCTCAGTTTTATTGATCTTTGGATAATAAATAAATAAATCCAGACTGCTCTTCAGAATGGCTTGATCACTTCACAACTCCACCAACAGTGCATTAATGTCCAATTTTCCCCACATCCTCTTCCACATTGGTCATTTTCCTTTTTAGTATCTTAATAAATCGGATATGTGTGAGGGGATGCCTCATGGCTGTTTAAATTTGGATTTCTCTAATCAGTAATGATTTGAAGCATTTTTTTCATATGACTATAAATAAATTTAATTTCTTCTTCTGAAATCTCCCTGTTCATATCCTTTGACCATTTACCAACTCTGGACTGGTTTGTAATCCTATAAATTTGATTCAGTTCTCTATATATTTTAGAAATGAGTCCTTTATCAGAAACACTAGCTGTGAAAATTGGTTCCTAACTTCTTGTTTTCCTTCTAATCTTGGCTGCATTGGTATTATTAATGCAAAAATTTTTCAATCTAATATATATTGAAAACCATCTATTTTGCAATTTATAATGTTCTCTATTCTTGATTGGTCATAAATTTCTCCCCTCTACATAGATATGACAGAGTATTGGTCACTTAATTGGTCTATGGTATCACCCTTTATATCTAAATCATGTAACTTATTTTGACTTTATTTTGGGTATAGTGTATGAAATGTACTTTCAAGATAAAAGTGTTTTTCTTTCTCTGTTTTCTCCTGGTACTTTATCTGAACCTCTCCTCTGTGTACCTAATTCTCTCTAAGAAAAACAAAACAAAACTTAAGGAAACCTCATTGGAATCAATGACTTTCCTCCCTTTAGATTGTAAGCTCTTTGATAAGAGAATCTGTGTTATATTGATTTTTGTATTTTGATATTGATTATAGATCTTATACATAGAAAAAAATTAATAAATGTTCCTTAAATTAAACTAGGTAATTTGTTTGGGCCACATCTCCAAGGAAGGAATCTGTTTTCAGAACCTATTCCTATGGAAAATATTAGAACTACACTGGGGATTTTTCCTAGAATGATGTCCTGGTTCTTGTCCAAATCATTAAGAAGGGAAAACACCATTCCACCTGCTGTTCATTCAAATAAAAATTAATCAGAATTAAATATGGTCATTTATCTATTTCAATATCTGATTCAGCATTCTATTCTAATTCTACTCCTTTCAAAGTAGAGGTGACCAGATTCTTAAAGGACTATTCCAGTAGACTGTAGATTTTGATTTGCTCTTTGATTCATTCATTCTTTAGAATTAGATTACTTAGTTTCCAATTAACTTTTTTTAGGTTTTTTTTCCCCAAGGCAAATGGGGTTAAGTGACTTGCCCAAGGCCACACAGCTAGGTAATTATTGTCTGAGACCATATTTAAACCCAGGTACTCCTGACTCCAGGGCCGGTGCTTTATCCACTACACCACCTAGCTGCCCCTCCAATTAACTTTTAATCTACCTTTTCATAGCCCTTTATTTAAACTAGTACACAAAGGTCCTCAAAATTATTTGATCAAGTGCTGTCAAGGCAATTGAAAGTGATACTCAAAATTGAATAACTCTAGGAATATTTTAGGAAAGAATTAATTGTTTGATCAAATATAACAAGATAATGATGTTATAAATACCCAAATGGCCCTTGTTAGGAAAAAAAATATTCTTTACCCCCGATTTAATGTAATTTTATTGAATTATGGACTAAAAAGTGTGCATTTAGCAGTTCTATTTTCCTTCATTTATTAATGCAATTTTTAAGTCCTAATATATGGTCAATCTTATAAAAGTACAATATACAACTGAGAAAAAATGTATATTTCTTGCAATCCCTATTCAGTTTTTATTAGAACTCTATCATATTTAGCTTTGATTTGATTCTGTTCATCTCCTTGAAGTAATTTAGTAATGCTTAAATGTTCTTTATTTGATCTATTTGCAAATTCCATAGTTTTTTTCACTGATATATTTCATATTTTATTCTTGGTTTTTCTTTTGGTTTTTGAATTTGTTTTATCATTTCTTGGTGTCTCATGGAATCATTAACTTCCACTTAACCAATTCTAATTTTGAAAGAATAATTTCTTCAATAACATTTTGTACTTTCTTTTCCATAAGAATAATTCTTGTTCTTTTAAGGTGTTATTTTTTTATATTCTGTGTCTTTAACCATCTTGTTAATTTTCTTTTCATAATCTTTCTTTACTTTCATTTCTTTACTTAATTTTCACCAACTACTCACTTGATTTTTAAAAAATTGCTATTTATTTTTCTCCAGTTAGATGAAAAATATATTATTTTTTTCCTTAGGGAGCTCATTGATGAATGTTTCAATTTATTTTCTAAAAAAAATTAAATAATTTATTTTATTTTCTGTTAATCAGGGCAGTTTTATAATCCATTTCACTTTGATATGTTTTAAGGGCCTATAATTGATCAAAACAACTCATAATAATTTATAATTTTTGTCTTCATTGGTGGTTTTTTATTTTTTGTGAAAGATTTTATTTATTTTGAATTTTACAATATTTCCCTTAATCTTGCTTCCCTCCCCTCACTCCACAGAAGGCAATCTTTATGGTACACATTGATCTAAATTGAATGAGTTGAGAGAAATCATAGTCTTAAGAAGAAAAAAAATAAATATATGAGATAGCAAGATTACATAATAAGATAATTTTTTTTAAATTAAAGGTCTTTGTTCAAACTCCACAGTTCTTTATTTGGATAAAGATTTTTTTTCTTCATTGCAGATACCTCAAAATTGTGCCTGATTGTTGCATTGTTGGAATGAGCAAGTCCATTAAGGTTGATCATCTCCCCCCCCCCGCACCCCAATGTTGCTGTTAGGGTGTATAATGTTCTTCTGGTTCTGCTCATTTTGATCAGCATCAGTTTATGCAAATCCATCCAGGCTTCCCTGTATTCCCATCCCTCCTGATTTCTAATAGCACAAGAGTGTTCCATCCCAGACATATTCCACAGTTGGCTAAGTCATTCCCCAACTGAAAGACATTCACTTAATTTCCAATTGTTTTGCCACCACATACAAGGCTGCTATGAATGTTTTTGTACAAGTACACCTTTTTTCATAATCTCTTCAAGGTGTAGACCCAGTAGTGGTATTGCTGGATCAATGGGTATTCACATTTTTCTTGCCCTTTGGGCATAATTCCAAATTGCTCTACAGATAAGCTGGATGAGTTCACAGCTCCACATTGGTGGCTTTTAAAACTTTGAGTTCCAAATTCTCTCTCTTCCTCCTTAACACCCCTCAAAATAGGTTATATAGTTGTAGACCTTCAAAACATTTCTGAATAGTCATGGTGTAAAATAAAATAGAATCAACCCCCAAAAGAAGCCTCAAGAAAAATAAGGAAAGTAAAAAGTTGTGCTACAATATGCATTCAGACACCATCAGTTCTTTATCTGGGAATGGTTAGCAATTGTTTCTTTTTCTTTTATTTCTTTATTTACACATTCCTTAAATAGTCCTGTTGTTAAGAGTAAAAATAATCCCCCCACACACACAAAAATAGAAAAACCTCATGAAAAACAAAATGAGAGAAAAAAGAAAAAATTGTACTTTAGTCTGTGGTTGGATAAAAAAGCTCTGTCTCTGGGATGGATTGCATTCTTTATCATAAGTCCATCAGAGAAGTTGCTTCCATATTTTTCCCCTACAGTTGCTATGGCTAATTGCACTTCCCTTCACCTATTCCTCCCCACTCCCATTTATTCTGTTCCCCTTCAATTTATCCCTCTTCAAAAGCGTGTTATGAGACATCCAAGTAGTGTGGAGGACAGAACACCAGCCTGGGGCCAGGAGGACCTAAGCCAATCTCCCCTCACTCCCAAAGATACCCAACAAGCACCTGCCTGCATGTTCCCAGACAGGCCACCCAACCCCACAACCTTGCAAAAAAAAGTATATTTTATCTCTCCCATGATCCCTCTCCTCTATCACCTATACATCCCCTCCCATCTCCTGTCCTCTTTCTCCTATCCTTTCCTCTCCTTATTCTCTTAGAATAAAATAGATTTCTATACCCTATTGAGGGTGTATGTTGTTTCCTCTCTGAGACATTTCTCATGAGAATGAAGGCTCATTCATTCCCCCTCACCTTGCCCCCTTCTACTCCATTGCAAAATTTCTTGACTCTTTTACATGAAATGTCTTAGCCCATTTTTTTCTCCTAGTACATTCTTTTCTACCCATTAACTCCATCTTAATAATATATTATGACTTCATATTCATCTCTCTCCTCTGCCTTGTCTAAATATGATCCTTTTTACTTCTCTTATTTATTGAGATGGTTCATTTGAGTTATCAGTATCATCTTCCAATGCAGGAATACAAGCAATTCAATATCATCAAATTTCTCATAATTTGCCCTTCTTGTCCACCCTCCCTAACCTTCACCAGAGTCCTGATCTTGGAGATTAAACTTTCTCAGTTCTGGTCATTTCTATAGGAACATCTGAAAGTCCTCTCTTTCATTGAATGTACAACCTTTCCCTTGGAAGAGGATGTTCATTTTTGCTGTATAGTTGATTCTTGGTTGTAATCCAGCTCTTTTGCCTTCTTTCCAGAATATCATATTCCAAGCTCTAAAAGCCTTTAAAATGTAGTCACTGCTAAATCCTGTGTAATCCTGACTGTAACTCCATGATATTTGAATTTTTTCTTCCTGAATGCTTGTAAAATTTTCTCCTTGACTTGTTAGTTCTGGAATTTGACTGTAATATTTCCTAGGAGTTATTTTTTGGCATCTCTTTCGGTAGGAGATCTGTGGATTCCCTCAATTTCTATTGTATTCTCTGTTTCTAGGATATCAGGGTATTTTTTCCTATAGAAATTCTTTAAAAATTAAGTCAAGGATATTTTCCAGTTCATGACTTTCAGGTAGCCCAAAAATTTTAAAGTGTCTTTTCCTGCATTTGTTTTCCAGGTCAGTTGTTTTTCCAAAGAGATATTTCATGTTTTCTTCAAGTTTTTCATTCTTTTGGTTTTGTTTAAGTACTTCTTGATTCTTCATAAAGTCATCAGCTTCCCTTAGCTCCATTTTACATTAGAAGGAGTTGTTTTCTTCAGAGAACTTTCTTATTTCCTTTTCCATCTGGTCAATTCTGGTTTATTAAGGCATTCTCATTAGTGTTTTAGACTGCTTTTTCCATTTGACCCAAATTAGTTTTTAACACGTTATTTTCTTCAATTTTTGTATACCTTTGCCCAAGTTTCTGACTTGGTTATCATGATTTTCATTTCTATTCCAAATTTTTTTTCTTCCTCTCTTACTTGATTTTCAAAATCTTTTTTTGAACTCTTCCATATCCTGAGACCAATTCCTATTTTTCTTGGAGACTTTGGATAAGGAAACTTGAACTTTGTTGTCTTCTGAGTGTGTGTTTTGATCCTCCATGGGACCAAAGTGATTATCTATGGTCAGGTTCTTTTTTCTGTTTTTCTCATTTCCTAGTGGGTACCATGGTCTTAAGGTGCTTCCCAAGCTTTTGAGTGTTATTGGGACCCCAGCAAGTACCTCAATTCCTTTAAGGTCTTATGAGAGTTTCTATTTGCTCTCCTGGTCTGTGCTGTGTTCTGAGGATGACCATAAGCACTCCCCTTTGCCTTGGGGATGTGAGGAAGAGCATTGCCCTGCTCTATGGCAATGGTGGGGGAGAGATTGGGTCCAGGATCTGAGTATGGACAAAGCACAAGAATCCTGTCCCAGCACAGAGACCTCACCCACCCCATTAACTTCCATGGGCTGAGCTTTCTGGGAGAAGCTGCTGGGCAGCTCCATGCTGTATAGTTCCACAGGTCTGATTATGTTTCCCAACCAGGGCTATACTGGCCTGGACTCCATATTTACTTTTGTAATTTTCTTATTGATCTTCCAGTTTGTGCTTGGTGATTCCTGGGTTAGAATGTCTGGATATCAATCTGCTGCCATAAGTTCCAGCACTCCCAGGGACTGAAGTGCTCTGTAAGCTGTTCCCAGAAGGCTGGAGCTTGTTCACTCCAGCATGACATATGCCTAGCTATGATGCAACCCCCTCCAACCCTGGTGGAACAGAACCTTCCCACAGATCTTCCAGATTACCTTGGGCTGGACAATTGCCTCACTGGATCTTTCTATGGGCTCTATCTCTCTCCAAAGTTTAGTTAGAGTCATAATTTTAAGACTTTTTGAGTTCCTTGGAAGGGAACCTTTGGGAAATCCCGCCTTCATATTGCCATCTTGGCTCTGCTCCCAAGTAATGGATATCATTTTTCATCATTAAGTCCTTCAGAGTTTTCTTGCATCATTGTATTGGTGAGAATAGCTGTCATTCACAGAGGATCATTTCATTTTGCATCAACTATTGTGAATTTTTACAGGTTTTTCTGAGAGCATATCCTCATAATTTCTTATAGCAAATAGTATTCATCCTGATTATATATACCACAATTTGTTTATCTAATTCCCCAATTGATGGACATGCCCTCAATTTCCAATTCTTTGTTACCATTAAAGAGGTGTTATATTTTTGTACATAAAAATTATTTTCTTTTTTTGTTTGTTTTTATCTCTTTGGGGATACAAATCAAATAGTACTGTTAACAGTTATGTGTGGTTTTATAGCCCTTTGAGTGTAGTTCCAAATTGCTATATAGAATGGTTGAACCAGTCTAAAACTTCACCAAGAGTGCTTTACTATCACATTTTTCCTATAACCACTCCAACATTTTTCCTTTTCCTTCTCTTTTTTATTACTTGATCTAATAGGTATGAGGCAGTAGCTAAAAGTTTTTTAAATTTGCATTTCTACAATGAATAGTGAGAAAATTTTTTTTCATGTCTCTATTTTGAAGGCCAAAGAAGGTTTGTATGTGAATAGCAGTTGAACAAGGGTCGCTTGGTCCTGAGAGACAGGCAAGCACTATTCTGAAGGTATGGAAGAGGGCCTTTGTTGCCTTCAGTCAATCAAAAAGCAGTTGAGTTCAGATCTCTGAATCCAGAGTGGTGGAGACAGGCTTTTAGAGGGATTCATTATGGTAAAGTGACTGATCCTGGAGAAGCTGGTCAGTGCTCTGGAGAGTTTCAGAGCTCTTTTTTCTTTGTGAAGGCAGGTTCACCCTGGAATGGGTTTGCCTTGGTAAATTCCTGCAGTATCTGGTGAGATTGTGCTCTAGGGAGTATATCAACAGTAGAAAAATATAGTTCTAAGAATGGCAAGCTGACATTGTTCTAGTTCTAAAGCTATTGCCATTTATCAGCTCACAATATAAAGATGGAAGATTTGAGAGGATTGATTCTCAGCTCATTGAGAGACAGATTAGGATTTACCTCGTCCTTATATTCTGTCACTAGATATCACATGCTGCTGCTTGTCCCTCACTGATGATGTGTCTACTAATATGGGAGGAATCAGAACCCATTTAAGCCTCAGAGACACCCACAGCATCTATCTCCTATAGTCCTTTTTCCTATACATCAGACCTTGAGATTGAATGATTCTCAAAAAGGCAAATAGGAAGGATGCCTTGCACAGCATACCTCTCACTATAATAAACATAATTGTGCAACTCACACTTCCAATCATTAGGTTCATTGGGGCAATACACTTCAATATCAAAGGACTAGTAGTAATAGTAGAAGATAACTTTGATCAATTAATTTGAAAAATTTTCATATTTTTTCCATCATATATCAATTTGGGAATGGCTCTTATTTTTATAAATTTAATACAGTTCTTTATATGTTATAGAAATGAGGCCTTTATGAGAGAAATCTGCTTCAAGAATGTTTTCACAGTTACTATTGCAAACCGAATTTCCCTCCATCCAATTCCCACCCCACTACCACCCCTGGTTTATTCTATTCTTTCTCTTCTTTCACCCAGTTCTCATCCCATTCAATCATTCTCTCCTTTTCTCATCTTTCCCTCCTATTTTTTCTGTAGGGTAATATAGGTTTCTATATCCAACTGAGTGTGCATGTTATTCCCTCTTTGAACCAATTCTAATGAGAATAAATTTCACTCACCTCTCACCTCTTCTTTCCCTCTACTGAAAAAGCTTTTGCTTGACTTTCTAACTCTCTCCTTTTCCTTTTCTCCTAGTTCATTCCTCTCTCAACTCTTAAATTTATTGATCAGAGGATCAATAGAATTAGCTAAATCATGTGTTTTCCTGACTCAGGTTCTATGATATTTGAATGGATTTCTAGCTTTTTGCAATATTTATTCCATGACTTGATAGTTCTGGAAATTGAATACATTATAATGGGCAGTTTATATTTTTATATAAATTATAAATATATATTTTTGATATTTATATTTATATTCACAAGATTTTGGTACATTCTTTTAATTTCTATTTTGTACTCTGCTTCTAGAATATCAGGGCAATTTTCCTTCTCTCTCTCTCTCTCTCTCTCTCTCTCTCTCTCTCTTCCTATTTCTTGCAAGGATATTTTTCAAAATTGATTCTTTTGCAAGCTTTTGAGTTTCATACTTTTTTACCACCCTCTGTTTCCTCCCCACTCTCCATGACAGCAAAAAATTTGATATAGTACATGCTCAATAATGTTTAACTAATTTCCACATTAGTCATGTTGTAAAAGAATAATTAGAACTAAGACGGAAAAGAAACTATGATAAAGAAAGAAAAAATATAAAATAATTTTAAGAAGTGAACATAGCATGCTTTGCTCTGCATGCATAACCCATAGTTTCTTCTCTGGATGGAATTGCATTTTCCTTAACAGATCTCTCCCCCTTTCTTTCTCTTTTCCCCTTCCTACTTCCTTGTAGGGTAGGATGAATTTTTATGTCCTGTTGGGAATGTATGTTATTCCTTCTTTGAGCCAAATCTATTGAGAATAAGATTTACTCAGCACTCATACCTTCCCTTCTTTTGCTTTACTATAATAAGTCCTTTGTGTCTCATTACATGGTGCTATTTAAGTTCTAATGCCTTCCCCCAGGATAATCTTCTTTTTCATTTCTTAACTGTTTTATACCTGTCTTGTACCTACATCCTCTGCCAAAGTATACTCCTTTTATCTTTCCTGTTAGATGTACCATTCTCAAGAGTTGATTGATTGATTTATAAGCTTTGTTACATTATAATCACTTCATACTGACAATATCTCTCCAAGCACCCTCCCCTCAATTGCCTGATTAGAAATGCAATTCTCAAGACCCATTAACACCATCAAATTATAATCAATCTATACCCTTGTTCTCTTTCCAAGTACCTTCCCTTTAACTGTTCCAATATATTAGGTCAATATCTACTCACATTCAAGATTTATAAATATTAACTTCTCATATAAGAATGTAGATGGTTTATTCTTATTGACTAATTTTTTTTTCCTTTTCCATTTAACTTTTTTGCATACCTCTTGAGTCTTACAGTTGAATCTCAAATTTTCTCTTCAGGTCTGGTATTTTTATCAGGTAAATTTGAAAGTCCTCTGTTTTGTTGAAATTCCATCCTTTCCCTCGGCAAGAATATGATAAATTCTGCCAAGTAACTGATTCTTCATTGTAATTCAAGTTCCTTTGCTCTCCGTAATATCATATTCTTGGCCCTCTGATCCTTTAGTGTTGAACCTATAAGTCCTGCATAATCCTGACTTTTACTCCTTGGTATTTAAATTGCTTCTTTTTGTCAACTTGCAGTATTTTCTCCTTTAACTGAAAATTCTGAAATTTGATTACATTATTCCTTGGAGATTTTATTTTGGGATCACTTTCTGGGAGTGATTGATGAGTTCTTTCAAGGACTATTTTATCTTCTTGTTTTAGGATATTAGAGGAGTTTCCCAGATAATTTCATGCATGACATTGTCCAGATTCTTTTTCTGATCACGACTTTCTGATAGGCCAATAATTTGTAGATCATCTCTCATGAGTCTATTTTCCAAGTACATTAATTTTTCCTAAGAGGTACTTAACATTTTCTTCTATTTTTTCAGCCTTTTGGTTTTGTGTGATGGAATCTTCCTGTCTCATTAGCTTCCATTTGTCCAATTCTAAATTTAGGGGTTTTTTTTTTCAGTTAGCTTTTATATTTCCTTTTCCAGTTGGTCAATTTTAGTTTTAGACCAGTTCCTTTCCTTTTGCAATTAATTAATTAATTAGATTCCATCAAGTCATTATTTTTTGCTTTTTTTGCAAGGCATTGGTTTAAATGACTTGCCCAAGGTCATATAGGCAACTTTGAAGAGTCTGAGGCTACATTTGAACTCAGTTCCAGCTGACTCTAGGGCTGGGGCTCTATCAACCATTGCCACCTAGATATCCCTCATTAAGTCAATTCTACTTTTTAAGGAGTTTTCTACTTCAGCGAATTTTATGCCTCATTTTCCATTTGGTCAATTTGCATTTTAAGTCATTTTTCTCCTTACTGAGTTTTATCCAATTGACCTAGTCTATTTTTTAAGGTGTTGTTTCCTTCAATATTTTTTGTGTTTCCTTTGATTGATTCTTTTTTTTTTGTTTCATGATTTTCTTGCATCAATCTCATATCTCATCCCAATTTTTCCTCTACTTTTGAACCTTATTTTGAGCTCTTCCATGACTTTGACTTTACTATCATCTTCTTCTGAATATGTGATTTGACCTTTCTTTACACTACAGTAAGTTTCTATGGTCAGGAATTTTTCCTGTTTTTGGCTCATTTTCTCAGCCTTTTACTTGAATTTTAATTCTTTGTTAGAGTAGTGCTCTGTTTCCAGGATGTAGAGCATGCTGTCCCAATCTTCTGGGGTTTTGTATTGTTGTTTTCAGAGATACTTCTAGAGACAAATAAGTTTTCACTTCTTCCAAGGTGTTATGATTTAAGTAAATATATATGCTAGTATCCTGACTCATGCCCTGGTTCAAAAGTGACACCAAGCTCTAGTTTCTACACTGGAAGTTTGAGGTGAGCCCCTGCTCTCTTGAGGCCACAAGTTCTCATGTGCTACTGCTCCTCCTCAGGCTGGAACTGTCACCCAGGACTATGATCCAGATCCAAGTATGGGAATAGCAACAAAGTCTTATCTCAGTGCTAGGAAAAAGATCCCTTTGATCTCTTTGTGACCATTTGTTTGACTCCCTTACCATTCATGCAGTGAGCTGAGAGCCCTAGAAGGAGCTGATGATGATTCAATAGCTTCTAAAGCCTGTCCTGGTCTGATGGGGCTGGGATTTTACAGGCATGGCCTGTGCTGGACTGAGTTCCTCCCTCACTCATGTGTAACAAAATTTTATTGTCAACCATCTAAGGTGCCTTGGGCTGGAAACTTGTTTACCGTATCTTTTTTTGGGGGGGATTCTGCCATTCTAGAATTTGTTTAGAGAGATTATATAAAGATATTAGGAGGGATTTGAGCTCAAGTGAATCCCTTGGCTCGCCTCCCAAACTTTTCAGAGGACCCTGTCATCTTTCAATTACCCAAATTCATAAACTTAGAGTCACTTAACTCTTTTATCTCATTTTTTCCCTCACATCCCTCAATCTATATCTTATTAGTTTTATCTCCATATTATTTCTCACATCTATCCCTTTCTTACTGCTCACAAGACTATTACCCTAGTTAAAACTTCATCACCTCTACACCACTATAATTTGTCTTAAAACTGGTTCCCTTTCTTCCAGTTTCCCCTCTAAATCTTTCTTTGACAATTGTTGATGTAATCTTCCAAAGGCATAGGAATGAATATTTCACTTTTTGGTTCAAGCATCTTCAGAGGTTTCCTTTATCTCTAGTATAAAATTCAAATTCATTTGCTAGGTCTTTTATTTTGACTCCCAGTTACCTTTACACACTAACTTTACATGACCCCTACTCTTCTAGTTTATATTCTGTCTAGTGTTGACTATTGACTGTTCTATGAATTCAATATTCTTTTTCCAGTGTCTAAACATTTGTGTGTCATTCAGCAATGCCTAGAATGAGCTCTCCTTTGCCTTTCAGAATCCTTATCTTCTTTCAAGGCTCAGTTCAGATGTTAGATTCATCAGCTTTCAACAAGCCTCCCAGTTGTTACTACTCTCTTCTAAATGACATTTATTTAACTATGTGTATTATGTGTAGGTTATATCTAGGAGTTAGCTTCATTGCTAAAATTTCAGTATGTGAATTTATACTTAGACACTAGCAAGTGCTACATATAAGATCTTGAGTTATATTTTGTTGATTGTCTAGCCTTAAGAAAGAATCGAAGAAAACATTAATAATGAAAAGTAAACTTAAAAGTGTGTCAGATATTCTTAGAGAACCAAATATTAAAAATTTACCTGCCTATAATTCAGTGTATTATTTCCATGAAATGGAAGCTTTTTATAGGAAAGTTTTCTTTATCTTCCTTCCTTCTCCTTTCTTTCTTTCTTTCTTTCTTTGTTTCTTTCTTTGTTTCTTTGTTTCTTTGTTTCTTTGTTTCTTCCTTCCTTCCTTCCTTCCTTCCTTCCTTCCTTCCTTCCTTCCTTCCTTCCTTCCTTCCTTCCTTCCTTTCTTTCTTTCTTTCTTTCTTTCTTTCTTTCTTTCTTTCTTTCTTTCTTTCTTTCTTTCTTTCTTTCTTTCTTCCTTTCATCTTAATTCCATCAGTGGTCAACAGCACAGATCTTGCATATACCATAAAATAGTATCTAAATTAAATTTATTTTTTTTAAGACAAGATTTAATTTAATTTAACTTTACAAGTACTATTTCCTTTGATACAGTGATTCCAAGAGATGGATATCATCTTTTCCCCGACTTTACAGATCAGGAAACTGAGGGTTATAGAAATAATGTGAGTTGTCCAGAATAACACATCTATCTTTTCTCCCTCTTACTGGAATACTGACACAAGTCTGTCGAAGAGAAGAGATAGCTTCTTGTTGACAAGGGAAGAGAGACTTGTGCACTAAGGATGCTATCAGTATTATCTTCTTGAGCTTCACGACAATCCTGAGAGATAGGGGCAATCCCCTACATTTTACAGTTGAGGAAACTGCAGCAGCTAGAAGTTAAGTAACTTGTGTATCAAAGCTATTAAGTGTCTGAGGCTATATTTGGATTCATGTCTTCCTGTTGAATCCAGAGATTTATCCATTGCACTATTTATTTATTTATTTAATTTTGAAATTTATTTTTTATTCTCATTTTGTACAAATGTTTTTTTACATTAATAAAATATTCTTGTTTACAAGTAAAAGAAATATCCCTCCTCCCCCATGAATATAGATAGACTTGTTTGGGCGAAAGAAAGTAAAGGGGAGATAAAAAAATTAAAATAAAAAAATAATAATAGTAATAATTGTAGGTATGGCCAGGTGGTGCAATGGACGAAGCACCAGCCCTGGAGCCACGAGCACCCGAGTCCATATCCAGCCTTGTAAACCCAACAATCACCCAGCCATGTGACATGGAAGCCACCCGATCCCCACTGCCTTGCAAAAACCAAAAAAGAAAGAAAGAAAAAAAAGGACCCAAAATAAAATAAAATAGTAATAATAGTAGGGGTGGCTGGGTGGCAGACAGAGCATTGGCCCCTTGAGCCAGGAGCACCTGGGTCCAAATCCAGCACCAGACACCCAAAGATCACCCCGCTATGGGGCTCCAGGCAAGCCATCCAGCCCCACTTGCCCTGAACCCTCCCCCCAAATAATAATAACAAAAAATGTGCTTGAGTCTTTGTTCCAACACCAATACCTCTGTCATGGGTGGATCTCATTCTTTATGATAAGTCCATCACAAAAGTTATTTCCATATTTTTCCACCATTGCCATTACTGATCACAATTTCCTCCTTTCTTATTTCTCCACTACCATGTATTCTATTTTCTCTCTCCTTTCACTATGACTCTGCTGTAGGGTCACTGAGTGGTGCAGCAGACAGATCCCTGGTCCTGGGGCCAAGAAGCCCTGAGCCCCCATACCACCCCTTAGGCCCAGCATCCACCTGGCCCTAAGGTCCTGGACAGACCTTCCAATCCCAGCCCCTTGCAAGAAGTAAGAAAGAAAATGTGTTATATCTGGCCACTCTCCACCCCCCATGGTCCATCCTCTCCTCCTTTATTCACATCCCCACCCCTTCCCCCTGCTCCCCCCTCCTTCTTACTCCAGATGTCTATACCCCATTGAGTATATTTGCTGTTTCCTCTCCTAGCCATCTCTGATGAGAGCAAAGTTTCCCTCATTCCCCCTTGCTTCCCCCCTTCCATATCATTGCAATAGCTCATTGTAATAAAAAAAATCTTATGGGAAATATCTTGGACTATTCCCCCTCTCCTTTTTCTTTCTCCCATTCCATTTCCCTTTTTTTCTATTGACTCCATTTTTACACCATATTTTATCTTCAAATTCATCTTTCTCCTGTGCTTCAACTATAAAAGCTCTCTCTACCTGCTCTATTAACTGAGAAGGTTCATATGAGTATTATCAGTGTCATTTTTCTATGCAGGAATACATGCAGTTCATCCTCATTAAGTCCTTCATATTTCCCCCCTCTCCTCCAATCTCCATACTTCATGTGAGTCCTGTATCTGAAGATCAAACCTTCTGTCCAGCTCTGGACATTCCGAAAGGAACATTTGAAATTCCCCTGGTTCATTGAAAGTCCATCTTTTTCCCTGGAAGAGGACATTCAGCCTTGTTGGGTAGTTCATTCTTGGCTGCATTCTAAGCTCTCTTGCCTTCCGGTATATTGTATTCCAAGCCCTATGAGCTTCCAATGTAGCTGCTGCTAAGTCCTGTGTGATCCTGACTGCAGCTCCACGATATTTGAACTGTGTCCTTCTGGCTTCTTGTAATATTTTCTCTTTGACTTGGGAGTTCTGGAACTTGGCTATAATATTCCTAGGTTTTTTGGGATCTCTTTCTCTGGGGGATCGGTGGATTCTCTCCATTTCTATTTTGCCCTCTGCTTCTAGAATATCAGGGCAATTCTCCTGTAGTAATTCTTTGAAAATGATGTCAAGGCTCTTTTCCTGATCATGACTTTCAGGTATTCCAATAATTTTTAAATTATCTTTCCACATTTTCTTCTAATTTTTCATTTTTTTTGTTTTGAAGTATTGATTCCTGATTTCTGTTAAATTCATCAATCTCCCTGAATTCTATTCTTTGTCTGAAGGATTTGTCCTCCTCAGAGTTTTCTTATCTCTTTTTCCATCTGGCCAATTTTACTTTTTAAAGCATTCTTCTCCTCAATAACTTTTTTGAACTGTTTTATCCATTCCACCTAAGCTGGTTTTTAGCATGCTATTTTCTTCAGCATTTTTTTGGATTTCCTTGACTAAGCTGCTGACTTCATTTTCATGTTTTTCCTGCATCTTTCTTCTTTCTTTTCCCAGTTTTTCTTCCAACTCCCTCATTTGATTTTCAAAGTCTTTTTTGAGCTCTGTCATAGCCTGAGGCCAGTTTCTGTTTTTCTTGGAGTCTTTAGATGCAGGAGCTTGTGCTTCCTCATCTTCAGACTGAGTATTTTGGTCCTTCTTGGGCTCATTTGCAAACTATTTCTCAATAGTCTTCTTTTTGTTTCTCTGCTTGCTCATTTTCCCAGCCTGGGCCTGGTTTGGGGTGTTTCTTGAGCTTTTGGGACACTCCCACAAGGGTCTCATTGTGTGAGGCTCTGTCCTCCCTCCTGCTCTGTGAATGACCATAAGCACCCCCCCTCTGCCAAGGGGCTGAGGTGGGGGGGCCCTGCTCTTCTATGGGGGTGCCTAGACTGAGATCAGGATCTGAATGTGGTCAGAGCCCCAGAGTCCTGTTCCAGGGGCAGAGGACAGAGCTCTGCAGTCTCTCTCTCTTCACTCCCCTCCCTCAGCTCAATGGGCTCATGCCCTGGGGGCTCCTGCTTACCAGCTCCCCCTGCTTCTGTTTCCTGGATCAGTGCTGGGGAAAGACCATGCTGCTCGCTGTGTCTCCGGGAAGCTGAAGTTCTTTTGCTCTGGCAGGCCACCCCTCTGGCGGGCTGCCTCTCCGACCCGGGGAGCAGAGCCTTTCTGCTCTTTTCCAGGTTACCTTGAGTAGGATAACTGCCTCACTGGGACCCTTTGTGGGTTTTGTCTCTCGAAAGTTTAGTTAGAGTCCTTAGCTGATGAATTTTATTAGAGAGCTCCTAAGCCTGGATCCCTCCTTGTCGCCATTTTGCCTCCACCCCTAAATTAAATTTATAAGACTGAAAAATAGCTTAACAAATTGTGGTATGTGAATATAATTGGATAATCATATACCATAAGAAATGATAACTGTGGATAGTCTTATTTGTCCTTATGTAAAGTAGGTCCAAGAATAATATATGAATATGCATGTGGAAGAAGAACAAACATGATTGAAGGCTATAAAATCCTGGTCAAGCTTGATCCCCAGGAATAGACAAGATAATGTATACTGCCCTTCCCCCAACACTATTTGTTGCTGAGATGAGATACTACAAGAGAATGCTGTATATAATGTTGGAAATGGTTGATGTGTTAGCCAGTTTAATTGAACCTTTTTTTATCCTTGGTTATAATGGATGGTTCTATGGGAAAGGAAAGAACATGAAAATTGATGTTAAAACAAAAATGTATTGGTGAAACTTTTTTTAAAAAAGAAATTGAAGTGAGAAGATAAGATTTTAGAGTTAGGTTGGATCTGAGAGCTCATTATGCTTTAGGAAACTGAAATGCAATGAGGAGAACTGAGATTATAGAAAATTATACTTTAAGTAGGCTAACCACATCCTCATTTCATTATATCTTTATGTGAGTAGGGAATCAAGCATCTTATACAAGCCACAGCTTCCTGAATAGTATTATAGCAGTTTATCTGATTTGCTGTAGTCTCCCTAGTTACAGTCTCTTTTTTCTCTGACTATACCTATTTTGGTTATGACTTTTTACATTAGCTAAGTGGGGATATTGATATTGGTAAATGAGTATTGGTAATTGGTAACATATTAGCTAAGTGGGGATATTGATATTGGTAAATGGGGATTGGTAATTGGTAACCTAATGCAACCCTCTCTCCCTGTGAGTATTTTCCCCCAACTTATTGGCAAATGGACAATTCTCTTTGGGGGAAGGAGTCCCAATTAGAGCCAGTGGAGATTCTTTCTAGGGCTTTTATTAATGTTGCTCACTGGGGTGAAGAACAAGTAGGTTGGCATAACTATGGAATCCTCTTCTCTGAGTGTTTTGAAACAACAAATTTTAAATAAGACAGACAGAATTTCTCATACTAGAAAGGAGGTAGACATGAGGGAAAGAGAAGGGGGAGGCAACAGGCAAGGAAAAGAGAGAGAAAAGAAAACAATGGGGGAAAAAGTAATGGAAGCCACAGGGGATAGAGGATTAATGATGAAGAGTTAGCTTAAAAGTGTGTCAGATATTCATGGAGAACCAAATGTTAAAAATTTACCTGCATACAATTCATTGTACCATTTCCATGAAATGTTCTGGAGTCAGGAAGACCTGACTTCAAATCTGATGTCAGACACTTGATGACTTTGAGCTATATGACTTTGAGCAAGTCACTCAATACCATTGCCCACAAACATCCACCTTCTCAAAAAAAAAAGGAGTAATAGAAGCAACAGAGCAAAAGGACAAGGGACAAAAAAGGAGAAAAAGAGTAATGAAAGCAGTAGAGGTAAAAACAAAAAAAAATAGGTTGAGAGAAAGAAAAATAATATTACTGGGGAAAATTGCTCATAGAAGGCTGGGAATAATTGGGAAATTTGATACATGAATATAGAAGTTTATTCAGAGAGATAGGTAGTAGGAGAAAAAACTCAGAAAGGAAAGGAAGAGGGAGAGACAATGAAGGAGAGATGTTTGGGGCAGAGGGAAACAAATAGAGAAATAATATTAAAGGGGGAAATAAGTAGTTTGTGAATTCAGTAAATGGAGACTGATAGTATGATAGTGCCAGTGCTAAATGGCATTACTATATCTGAGTATGTTGTTCCCAGTCTCATCCCCACCCCCACTTCCACTCTACCTCATACAACAGAGAAAGTGTGTGGGAATTGAACTGTGCCAACTGCAGCTTGGCCATAGGGTCTTTGTTTTCTAATAGTCTTGCAGAGCTGATGGACAATTTTTTCCCTAGTTATGAACTAGATTTTGGCCAAGAATTATAGGAATGGAGAAGAATTTTTGCTCCTAAGTGCATTAAAGTTAGAGCAAATTTTTCTGAGTTTGTCTTTCTCTGCCTACAAATTCCTCTCCATATTACCCATAAACAGAGAAACTCAGAGAAATACATATTTGTGCACATACAAACACAATTACATGCACAAATATTCAATCACAGACATCTTTCTATGAGGATTACTTTTTGTGGCAAAATAAAATGTCTAGAACTTTAGAATTGGAGACACGAAATTTGGTTTAGATCGTGATCTTGATGCTGCTTAAATGTATTATTATGGATATGTCCCTTTACCTCTCTGAGACATTTTGTCTTTATAAAAAATGAAATAGAAATACTGAATTTGTTGAGAGAGCAAAAGAGAGCTAGAGAGAGTAAAAGACAATGAGAGAGACACTGAGAAAGAGGACAGGGAGAGGGAGAGGGAAAGTGAGAGGGAGAAGGAGAGGGGGAGGGAGAGGGAGAGGGAGAGGGAGAGGGAGAGGGAGAGGGAGAGGGAGAGGGAGAGGGGGAGGGAGAGGGAGAGGGAAGGAGAAATCTGCTTTGGTATAAACCAAAGGTTTAATTGCTATGAGGAAAGTGCTTTGTAAAAGTCTTATGTAACACTTTGCTCCTCCTCCCCAGTCCCAGACCCAGCCCCCTACCATGGGTACAAGAAAGTTTAATCTTGCTATAAGGTACTCTGAGTCATCCCCAAGTTCAAGAAACCACATTGACTCATACTTTTATCTGTCAGCTAGAGAATAATTAACTCGAAATAGAATATATTTAATCAAATACCATTGCTAATTAAGTGAAAAGAAAAGATCTACTACATAGGATATATTTTTCCACAGGTAACTACAGTAGTATTAAGGGAAGGGCATATTTGTATAGACTGTATATAATTGAGCACATATGCTAAATTACAAGAAATATGTATAAAGAGGTACACATGCTTGTGTCCGCCAGGGATGTCATTGTGCTGTTATCTGATAGGACAATATGATAAGATATTAAGAGACAGATCTATTATTTTTATACTTATCTTAGATTTGGAGTAGTAACTGATAAGTCTTTCTTTGGAAGAGAGTACCCTCTCATTTAAGTTATGAACTTATAACCTTTCTTAGTCCCATCAAAATGCTCCTTTTTAGTAAATTGCAAAACAATCGACAAATATATGTGACAAAATTATTTTCAACCCCTCCTCCAAACCTCAATCATGCTTCTCTTGTTCTTTGTATATCACAGGTTAAAGGCTGAATGAAGGAGACAGAAAAGATTAGTGAACTTTGCCCTACCTTCCCCAGCAACAAAATTGTTGATTTTTGTTAATTGTTACCTTTTCTGTCTTCTGCTTTTTAAAGGGATTATTCTCTCTGCAACTCCATAAATGGAATTTTTCGTTAGTACCTTAATCCTTAATCTCTATAGTCCAATTTGTAATAGTATTTCAGGCATACATTTATTAATAATCAGAAAAAGGTTAATTAAATATCCACCATTAATGTCACGATGTTTTGGGTACTAAAATGAGACAGACCTGCCCACAAGGAACTTAAACAGATATGGAATAGAGGAGATACTATGGGGGGGGGAACATTTCCTGAATCTGAAATCCTTCAATCTAGGTGGTTTCGTAATTTTGTCTTCTCTCCACTGTTGGAGAAAATATTTTAAAGACCATCTTAGAGGGCAGCTAGGTGGTGTAGTGGATAAAGCTCGGTCCTGGAGTCAGGAGTACCTGGCTTCAAATCCGATCTCAGACACTTAATAATTACCTAGCTGTGTGGCCTTTGCCTTGCAAAAACCTAAAAAAAAAAATAAAGACCACCTTAGAAAGAGGAGAGGAGAGGAGAGAAGACAAGAAAGAGGAGAGATGGAGAGGATTTTCTAAAATCTAAAATGTGGATAATTATATTTGCAAATTTTAATGAGATCTCTTAATGAGTTCCTGGGTTGCATTAAAAGAGGCATATTGTCCAGAATATGGGAAGTAATAGTTCTGTTGTTCCCATTTGAAGTATTCCATTCAGATTTAGCTATCACATTCCAGGGAAGATTTTCATAGAAGTATATCTAGAGGAGAGTAAACAGAATGGTGACAAAAATGGAATGTGAGTCATGTGAGATTTATTTGCAAATACAAAGGTGGATTAGCCTAAAGAATAGAGGAACTAGGACAAAGACAGCTGTCTTCAGGTATCTCAAATGTTATATGCAAATGAATTAGACTTAATTTTGTTTGCTTTGACAATGTATATCTAGATGCAATCAATAGAAATGAACTGAATGAAATAAAAATGAAATTTAATATAATTAAATGGAAAAATATTTTATATGGGTTCAAAAAGCAAATTCATAAATGCAAGTTAGAAGAGTGGCTGGATAACAATTTGCCTGCAAAATTCCTGAGAGATTAATGGATGACAAGCTTGGTGTTGTGATATAGAGATTGAAAGAAACAATTCAGGCTTAGTTTTCCCTGAGAGGCATACTTTCCAAACATAAGGTTCAGAGTTTCATTGTACTCTGCCCTCGTCAGATTATATGTAGAATACTGTATTTTTAATTCTGAATGCTTTCTTGTAAGGCGGACATTGAGATGCTGTAGAGAGTCAAAAGGAGAGCTGCAAAGTTAATGAAAGACCTCAAATTCATGCCATAAGAAAATGCTTCAAAATAAAAATCCTTTAGCCTATGGAAACAATATAGTTGTTTCCAATTATTTGAAGGGCTGTCATGTGGAAGACAGATTAGACTCATTCGGCTAAGAAAGCAAAGTAGCAGTCAAAGATGAAAGTTGTAAATAGCCACATGTAGGCTTGATGTGAGTGGATGGGGTGGCATATTAACAATTAAATCTATCCACAAATCTATAGGATAGTCTTGGGATATAATGTTTGGAGTTCTTATGCTAAAGATGTATTCTTGAACTCAGCTCTTGCTCCATGGGATCATAGAATTGAGAATTTAAGAACCTCAGAAATCCAACCTCTTCATTTTTCAGATAGGAAAATTGAGGAACAGAAAATTTGAATGTTCTGCCCCAAGATCACATAGCAAAATAAGTCTCTGAGGCAGAATAAGCCATAGTCTCTCATCTTCAGTTTTTATTGTTCTTTCCATTATAACAGGTTGCTTCTTTTTATAGTCATTTGTATACCTAGTTTATTTTCCTTCCCAGGATTACTCTCTTTAACATTATTTGTTACTTGGATCCATAACTGTGGGAAACAAGACACTAAGTCCTCGTTCTCCCAAATCCCCTCTCTAACTAAGTCTTTTTAAAATAATTCGTCAATCTGGAGATTGGGGCAAAGTTTAGGGTATTTGAGGACTGATGGTTTGCCTCTTCATAGGCTAGTCACAGGTGGTACCACATTGTTTCACAAAATAGCGAGTCATGGGGAAGTGAAGGGGATCAGGCAGTTCTGGGAAATGCAATGGTCTAAACTACAAAATGACTGCTTTTTTCTCACTCTGCTGTGATCAGGCAGTGAATTTTGGTCAACTAAATTTCATTTCTGAGCCAACTCAGATCATTGGCTCTCTACAAAGGTAGATGGATTGCAATGTAGAGAGAACCATAAGCTGGTAAACCAGGGGTGGGGAAAGGGGATTCATTTTCCAACACTGATATTGATAGGTTTGACTTTGGGTAAGTCATTTCCCAACTTTGTATCTAAGTTTTCTATTATGAAAAGTGAGACAATTAGAGTAGAAGATCTGTGAGATTTATTCCAACCCTAACAGTCTATGTTTTGGGGGTTCTTTTCACATGTGGAAAGATTTTAAAATTTAAACCTTTGAGAATGACATTGAATGTCTTTAATAACTAAGAATGAAAAATTCTCTGTAATAGCCCTACTCTTCCAGTTTCAGGCAGATACTGAATTTAATCTTCCCTAATGAAACTAAGTGATCATGTCTATGACCTAATAGATGGTAGAATATTGAGAGGTATGTTTGAGATGGAAGATTTGGAAATTCTGGATTTGGAACTCAGCACATTTCCAAGAGATGGTAAAGTCTAACTTGTAATCTTGCCACTGTAGGATAGAGAAGTAAATTGTTGAAGTTAAGGAGAATGAGGAAATGAGAGAGGTCCAGCTATTAAAAATATCATCAATATGAATGAAAAATCCTTTAGGATGTTGGCATAGGTTTGTATATAGAGAAGCATAGGATTGTATGCAGAAGCAGGAAGAGAAAGCTGTGAGAATTATCTGGAGCTCACTAAATCAGAGTAGAATAAATGAAGAAATGTTAGGTGGTATTGAAAGGTATCATATCTCTTTTCCTTCCCTGCTTGACTTTCTCTACCCTTTTCTCTTTCTCTGCCTTCTCTTTTCCCTTTCTTTCTTCTCTGCTTTTAGTTTTGCTTTCCTTTTATTTCTTCCTTTTTCTCCTATGTTCCTTTCCTACTTCTTTTTTTATAATATCATGTTCCTTTTTTTTTGTTTTCTTTTCTCATTCCTTCCATCTCTCCACTTGTCTTCTTCCTGCTTTTCAGACTTGGTAGCTTCTACCCAGAAGCATCACCTCTACTGGCCTTCTGAAGTAAAAAAAAAAGTATTGGTTACCAAGAGAATCACATCATTTGTAGCAACTTAAGGGATTGCAGAACTTTTCTATACTTTGTTGTTTTTCTTCAAGTGTTTCAGTCATGTCCAACTCTCTGTGACCCTTTTAGGGATTTTTTTGACAAAAATACTGGAATGGTTTGCCATTCGCTTCTCTAGCTCAATTTATAGATGAGAAACTGAGGAAAACCATGGTAGCTGTTAACCTTGATTCGTTGATCAATTAAGTGGCACAATATACTGAGTGCTGAACTTGGAGTTATGAAGACATGTGTTCAAATCCTGGCTCAGACACTCACTAGCTAGATAGTTCTATTCTTCCAGTTTCTATTTTACACTCTGGATCTAAAATATTGCTGATGGTTTTCCTTAATAATTTCTTGAAATCTGATGTCTAGATGTTTTTTTGATTATGGTTTTTCAGGGAGTACAATTATTGTTAAATTATCTCTCCTCAATCTATAGTCCAGGTCAGAGTTTTTTGAATGAGTTATTTCACATTTTATTCTATTTTTTCTTCTTTTGATTTTGCTTTACTTTTTTAAATTGATATTTTATTTTTCTAAATACATGTTATGAAAGTTTTTCGACATTCATCCATATGCATATGTGTATTTTTAAGTTACAAAATTTCCCTCCACCTTACCACTCCACCCCTCCTCCCCCAGGGGCAAGCAGCCATGTTAATACTGTACATATATATTTGTGTTAAATACCTTTACAGATAGGTCATTTTCAGTATGAGGAATTAAGATTAAGGGAATGAAATGCGTGAGATTTTTTTAAAAAGTGAATGCAGTGTTGTTCATCAGATTCTGAAGGGTTTTTTTTTTGTTTTATTTTGTTTTGCTTTTCTTCCTGTGGATGGGAATAGCATTGTTCATATCCACTCTAATAGGGTTGTCCTAGCTGCATCCATCAGGGTTGATAATCTCATAATGTTGATGTTAATATAGACATTGTTCTCTTGGTTCTGCTTCCTTCATTCAGCATCAGATTCTGTAATTCCTTCTATGCCTTTCTAGAGACTGACCATTTATAGTTTCAATAGTATTCATATACTGCAACTTTTTAATCATTTCCCACTAGATGGTCATCCCCTCAATTTCTAATTCTTTACCACTACAAAAAGAGCTGCTATGAATATTTTAGAACATGTAAGACTTTCCCCATTTTTTATGATTTCTTCTGGATATAGGCCTAGAATTGGAATTCGTGGGTCAAAGTATATGAACAATTTTATTGCTTTTTGGGAATAGTTCCACATTGCTCTCCAGAATGGTTGAATCCATTCACAATTCCAACAGCAATGCATTAATATCCTAATCCTCCCACAATCTCTCCTTAATTGATCATTTTCCCTTTTTCACATTTTAGCCAATCTACTAGGTGTGAATTGATACCTCATAGTTGTTTAATTTGCATTTTTCTAATCAATAATGATTTGGATCATTTTTATATGATTATATATAGATTTAATTTCTTCATTTGAAAACTGTCTATTCATATTCTTTCATCATTTAGCAATTTGGGAATGACTTGCAAACTTATAAATTTGATGCAATTTTATATATATATATATATATATATATATATATATATATATATTAGAAATGAGACCTTTATCATATCTCCTAGTTGTGAAGATTGTTTCCCAACTTTCTGCTTTCCTTCAGATTTTGGCAGCACTGATTGTATTAATGCAAGAACCTTTTAATTTAAATAATCAAATTAATTCATTTTATGTTTTATTATATTCTCTATTTTTTGTTTGGTCATAAATTTGTCCCTTTTCCATAGATCTGATAGATAATGTATTTCTTGTTCTATTAATTTGGCTATGGTTGTCATCCTTTATGTCTAAATCATGTACCCATTTTGACCTTATTTTGATATAAATTGTGAGATATGGGTCTATGTCTAGTTTTTGCCATACCACTGTCTAATTCTCCCAATTATTTTTGTCCAGTAGTGAGTTCTTATCCCATAAGCTAATGTCTTTGGTTTGTCAAATAGTAGATTACTGTAGTCATTTTCTATGTTTCTTTTGAACCTATCCTAATCCACCAATCCATGATCCATTACTCCATTTCTTATTCAGTACCTGGCAGTTTTGATGACTGCAACTTTATAATATAGTTTTAGATCTGGTAGAGCTAAACCACCTTCCTTTACATTTGTTTTCATCAGTTCCCTTGGTATTTTTGGCCTTTTGTTGCTCCAGATGAATTGTGTTACCATTATTTTTGTAACAAATAGCTCAGTAAAATAATTACTTGGTAATTTGATTGGTATGGCAATGAATAAATAATTTAATTTGAATTGAATTGTCATTATTATTATGTTTGCCCAACCTAACCATTTGAAATAGATATTTTTCTAATTACTTAGATATGACTTTATTGGGTGAGAAGTACTTTAGAATTATGTTCATACAGTTTCTGGCTTTGTCTTGAGAGCTAGATTCCCAAGTATTTAATGTTGTCTATAGTTATTTTAAATGGATTTCTCTTTCTTTCTCTTGCTTTTGACCTTTGTTGTTCATATATAGAAATGCTGATGATTTATGGGGGTTTATTTTATAAATATTGCTGCTACTTTGTTAATTGTTTGGAGGAATTTTTAAAATGATTTTTTTCAAGTATACCATCATATCATCAGCAAAGTGTGAAAGCTTTGCTTTCTCATTTCCAATTCTGATTCTTTCAATTTATTTTTCTTCTCTTATTGCTAAAGTTAACATTTCTAATACTCTATTGAATGATGATGGTGATAATGGGCATCCTTGTTTCATCCCTAATCTTATTGGAAATGCTTCAAGTTTAACCCCATAACATATAATTGTTGATGTACTTAAATAGATACTACTTATTATTTTAAGAAAAACTCCATTTGTTCCTAAACTTTCTAGTGTTTTAATAGGAATAGATGCTATATTTTATCAAAAGTTTTTTCACATCTATTAAGATAATCATATCATTTCTGTTGGTTTTGCTATTGATATGTTCAATTATGTTGTGTTTTCCTAATATTGAATCAACCCTGCCTACCTGGTATAAATCCTACCTGATCATGGTGTGTTCCCTAGCAATAATTTGCTGTAATATCATTGCTTAAATTTTATTTAATGTTTTTGCATCAATGTTCATTAAGGATATTAGTCTATAATTTTCTTTCTCTGTTTCAGTTCTTCCTGGTTTAGGTGTCAGCATAATGTTGGTATCATAAAAGGAATTTGGCAGAATTCCTTGTATTTTTTAAAATAGTTTATGTAGAATAGGAATTAATTGTTTCTAAACTGTTTGGTAGAATTTACTTGTAAATCCATCTGGAGCCTTTTTCTTAGCTTTGACATGAGAGAAATCTTTCTAAAAAGCCAAAATTGAGTTTTCCTTACTTAAGGTCTTTGAATTTGGAATTAGGATTAGACAGACTATTGTTTGGATACCTTAGAGAGAATTCTTATTCTGATATAGATTCAAGTACCTCTGTCACTTGATGTTCTTTTGGAGGGACCACACCCAGGGATTTTTACCCTTTCTCTCTAGAATTTCTGTCTGGGCTCCTCCCTCTCACTAGTCCAGCACTTAGCATACAGTGTCTGGCACATAGTAGGTTGATTGATTGATTGGTATTGATCTTACCTAACCCATTACTTCAAGAACATTTCACTTAACTGCCTACATCCAGACCATCTATTGTCTTTCTAACTCTGTTGCTATCTCTATATGCATACCTGAATTAACTTTATAATTTGAAGAAATTCAAAGAGGATGTTCTCAGAGGAAGATTGATAGTACTGCTTGGCTAGAGTACATAGTACATGTGGATATATAATAAGTCTAGAAAGATAGGACCTTTAATTCCAGATTCTGGAGTTTAGATTTAATCTTACAGGCAATGGAGAGCCATTGGAGATTTTAGGATAGAGGAGGTACATTATCTTTAGAAAGATGAATCCAGCTACAAGTGTAGAATGGTGTGGAATTGTGGAGATCAGAAGTAGGATATCCATACTGGCAAAGTTCCAAATTTCAACCCAGTTACTTACCAGTTTTCTGAGTAATACTGGGTGAAAACATTTTGTATTCTCTAGGGATGTTTCCTTAATGGTTCATTATCTAAGTTTAATTTGAGCTTGAGGAAAATTATATCCCAAGGGACTTATTTCTAGTTGTAACAGATGGTTTATTGCCTGACTGAAAGAGAACTCTACCCCTAACTGACTGCTTGAACTCAACAAATTAATTAACCTATCTGGGTTTTAGTTTCCTCATCTGTAAAATGAGATTGGTTTAGACAAAACATTGTCTGAGTTCCCTTCCAAGTTCTCATATTTAATGATCTTCTATGATTGCTTTCCTAGCCACCGTTAACATGATTTTTTTGTTTTCTGCTTTATTTCTTCATCAGCTAAGGAGTAAAAAATAAACTACAGTAACTATCAGGGCTCAGAGCAATCTTTTGAAAAGGCTGGATGTAGGCTAAAACTCTTGTTTTGGGTTGACCTATTTAAGTTGACAATTTTAGTTAATAACTAGGAAGTGATTAATTTTCTCTAAAGTTCCAGTGCCTATGTAAGTGTGAAGGGAACAGATAGTTCTGTTTAGAGCCTGGATAGATAGATGATATCTGTGTCTTCAGTGCCTTACTTGAGAGGTTTATTGACTACTTAGTGCATGCTGGGTCTCAGATTTCATCTCACCCCAAATCACCTGCTTCCCTTAGCTCTGGGCAAGTGCTTTTTTCCCTGGAAATGCTGCCCCTAAAGACAGGATACTTTGCAAAGAGAGTGAGAAAGATAACATTCAAGGACTCTAGCTAGAATAGATGATAGGTCCTTTTTCCCCTTCTCTTTCCTCTGTCTTTCCACTCTCTTCCTTCTCTCTCTCTCTTCCTTCCTCTCTCTCTTCTTCCCTCCTTTCTTTCTTCTTTCCTCTCTCTCTTCACTCCTCCTTTCCTTCCTTCCTTCCTTCCTTCCTTCCTTCCTTCCTTCCTTCCTTCCTTCCTTCCTTCCTTCCTTCCTTCCTTCCTTCTTTTTCTTTCTTTCTTTCTTTCTTCCTTCCTTCCTTCCTTCCTTCCTTCCTTCCTTCCTTCCTTCCTTCCTTCCTTCCTTCTTCTTCTTCTTCTTCTTTTCTTTCTTTCTTTCTTTCTTTCTTTCTTTCTTTCTTTCTTTCTTTCTTTCTTTCTTTCTTTCTTTCTTTCTTTCTTTCTTTCTTTCTTTCTTTCTTTTTGTCTGTCTGTCTGTCTGCCTGCCTGCCTGCCTGCCTTATTTTTTTTTTCTTATAGGAGAGGCAGCTGCAACACAGTAAAGGTTGGAGTTAGAGCTCTGCTATTTCCTAACTCTTTTTTCTTGGACCAATTCCTGCCCTGATTGAGTCTCAAGGTTTTAGTGGGGTTTATTTTTCGGTGTATGAAGTAGGGCTATTGGCTATGCCTGGTTCATAGTGTTAGTGTAAAGATCAATTAAATAACAGGAAATAAGAGGCTTGAAATTATACATTGCTATGTGGAATCCAGCTTTTTTTTAGTAATATTAACCCAAGTAAAATATCTTGTACCTTTAAAACCAATGTAAAAGTAAAAGTAATATTCACAGATTCTTATAATTGACAGGGTCAGGGGCCGTTCTGTACAAATCATCATCATCATCATCATCAAAATCAACATCAATATCTAGCATCTTAAAATTTCAAAGAGTTTTGCATGAATCATCTCATTTAAGCCTTATAGCAATTGTGTGAGGTGGCTACTACAGACATTATTATCACCATTTTATGGATAAGGAAACCAAGTCTCATAGAGCCTCTCCCATGGTTATACAGCTAGTAGATGCCAAATTGAATTTATACTCCAAAACTCCTGATTCTAATTCCAGTATATTATTATCCACTGTTGCCATTCTTAATTCAAGGGCAAAGACAATTGAATATCTAAGTTCAACTTGAATACCAGACACTCATTATCTCCCACTTCTATCCCATTGTTGCACATCTTTGAGTTTTAAGGATAACCTTTGTACATTCATTTGAAGCATATCTCTGAGTAATTTTTATCTATTACTCTTAATTCCATTCACTGGGACCAATTTGTATTTAATTCAATCCAGCAAATATTTATTAAACATCTCCTCTCTATAGAACAGGGTCAATAGATAAAATACAAACACAGACAACTATTATCCATAATGACATCATAAATGCATTTGAAAGACAGAAATAAAGTTCTAGGAGGATCAAAGAAGGTTCTGGCAAAGGAAAATTTATTATTATAAGTTATTATCATTGTTTTTTGTTTTTGTTAATATTTAATTTTGGTTTTTGTTTTTCCTAGATATTGAATCAAATATTTGAATATATAATTTGTATATTTGCTGGTGACTCCCTATTACCTTTGGAATGAAGTATAAAACTCTCTGTTTGACATTTAAAGTCCTTCACAAGCTGGCCTTTTCCTATCTTTGGAGTCTTCTTACAATTTACTCCCCTCCACTCCAGACACTGGCTTCATTATGTTTCTTCACAGACAGTTTCCCCTTCTATACCTTTTCACCTACTGTCCCTTAAGTTGGAATGTTCTTCTTCCTCTCCAAGACACAACTCAAATCAAATATTTTGCTGGATACCTTTTTGCTGTCATTCCCAACCATCATATATTTGAGGGCATTACCCTGAAATTTTCTTCTATTCCACTGTAATTAGGTAATACATAGTTATTCACATATTTTTCTAATTTCCCCTGGGATCTACCCAGGCCAAGCTATTGATAAAGTTTTTAAACATTGTTGATTGACTATTTGACGTGCAAGGGGGAAGATACTAGAAGAGATATTGTCCAATTCATAGAATTTAGTTCTGGAAGAAACATAAGAGATCCTTTGAAAATAAGGAAATCAAGTGGCAGAGAGAAAATGACTTCCAGTCTTGCTTCTCAGACAGTGATTTTGCCACAGTACCACTTCTGTCTCCTAGTATAATAAGCTATTCTTGTTACTGTTAATATTAGTTCTGGAAGAAACATAAGAGATCCTTTGAAAATAAGGAAATCAAGTGGCAGAGAGAAAATGACTTCCAGTCTTGCTTCTCAGACAGTGATTTTGCCACAGTACCACTTCTGTCTCCTAGTATAATAAGCTATTCTTGTTACTGTTAATATTATCTGAATGTTTTTGTTTTCCTTCTCTCTATTGGCTCTTAAATATTTAAATACAATTTTATGTTTTCTCCCTGAATTGTAGAGGTGGCTTCAGGCTAAAAGGAAATGAGTTAAGGTGCTTGGGGAGAGACTTCCTAGGCAAAGGACTATATTGAAATTGCAACTGCTGCAAGGCTAGCACTGATCAGAAAACTCCAGAGATTTTCCCAGAAATGTTGGCGTGGAATCTTTCTGAAACTGAGGAGGCAGATGAGAAGTGAATGTCACCTGAGTGACATGAGTCTGATGATATATATATATATATATATATATATATATATATATATATATATATACATACATACATACACATATGTGTATATATACACACACATATATATGTGTATGTATGTGCATTCATATATATACACATAGATGAATAGTATATGTGTATATGCAAGCATATTACAGTGTGCTTATATATATAGGTGTGTATATGTATATACAGATGTATATGTATATATGTTCACTTGTCTAGTAGCTAAAGGGGTAAAGTGAATAAGGAAAAGCTGTGTTCAGATCCTGCCTCATATCTATCCAGATATGTGACTTTGTCCAAATCTCTTAATCTCTCTTTATTTTAGTTTTCTAATTTATAAATTGAGGAAATTGGATTCAATAGATAATTATTAGATATTTACCATGACTAAAGCATTGTGTTAAGCACTAGAGATTCAAAGATGAAAGACAACTTAAACTCTTCGCTGAAAATAACATAATTTAATGAGTGAGATATAAAATGTGCATAAATATGACACCAAGTAAAATCCATCAACAAGTATTTATTGAGTATCAAGCACTGTGCTTAGCACTGGGGTATACAAAGAGAGGCAAAATACAATTCATTTTCTCAAAAAACTCAAAGGTTATGGAAGAGACAACATGTAAGCAACAGTACAAAGAAACCATATATACAAGATACATTGCAGTTAATCATAGAGGAAGGGAGGAAATAATGACTTTCAAAGTGTTCACTATGTGCCAGACACTAATACATTTTGGATATCTCGTGTGATCCTTACAATAACCTTGGGAGGTAGGTGCTACTATTATACCCATTTTATAGCTGAGGAACCTGATGAAGATGTTGGTTAAATGACTTACCCAGGGATCCATAGCTTGTGAAGGTTTGAGACTGATTTTAACTACAGTCTGAGTCCAGAACCAGTATGCTCTCAGCTGCACCACTGAGGCGCTTGCAGAGAAAAGGCACTAGTATTAAGAAGGTAGGATTTTCTTTGGAACTTGTAGGAAACAAGAAAAGTCAAGAAAAGGAAATAAGGAGGAAGGAAATTTCAGCATTGGGGATAACTAACAAGAATATCCAGAATCAGGAAGTGTATTCTCTTGTGTGAGAAACTAGAGAGGTCAGTGTCTCTGGCTTGCAGAGCTTTTAGGGATAAGACCTTTTCCCAAGGGGATTAAAAAGAAAACAATAGCAATCTAAGACCAATACTATGAATAAATTGCATAAGTTTAAGCAAACTGTGTAATGTTAGACAAATCATTCTCCTTTCTGGATCTCCCATCATTTCCCCATCAGTAAAATGGAGTTAAACTAAGTAATAATAATTTCTCATATACACACATACATATATATATATATATGTATACTTATATATATATATATACATATACATTTATATATGTATATATATTTAAATTTTGCAAAACATTTTCCCTACTATGATCTGGTATCAGTTAGCAAAATTATTGTCCCCATTTTAGTGATAAGTAATTAACATTAAAGAAGATAAATGGTTTGCCTATTGATTCATTGTCATGAAGTTAGTAAGAATCACAATGGAAACTTGAACCCATATCTTCTGAGTCAGACTCTGGCACTGTTTCTGCTGCACATACTATTTTTTAGTGAAACTGGATGAAGGATATAAAATGATGACTGTTTTTGGTAAAAGAACATGCCATTTACTGGGAGTCTTCTTCCCTCTCCAGCTACACTACTGCCAATTGCTGTTTTTGTTTTCAACTCTATTTCCACTATTACTTTCTTGAATCATCACTTCTGACCCAGGAATATCTCACAGTAGACAGGGGGAGGATGGTTATTTCATTACCTGGTAGTCAGCTTGGGTTTCTGAGATGTAGTTCCATAATGTCAGTGAAAATCAAGCCCTGGGTAGTATAGTCATGAAGTTAGGATGCCAGAGATTGAGTTCCCAGATCCCTCCCTGGTTTCTTTTTAATCCAGTTAACATTCTACCTTCTACAAAAATCCTTCTCTAAACCCTCTTAATTCTAGTGCCTTATGTACATTGTATATATTTTGTATATATTGTATAAACTGTATGTACTTGGCATATATTTGTTTGCGTGTTGTTCCCCCCATTAGATTGTGAGCTCCTTGAGGTCAGGGGATTCCTTTTGTCATTTTCTTTAACCCCAGTACTTAACATTATCTCTGGCAAATATTATATTTAAAGGAATGTTTGCTGATTTTTTAATCCCTGTCCATTTCTTCCATTGCCTAAAGCAGAGATAGGCAGAAAGAAAGTGTTCTATTTAAAATTTTCCTAATAGGAGATTTTGTTCAAGAGTAGACAGAAGAGAAAGTGATATAGTTTAACCAGACATTATTTCAGCACTCTTTTACAGACATCCACTCTAGTCAGGCTGGACCCAGAGTCTCAGGAGTACATTCCTTTCTCTAATCCTTCTTCCTGACCTAAATACTTTTCTTCTGTCCCACTTTCAAATCCTACTCATCCTTCAAGGTCAAGTTTGACCTTCTCCCTGAAGTCTTTTGGAATCCTATCATTCCACAGTGATCTATCTATCCATTCCCTGAACTTCTAAAGCACTTAAGTGTCTCTACAATGCGATTTTCTACACATATTGCTTGTAGATGCATTGGTGCTACAAGGGAAGCTGCAGAATCACAAATCATGGATTCTTAGAATATTCTAGCTGGAGGGGACCTTAGAATATAGACTATTATAATATAAAATACAGAAGGTAAAAGTATATACATATATATATATATATGTATATATATATATATATAAATCATTTACACCAACACCTTCACATTGAAGATGAGTTATTTGAGGTCAGTAACAGGAAGTGGAAGAAAAATCAACTCAATAATAATAACAGTGATAAGCAATCCTATAAATCTTACTATCAGGCAAGGTATTAAATATTTTACATTTATATTTTCATTTGATTCCCACAAAAGCCCTGCAAGGTTATTAATTTACAGTTAAGGAGACGGAGGAAAATAGTTAAGTGACTTGTACAGGTTACATAGCTGGTAAGTATATTCTAGATTTGAACTTAGTTCTTCCTGACCCCAGACCCATCACTCTAACCACCATGCTACTAAGCTGCCCAAATAAAGCAAACCCAAGCTCATGTCTTTTAATACTATGAATTTATAATAAATATTCATACAGCATTTTCAAAAACTTTAATAAGTTGTACACTATAGAACTTTAAAAAGTCACCCTGAAAAAAAAGTCACCCTGAGTAGGGACTTTAAGAAATGAAAAGTGGCTTTATGTACATTATCTATCTCATCACATCCTTAACATGTAGAAACTACAGATATCACTATATTTATTTGACACTTGGGAAAACTGAGATTCACAGAAGTTAAGTTGCTTTATGAGCTAGTCATAATCATGGTGGGATTCACTGTTTCATTTCACTCTTCAGATGCCACTATTTTTCTTAAGCAAATGATGGCCTTAATAGAGGGGGATTTTCTTATTCTATTTACAACTTTCATGTTTCTCTGACTCATGATTAAAAGTATTTGTTTCCTTGTATAAGAAAATGAGAACTAAAGGATCATTTATGTTGACACAGTGTCTTCCTGTAAAACCTGTCTAAAAGCTCTGACTTGTCAAAACCATTATTAAAATACAACCATTAAGACATCACACATAAATTGTTTGCATCTTTCAGTCACATTGGAGTGTTTTATGTAAGCAAGATTGATGGACTGCTTGTTGTTTTACTTGTTCTGTGACCATTTCATGCACACTCTGGTATAAATAATGGGCACCAGCCAGGGCCAATGTTTATAAACCGTATGTTCTGCATGGCAAGAGGCCACAACTGGCAGATGACATTTTTTTATCCTGCTGGAATGATTATGTTAGGATCACAAATCTTACTTGCCTCTCAACACCATACAGATATATTTGATATACTTAGTAATCTCTAGTGGTGTGACTATTAGATATGATTTATTTTCAATATGGCGGTTTTGAGTGTTTCCAATATCAGTGTGTTTTATTGAAAAGGAGATTGGGTGCTGGGAAGTCTATGAGGGATGGGGGAACTGCTAAATTAGGTCAGGGTTGAACTCATAGGCAAATGGAATGCCTCTGCCTTTTTTCTCTTATAGGATCTAGAATCAATGCATTGTTATATCTTAGAATCACTTATGATAGTGTTACTACAATAAAACATAGGAATCATCTGACAAAGAATGATTGCCTTATGGAATCTATACCAAATTGCATCATTGAAGCATTGGTTCTTAGAATCTTGCTATCTTTAAATTTTGGACTCATATAATATCAAATGAGCATTACAGAATCTTGGGATATTAGATACTTAGATACAGAATTTCAAAAGGCTAGAATCTCTCTGATAATTTTAAAATCTTAAACCCAGTGAATCATCAAATGTTAAACTACAAGAATTTGAGACTGACAAGACAGACATCATCTTATCTGATCTCCCAACTAAGGAAGGAATGCTATTCATAAAAAAATCTACTTTTCAACAGCTATTGAAAAATTTTTTTAGCACTCTCTCTGTACAAAATACTGTGTCAGATAGTGGGGATAAACAGAAAATGATAGCCCTTGTCCTTAAGGAGCATTATTCTTTGGTGTTTGGGAAGCTGCTTCCTCTAGTGAAGATAGATATAGCTTTCTAGTCTGTAGCAAGACCTTTATACTCACATTCTGATCTATCTTCTTCTCTTCTCTTTTTTACATTCCTTCATCGTTTAGTCTCTTGATATAGATTAGAAATATCTTCTTCATCTTCATATCCTTTTTCTCTTTATTTCTCTGACATACTTCTATTCTTTCAAGTAACATTTTATTCTCTCAAGTAACCTGGGAGTTCTTTGATCTCTTCCTCAAGGATAGAGATCAATCTGTATTTTGTGCAAATATAACTGTTACTTGGTTAAGACATAAATCAAAATCTACAACTTCTGTTCATTGGCCCTAATTCTGTCCTAAAGAATAGATTGAATAATAGGATAGACTCAGCTATTTATAGACCTTTATCACATTTTCTTTTTTCCAGACTAAGTTTCACCAAGCTTTATAAAGTTTGGTTTTTAGCCCCTCACCATCCTAATTATCTTCCTCCCTTTTTTGCATACATTTTATCTCATTAGTCTTCCTCCAAAAATGGGGTATCTTGTATTTTTAAATTATTTGTTCATATACTCAAAACACCAGGTACTGCTGTTATGATAAAAACACTGAATGTAAAGCCAAATGGATTCTAGTCCTGGTTCTGGAACAAACAGAAAGTCATTTCAGCTCTCTAAGTCTCCTAATAGATGAATAGAGATAATTATTCTGGTATCACCTGACAGAGAGAACATGAGTCAATATCTTGTAAATATCACATGCTATATAATTATGAGTTTTGTCACTATTATCTTTTCAGAGGCAAGACACAAGCCTACCTTCTGACATTTATCCACTATTCCATGATTCTTCAGCTGTAGCTTGGACATGTGACCTGTAAATCATTTAATGTCTCAGGGCTCTATACTGCTTTCTAGGACTTTACATTGAAGAGAAAGTGCAGACCTATCTTAGTAGCTGAAATTCATCCCTAGGAGTTCTATACAAAAATGTTTAAATTATCTTATAAGCTCTATGAGATCAAGAATGCTACCTTACCTATTTCTTTGTCTTCGCAGAAACAGATTCAGGGTGTCCCATTAGAAGATTCTCAATAAATATTTGGCAATGGTAGCAAGAGCCTTTACTTATGCTCTTTTCTTTTATCAAGCTGAAGCAGGAAAGGAAGACTGAGAAAGACAACCATTGGTGTCTGGTGATTTGTATATTAATTATCTCGCAGTGACCCTTTCAGAAAGGCAGTGAAACATGGCCAAGTTCAAAATACACTTCTCGATAGGTTGGGGTTTTTTTTGCAAGGCAATGGGGTTAAGTAGCTTGTCCAAGGCCACACAGCTAATTATTAAGTGTCTGAGGCTGGATTTGAACTTAGGTACTCCTGACTCCAGGGCCAGTGCTCTATCTACTGTGCCACCTAGCCACTTCTTGATAGTTTTTATTATCTTTATTATATAGCTCTAGATAGCTCCATCTAGATATTAATATAGATAATGGTTAGCTCTAGATAACTCACCCTCATTCTGTTATTTTAGAGTTGAGAGTTTCTCTAACATTTTTGTATTCAACTTGTGGCACTGAGTTATGGAGACCAATATGGAATAATAGAAAGAAAACTCATGTCAAAGTTAGAAGAAATATAAGAAAAATAAAAAGCCAATTAAATAAACATTCACTTAACATTTCTAGTCCTCTTCTTCATCTTCTTCCTTTTCCTACTACTTCTCTTTCCCCTCATTTTAAAAAAGGAAGATTATAATAATATTTATACTGTGTTACTTTATTGCATTGATTTTTATTTTTTGAAAAGGTAAATGGGAGCATAATACTGAATTTCAAATTGCAATTCAGTGAACTAGCAGAATTGGCCACTGGGGACAAGCAGAGCCAATTATCTTAAGATATTTTTATTAATATCTTTTATTTTTCCATAATTCTAATTGCTTCATATCTCTTTCTTTCCCCCTCCAGAAGCATGTCCTTTATAACAAATTTATTTTTTTAAAAGAGAGAAAAAGAAATAACAAAAAAATCATTAAAACTGATGAACATATTGAAAAATCTTGATCTTATAGTAGTGTTCCATATACATTCACACTGGTCTCTGCAGTGGTTTGGAGGTGGAGGGTCTTTTAACTTTTCATCAAAGTCACATTTCTTTTTCTTTAAATTGAGAATTTTTTATTGTTCCATGTTTTTTTTAAAAAAGTATTTTTATATGCATTATGTGAATTGTTTTCTTGGCACTATTTTGCATCAGTTCCTATAAACTTTTCCTTGCTTCTCTGTAGTCATCATATTTATATTTCTTTCAAAGTACTCATATTTCATCAAATTCGTATATCACAATTTGGGCATTCCTCAGTCGAGGAGCATATATGTTCTTTGCAAATATTTGTTACCATAAAGGTGCTGCTATAAATATTATAATATATATATGAAATATGTCCTTTTGTCAATGCAGTGGCCTCCTTGGGGGACATGCCTAGCTGTGAAATCTCTCGGTCAAAGAATATGGACATTTTAGTGAATGTGTTTGAATAATTCGAAATAAAGAAAAAATTTAATCACTCTTCTATATGTCATTCTTTTAAAAATTTTACAGCAATTATCATGTCCCCTCCAAGGTTCTTCTTCTCTAGGCTAATAATCCCTAGTTCCATTCATCAGAATCCTTAGGATATGACCTTGAGATCATATCTTTCTGGTTGCCTTCTGGGATTATCTTTACCTTGTTCATTGATTTTTCTATTTATATATTGCTGAGAATAGAACATAATAAACCAAACATATGCTGAACATTCTGCCTTTATTATAAGATTTCACGAACATATTAGCTATTACAGTGATGAAATAGGAGAGATATGGTCATACAGAAAATCATGTGAACATAAAATGTAGCATTTTACTTTTCTTGAAAGTCAATATAAGATAACATTATGGCATGCCAAACCCAAGATCTAATGAGATTTTAGGTCAAATTAAGAGTTAGATAATTCCATTAGATGGGAGGTAATTGTTTCATTATACTCTGCCCTTAACTGACCACATCTAAAGATTTCTATTTTGCTCTGGATGTCAAGTTTTAGGAAGGGTCTTAGAAAACTTTGGTATTTGTATAGTGACGGGACTAAATGTCATTCGATCTAATTATTTGAAAGAAGATTTAGAATTATGTTTGCTTGATGCCAGAAGACAGAATGAGGAGCAATGAGATAATTTCTCCAGATCAGCAGTTTTCAATTTAAGGGAGAAAAAAGACTTCTTTACAATTATGTCATGAAATGAGTGGTCTTAGGTGATTAAGTTGTGGATGAATATTTTGGAAATATGTTGTAGAATAGATTCCTGTTTAGGCAATTGTTAGATTGTATGACCACAGCTTCCTTCCATCTACCATATACATTAAAGAGCTACCATATAAATGTCTGCTTTTATTATCATTCAAAATAAAATTCTTATGTATGTGTCTTGCAAATCAGGTGTTCTTAGACTGGAATCCTTGAACTTAAAAAAATTCATAACTGCAATTCAATATAATTGGTTTCTCTTTTAATCTTATGAATTTCAGTTTAAACATTTCTTAGAAGGGTGTACAGGCCTTCCCCAACTGCCAAAAGAGGTCATGACATAAACATCAATAAGAGACCCCCAAGGCACATATTTCTAACCTAGATCTCATTAAAGTCACATAGTTAAATATCCTTGATCTTTTGCAGCTCAAAGTTCAGTGACCTCAACTCTGTTACAACATAGTTTATATTGACCAACTTGGGTAAATTGGGCTTCTGTCTCGTCATCTGTAAAACACTCCAGAGAAAGCAACCATCATCCCCTATTGGCCAGATCTTGGAATTATTAAACCAAGTGAACAAATCCTCTAGGGTTTTCAAACCAAAACCTCTGAGAGCCAGGCCCCCCATTCCACCCCCCAGGCCAACAGGATCCTAGGAAGATGAAGAAAGGCCAGTGTAATGGGGTTCCCCTGGAGAAATACTCAGAAGAAATATATTCTAACCCAGAGAGATCTAGCACTTCTTAGGAGAATATGAATTGATCTTCAGTCCAGAAAGACTTCCTTGAAAAAATCAGGCAGGACTTTAAGATCATTTGGAAAAATTGGGGAAAGAAACTCAGGAGAAAATATGTTGCAATAGAAAATTAACATCTTGCAATAAGAAAACAAATCCTTGGAAAATATCATTGGACAAATGCAAAAAAGAAAATAGTTCTCTCAGATCATCAATTGGGCAAATGCAAAAAAGGAAATAATTCTCTCAAGACTTCACTTGGGAAAATGGAAAACTCCTTCAAAAATAGAAATGACCAACTGGAAAAGGAGTTACAAAAGGTAAATGGAAAAAAAATTCTTCTCTAAAACATGAATGGAATTGATGGAAACTAATGACTTCATGAGACAACAAGGTTCTGTTAAAAAAAGTAGAAGATCAAAAAAATAGAAGAAAATGTAAAAAACCTCATCAGAAAATCCACTGACCTTGAGAATAGATCACAAAGGGCCATCCTGAGAATTATAGGCCTTACTGAAAACATTGAAGAGAAAAACAAAATCCTGGACTTAATATTACAGGATTTACTGATGGAAAACTGCCCTGATATCATGGAAGCAGAGAGCAAAATAGTTGTTGAAAGAATACATCAAACCCCTCTGGAAAGAGATCCTAAAATGAAAACGTCTAGGAATGTTGTGGCCAAATTCCAGATAAAAGAGAAAATCCACAAGCAGACAGAAAGAAACAATTTAAATACCAAGGCGCCACAGTAAGGCTTATGCAGGCTCTAGCTGCATCAACATTAAAGGATTGAAGGGTCTGGAATGAGAATTTCAAAGAGCAAGGGAACTTGGAATGTAGCCAAAAATCCACTATCTGGTGAAGCTGAGTCTTCTCTTTCAGGGGAAAAGATGAACATTTAATGAAATGGAAGACTTCCAACATTTCCTGATGAAAAGACCAAAGCTAAATAGAAAACTTGGACATCAAACAGGAGGATCAAGAGACACATGCAAAGGTTAAAAAAAGGTGGGGGGGAGGGTAAATAAAAATACTGCTATCCAATAAGATGGAACTGGCTATGTCCCAACCTGGAAGAAAGATTTTCCTAACTCTTGAGAACTCTATTAGAGAGAATATACTTAACCAGAAGTGATGGTTACTCATGATTTATCCATGAGACTGTTATCCAATAACATGAAACCGGCTTTTGCTAATAACTCTTGAGAAGTGTAACTCTATTAGAGAGATTCTACTTAGCTAGAATTGATGGACAATCATGACTTTTCAGTGACACAGATAGAAGGATTCAAAAACAATATCTCCTTAAAAAGGGGGACAGTAAAGAGATGGCATGATAGAGGAGATGGAATGAGATAAAGTTCATTACATTAAGAAGTGCAAAAGACCTATTGTGATAGAGGGGAAGAAGGGAGGAGGTGACCTGAATCTTCATCATCTCAACAGACTTGACTTAAAGTTAACTTACACACACACACACACACACACACACACACACACACACACAGAGAGAGAGAGAGAGAGAGAGAGAGAGACAGACAGACAGAGAGACAGACAGACAGAGAGACAGAGAGACAGAGAAAGAGAGACAGAGAGTTAAGAAACTTAGTTTAACTTTCAAGTATTAAAAGTGGAGGGGGAGGGGGAAGAGATGAAAAGGGGGAGCTAACAGGAGAAAGGGAAAGAAGGAATGGAAAAGGGAAAGGGGAAAGAAAGGGGAGGGGGTTGATATAGGAGGGAAAACACACTGAAGGTGGCAGTATTCAGAAGCAAACACTGGGGAAGATGGATAAAGGGAAAAAGGGGGAAAATAAAAACAGAAGGAAAATAGCATGTAGGGCTATAAAGAGTTAGTAATTATAACTTTGAATTTGAATGGGATGAATTCTCCATTAAAACATAAGTGAATAGCAGAGTGGGTTATAAACCAGAATCCTGCACTATGTTGCTTACAAGAAACTCCTTTGAAACAGAGAGATACATATACAGTAAAGGCCAAAGGTTGGAGCAAAATATATTTTGTTTCAGCTAAAGTGGAAAAAGCATGGGTAGCAATCTTTAATTCAGACAAAGCAGCTACAAAAAGAGATAGCATTTAAAGAGATAAGGAAGGAAACTATAACCTCCTAAAAGGTACCATAGACAATAAAGTAATTTCAATAGTAAATATGTATGCACACAATGGTATAGCATCCAGATTCTTAGAGGAAAGGGTGAAAGAGTCACAAGAAGACAACTACAAAATCTTACTAGTGGAAGACCTCAACCTCCCACTCTCAGATTTAGATAAATCAAATTATACAATGAACAAGAAGGAAGTTAAGGAGGTAAATAAATTGTTAGAAAACCTAGATATTATAGACCTGTGGAGGAAATTGAATGGGGATAGAAAGGAATATACTTTTTTTTCCTGCAGTACATGGCAATTACACAAAAGTTTACTAGGTACTAGAGCATAAAACCCTAATGATCAACTGTAGAAAGGCAGAAATTGTGAATACATCTTTTTCAAATCTTAATGCAATAAAAATGATATGCAGTATTGGGGAAGGGAGATATAGATTCAGAACTAATTTGAAACTAAATAACCTCATTTTAAAGAATGAGTGGATGAAGCAACAAATTATAGAATTAATTATTTCATCCTAGATAATGGCAATAATGAAACAACATACCAGAACTTATGGGATACAGTCAAGGTGGCTGTTAGAGGATATATTGTATCTTTAAATGTTTACATGAATAAAATTGAGAAAGAGGAAACAAATAAACTAAATATGCAACTAAAAATTAGAGAAAGAACAAATTGAAAACCCTCAATTAAATACCAAATTAGAAATTCTAAAAATTAAAGGAGAAATTAATGAAATCTAAACCAAGAGAACTATTGAAACAATAAATAAAGGAAAGTGCTGGTTTATAAAAAAACAATAAAATTGATAAACCTCTGGTCAATTTGATTAAAAAAGAAAGAAGAAAATTATTACTAGCATCATCAATGAAAAAGGTAAACTCATCACTAATGAGGAGGAAATTAAAGTAATAATTTGGAATTATTTTGCCCAACTCTATGCCAATAAATTTGAAAATCTAAGTGAATTGGACAAATATTTATAAAAGTATAAATTGCCCAGATTAAATGAAGAGGAAATGTAAAACCTAAATAACCTTATCTCAGAAAAAAGAAATTAAATAAGACATTATTAAACTCCCTAAGAAAAAATCTTCAGGGTCAGATGGATTCACAAGTTAATTCTAGTAAACATTTAAGGAACAATTGGTTCCAATTCCATATAAACTCTTTGGAAAAATAGGGGAAGGGGCGGCTAGGTGGCCCAGTGGATAGAGTACCAGCCCTGGAATCAGGAGTAACTGTGTTCAAATCCAGCCTCAGACACTCAGAGCTAGCTATGTGGCCTGGGACAAGCCACTTAATCCCATTTGCCTTGGAAAAACCTAAAAAAAAATAGATGAAGATGGAACTCTACCTAACTCTTTCTATGACACCAATATGGTGCTGATACCCAAACCAGGAAGAGTTAAAACAGAGAAAGAAAATTATAGACCTATCTCCCTGATGAATATAGACTCAAAAATCTTAAATAAAATCTTAGCAAAATGATTACAAGTTATCACTAGGATAATACATTATGACCTAGTAGGATTTATCCCAGGAATGCAGGGTTGGTTCAATATTAGGAAAACTGTTACTATAATTAATTATATCAATAAAAACTTATTATAATCATATGATTATATCAGTAGATTCTGAGAAAGCTTTTGACATTATACAGCACCCATTGCTAGTAAAAACACTAGAGAGTGAAGAAAAAAACAAATTGTTCCTTAGAATAATAAGCAGTATCTATCTGAAACCATCAACAAACATTATATGAAATGGGGATAGGCTAGAGGTATTTTGAATAAGATCAGGGGTGAAACAAGGATGCCCATTATCACCACCAGTATTCAGTATTTTATTAGAAATATTAGCTTCAACATAAAGAGAAAAAAAGGAAATTGAAGGAATTAGAATTGGGAAGGAAGAGACAAAACTCACTTTTTGCAGATGACATGATGATATACCTACAGAATCCCCAAAAGTCATCTAAAATACTAGAAATATCACCTTGAGAAAAGGCACAGGATTTAAAATAAGCCCTCATTAATTCTCAGCATTTCTATATATGACTAGCAAGATATAATAGAAAGAGCTAGAAAGAGAAATCCCCCTCAAAGTAACCTCAAACAATATAAAATACCTGGGAGTCTACCTGCTAAGGCAGACTCAAAAACTTTTTGAAAACAATTACAAAATACTTCTCACAAATATAAAATCAGATTTAAATGAATGGGCAAACATCAACTGCTCATGAATAGGTGGAGTGAATATAATAAAAATGACAAATCTACCAAAACTAAACTACTTGTTTAGTGCCCTACCAATCAAAATTCCAAAAAAATACTTTAATCGACTAGAAAAATTATAAGTAAATTCATATGGAGAAATAAAAAGTCAAGAATTTCCAGAGATTAAATGAAATAAAATATAAAAGAAGGAGACTTAGATATGCCAGATCTAAAATTATATTATAAAGCATCAATCATCAAAACTGTCTGGTATTGGCTAAGAAATAGAGTGGTGAATCAATGGAATAGACTAGGTACAATAACAGGAAATGTTAATAGTAAGCTGCTGTTTGATAAATCCAAAGAGTCCAGCTATTGGGGTAAAAACTCTCTCTTTAATAAAAACTGTTAGGAAAATTGGAAGTCAGTATTGAAGAAACTTGTATTAGACCAACATCTCACACCCTTGGTCATGATAAGCTCAAATTGGATACAGGATTTGCACATAAAAAAACTATATTATAAGCAAAATAGTAGATCAAGGAGTAGTATACCTCAGATATATGGAAAGTGAAGCATTTTATGACTGAGGAAGAGATGGAGAACATCATTAAAAACAAACTAGATTATTTTGATTGCATTAAATTAAAAAAAAAGCTTTTGCACAGATAAAACCACTGCCACCAAGGCCAAAAGAAATTTAGTAAATTGGGAAACAATTTTTCAACTAGTATTTCTGACAAAGGACTCATTTCTAAAATATACAGAGAACTGAGTCAAATTTTCAAAAAAAACCAAGCCATTCTTCAATTGACAAATGGTCAAAGGATATCCAAAGGCAATTTACAGATGAGGAGATCAAAGCAAGCTGTAGTCATATGAAAAATTGCTCTAAATAATTACTTATTAGAGAAATGCAAATTAAAGCTTCTCTGAGGTACCACCTCACACCTCTCAGACTGGCCAATATGACCAGAAAGGAAAATGATCATTGTTGGAAGGGCTGTGGGAAATCTGGGACACTATTACATTGTTGGTGGAGCTGTGAACTCATCCAACCTTTCTGGAGAGAAATTTGGAATTATGCCCAAAGGGCAACTAAAATGCTTATACCCTTTGATCCAGCAATACTACTACTGAGTCTATACCCTGAAGAGATTATAAAAAAGGGTAAAAATATCCCTTGTACAAAAATATTTATACTATCCCTGTTTGTGGTCCCCAAAAATTGGAAATCATGTGAATTTCCTTCAATTAGGGAATAGCTTAATAAGCTGTGGTATACGTATGTCATAGAACACTAAAGGACTTGCAGGAACTGATGCTGAGGGAGAGAAGCAGAACCAGAAAAACATTGTTCACTCTAACAGCAGCATGGGGGTGATGATCAACCTTGATGGACTTGCTCATTCCATCAGTGCCACAATCAGGGATAATTTTGGGTTATCTGCAAAAGGTTAATACCATCTGTATCCAGAGAAATATTTGTGGAGTTTGAACAAAGACCAAAGATTATTCAATTTAGAAAGGAAAACATTATCTTTTGTTATTTTGCTATGTCTTATACTTAATTTTTCTTCCTTAAGGATATGATTTCTCTCTCCTCACATTCAATTTAGATCACTGTATAACATGGAAACAATGTAAAGACTAACAGACTGCCTTCTGTGGGGAATGGGGGGAAGGCAAGCAAGAATAGGGGAAAAAATTGTAAAACTCAGAATAAATAAATTTTTTTTAAAAATAATCTAAAAATTTACCCATTTTAAAAGATAATCATGTGATTTCTGAATTGAACTCCCAATTGAGGACATGTCCTTCATCTATCAATACCTTCTTTGCAATTTAGGTGATAGGGAGTGGAGTCTAGCATAGTCAGTGACTTGATCATGATCAGCTAATATGTGTTTGAGCTGTGATTTCAGAACAGGTTTTTCCAGCAAGGTTTGTTTTCAGTCTACTTTGCCACCCAGTATTAAAGTTAAATAAATTAAATAAAATAGGAAATAAAGGTACAGATTTATAAAGTGTTACATGAACATATATAAGTAAATATTAAAGAATGACAGATTCTGGGTATTGAAATTCAAAGAGAAAGAACAAGATAATTCTGGAAAGAATATTTTCACTTGAAGTTAGGAGGTACCTGGGTTTAAATTCTAATTTAGATCATGCTCACAGATGTGCTATTTCACCTCTTAATCTGAATTTTATCAGATTAGGGTCAACGAAACTTATAGTAACTACTCTATAGTCATGTGGTGAGCATTAAATGAGATAATATACATAGAATAATTTGGAAAACTTTAAACATTGAAAGAGGAAGAGATTATTATTTTTAAAATGGTGCAGGTCACTTTGGTTGGAAGTCAGCTGGGAAGACTTCATGGCAAAGGATGGACTTGAGGTGATTTTTTTAGTAGAAGTTTGTGTAGCATGGATAAGCAGAGAAGAATTTTTATCTCAGGCCTCTTAGCAAATGTTAATTTAATAGTGAGTTGAAAGGCTAATAGAAGAATCATGAGGGCAGTTTCTATGCTCCTTAAGCTGACTCTTCCCAAAACATGTCAATGGTTTCAGTGCCTGTCTGCCTCACTGTGCCACACATATTTGAAGTGCCACAATTATTAAAAGCCCAACCATGAGTAAGCTTCTCATTGTCCTGGTCTCCTGGTCAAATTCCCTTAAAGTCTCAAAGAAGCTCACTGGTTAAATGAGAATCCCAGCTGTTGTCTAATTTCACCTCTAGAAATAGCTCTGACAGTTGCCTGTCTGCCAGCTTGCCTGAGTGAGAGCCCCTCCCTGTCCAGAGCAGAACTCTGCCCTCTGGGAAACAAGGACCTGGACTCTTCACTTTGAAGGCACAATTTATTCCTTAACAATTGTGTTGTATGATTATTGATCAATGACTTGATAGATTGCTTGAGGAGGAAGAGACTAGAGACGGGATTTTACTCTGAGGTCTATGAACATTTCCTTTTAAAACATTTTGAGAACTATTTGAATATAATTGGTTTCCTTTGCAATACTTGCATTTTGTTTAATGTATTTAAAAGTCTTACTCTGAGTAATGGTCCATGGGCTTCACTAGTATGTAAAAAAAAGTCACTCATACAAGCTTTTAAGAATTCCTGCTTTAGGGTGGAGGCAAGATGGTGACAAGAGAGGATTCTCTCTTAGTCACCCTCTCATAAAACTTCTAAACTAAGGACTCTAACTAAATTTTCAAGAGACAGAACCCACAGAGGGACCCAGTGAGGCAGTTCTCCTACTCAAGGTAATCTGGAAAAGAGCAGAAAGGCTCTGCTCCCTGGGGTTGGAGGGGTGGCCCACCAGAGTGAAAGAACTTCAGCCTCCCGGAGGCAGTACCAGGGTGCTAGGAGCCTAGGCTCACAGCAGCAAGGGAGTTTCCTGACCTATGCCCCGGGGAGCACCAGGCACAAATTGGGGGAACAGTGGGGGGAACCTCTGAAAGAAGGAGCACATGAAGCACAGCCCTCAGGGTACACAGAGAGCAGTGTGGCCAGCACAGCCCAGTTCCAGGAACAGAAGCAGGCAGAGCTGGTAAGCAGGAGCCACCAGGGCATGAGCCCATTGAACCTAGGGAGGGGAGTGAAGAGAAAGTTCTAAGCTTTGTCCTCTGCCCCTCGAACAGGAGCTTGGGGCTCTGACCACATTCAGATCCTGATCGAAGTCTAGGACCCCCCATAGAACAGCAGCCCCCCCCAACCTAATACCTGTGCCAGAAGGGGACGCTTATGGTCATTCAAAGACCAGGAGGGACAACAGAGCCTCACGCTGAGACCCTTGTAGGAATGTCCCAAAAGCTAGGAAGCACCCACAAATACAGGCTAAGCCTGGGAAAATGAGCAAGCACAGAAACAAGAGGAACACCATTGAGAAATATTTTGCCTGTGAGCCCAAGAAGGATCAAAACACTCAGTCTGAAGATGAGGAAGCACAAGCTCCTGCATCTAAAGACTCCAAGAAAAACAGAAATTGGGCTTAGGCTATGACAGAGCTCAAAGAAGACTTTGAAAATCAAATGAGGGAGTTAGAAGAAAAACTGGGAAAAGAAATGAGAGAGATGCAGGAAAAACATGAAAATGAAGTCAGCAGCTTAGTCAAGGAAATCCAAAAAAATTGCTGAAGAAAATCTCATGCTAAAAAACAGCTTAGGTCAAATGGATAAAACAGTTCAAAAAGTTATTGAGGAGAAGAATGCTTTAAAAAGCATAATTAGCCAGATGGATAAAGAGATAAGAAAGCTCTCCAGGAAAACAAATGCTTCAGACAAAGAATAGAATTCAGGGAGATTGATGAATTTATGAGAAATCAGGACTCAATACTCTAAAACCAAAATAATGAAAAATTAGAAGAAAATGTGAAACATCTCATTGAAAAAACAACTGATATGGAAAACAGATTTAGGAAAGATAATTTAAAAATTATTGGAATACCTGAAAGTCATGATCAGGAAAAGAGCCTTGACATCATTTTCAAAGATTTACTACAGGAAAATTGCCTTGATATTCTAGAAGCAGACGACAAAATAGTAATGGAGAGAATCCACAGAATCCCCCCAAGAAAGAGATCCCAAGAAACCAACCCCCAGGAATATTATAGCCAAGTTCCAGAACTCCCAAGTCAAAGAGAAAATGTTACAAGTAGCCAGAAGGACACAATTCAAATACCGGCAAGCTGCAATCAGGATCTCACAGGACTTAGCAGCAACTACCTTAAAAGCTCGTAGGGTTTGTAATATAATATACCAGAAGGCAAAAGAGCTTAGAATGCAACCAAGAATCAACTACCCAGCAAAACTGAATGTCCTCTTCCAGGGAAAAAAATGGACTTCCAATGAACCAAGGGAATTTCAAATGTTCCTGTTGGAAAGGCCAGAGCTGAACAGAAGGTTTGATCATCAAATACAGGACTCAGGTGAAGCATAGATATTGGAGGAGAAGGGGAAAATAGGAGGGAATTAATGATGATGAACTGCATATATTCCTGTATAGAAAAAGGACACTGATAATACTCATATGAACCTTCTCAATTAACAAAGCAGGTAGAAGGAGCTTTTATAGATGAAGCACAGGAGAAACATGAATTTGAAGATAAAATATGAAAAAAATGGAGTCAATAGAAAAGAGGGAAATGTAATGGAAGAAAGAAAAAGGAGAGGGGAATAGGCCAAGATATTTCATATAATAAGATTTTTTTTTTATTACATTGAGCTATTGCAATGATATGGAAGGAGGGAAGGCAAGGGGGAATGAGGGAATCTTCATTCTCATCAGAGGTGGCTAGGAGAGGAAGCAGCATATATACTCAATGGGGTATAGACATCTGGAGTAAGAAGGAAGGGGGAGACAGGGGGAAGGGGTGGGGATGTGAGTGATGGAGGAGAGGATAGACCATGAGGGGAGAGTGGTCAGATATAAAGCATTTTCCTTTTTACTTTTTGTAAGGTTCTGGGATTGGATGGACTCTCTGGGACCATAGGGCCAGGTAGATGCTGGGCCTAAGGGGTAGTATGGGGCCTCAGGGCCTCTTGGCCCCAGGCCCAGGGATCTGTCTGCTACACCACAGCAGAGTCAGTGAAAGGAGAGAGAAAATATAGTACATGGTAGTGGAGAAATATGAAAGGAAGGAGTTGAGATCAGCAATGGCAACGGTGGAAAAATATGGAAATAACTTTTGTGATGGACTTATCATAAAGAATATGATCCCCCATGACACATGGTTGTGTTGGAACACAGACTGAAGCACATTTATTATTATCATTATCATCATCATCCTTATTATTACTATTATTATTATTATTATTATTATTATTATTATTATTATTATTATCATTATTTTGGGGTGGTGCAGGGCAAATGGGCCTGGGTGGCCTGACTGTGGCCACATAACAGGGTGATTGTTGGGTGTTTGAGGCCGAATTCGACCCAGGTGCCCCTGGCTCAAGGGCCAGTGCTCTGTCCCCCACCCCACCACCCCTGCTATTATTACTATTTTATTTTATTTCATGTCTTTTTTTTCTTGTTTTTGGTTTATGCAGGGCAGTGGTGTTGGGGTGGCTTGCAAGTCACGTGGCTGGGTGATTGTTGGGTATATGGGGCCGGATATGGGCTTGGGTGCTCCTGGCTGGTGCTCCATCCCCTGCACCACCTGGCCATACCTACAATTATTACTATTATTTTTTTAATTTTAATTTTAATTTTTTTCTCTCCCCTTTACTTTATAGCTCAAGTGAGTCTATATTTTTTGGGGGGAGGGGGTATTTTGTTTACTCTTAAACAAGAATATTTTATTAATGTATAAAAACATTGTACAAAATGAGAATAAATAAGTATTAAAAAATAAAAAAGAAATGAAGGACAAACATTATTATGATAATATTTTAACAAATCTTTCACCATCTTCCTAAAACTACTCAATCCCTCTATAACTGATTTCCTTCAAAGGAAACTCTTCATCTCATCAAAGGTGAATGGAGACTTCTCTCTGATCCTTCCACTAATCCCTTCAGTGCACAGGACAAAACAATGATCTTTTTTTAATTCTTGATTTTATTTTTATTTTCTCCCAATTATATACAAAAAGAAGTTTCAACTTTGACTTCCAAAAACCTCAATCCACTGGGTGTGTTAGGTATGTGTGTTAGAGCCAGTTCTCACTGGACCTGAAAAAGCAGCCAGCTGTTAAATTCTCTCCTTTCCTTTCTCCCCACTCCTCCTCCTTGAGAAAGCAAGTTACTTGATATAGGTAAAACATATGTAGTCATGAAACATATTACCATAATAGTCATGTTATAAAAGTGAACATAGTCATGGAACACTATTCTTCTATTAGAAACCAAGAGGGATGGGAATTCAGGGAAGCCTGGAGGGATTTGTGTTAACTGATGCACCCTAACAGCAAAATGGGGGTGATACTCAACCTTGACAGACTTGCTCATTCCATCAGTGCAACAATCTGGGACAATTTTGGGCTGTCTGCAATGGAGAGTGCCATCTGTATAAAGATAAAGATCAGTGGAGTTTGAAAAAAGTTCAAGGACTATTCCCTTTAATTTAGAAAAAAAAACATATATCTTATTGTCTTATCTTGTTATCTCTTAGACTTTTTGTCCCTTCCTCAAGGATATGATTTCTCTCTCATCACACTCAGTTTGGATCAATGTACAACATGGAAACAAAGTAAAGATCGACAGATTGCTTTCCGTTGCTGGGAGAGGGAAGTAAGATTGGAGGAAAAGTTGTAAAACTAAATAATATCTTTAATAAAAAAAAAGTAAACATAAAAAAAATTCCTGTTTTAAACTAGATCAGGTAGTAGTTTACTTGTCAGATCTATTGAAAGGGAAGCTGTTTATGACCAAGGAAGAGTTGGAGAACATCATTAAAAAAATTAGATAATTTTGATTACATTAAATTAAATATCTTTTGCACAAACAAAACCACTGAAACAAAGATTTAAAGAAATGTTGTAAATTGGGGAACAATTTTTACAACTAGTATGTCTGACAAAAGACTCATTTCTAAAATATATAGAGAACTGTGACAAATTTATTTAAAAAAAAAACCAAGCCATTCCCCAATTGACAAATGGTTAAAGGATATTCAAAGACAATTTACAAATGTGGAAATCAAAGCTATGCATAGTCATACAAAAATTTTCCCTAAATCATTACTGATTAGAGAAATGCAAATTAAAGTACCTCTGATGTACCAGCTCACACCTATCAGACTGGCCAATATGGCCAAAATGGCCAGAAAGGCCAGTGTTCAATGTTGGAAGGGATGTGGAAAATGTGGAAACTAATACATTGTTGGTGGAGCTATGAACTCATCCAACCTTTCTGGAGAGCAATTTGCAATTATGCCCAAAAGGCAATAAAAATGTGCATACACTTTGATCCAGCAATAACACTTCTGGGTCTATACCTTGAAGAGATCATGTAAAAGGATAAAAACATCACTTGTACAAAAATATCCTTAGCAGCTCTGTTTGTGATAGTAAAGAATTGGAAACCAAGTGAATGTCCATCATTTGGGGAAATGGCTGAACAAATTGTGATATATTTATGTTATAGAACATAATAATGTTCTATTAGAAACCAAGAGGGATGGAATTTCAGAGAAGCCTGGAAAGACCTGCATGAACTGATTTCGAGCAAGAAGTACAGAACCAGAAGAATATTGTACACACTAAAATGTAGCAACATGGGGATGATGATCAACCATAATGGACTTGCTCATTCCATTAATACAATAATCAGGGACAATTTTAGAGCACCTGTGACCGAGAATACCCTCTATATCCAGAGAAAGAACTGTGGAGTTTAAACAAAGACCAAAGTCTTTTTTTTTCAAAAAATTATCTTATGTCCTACATAATTTTGCTATCTCTGATATTTTATTTTCTCCTCAAGAATATGATTTCTCTTCCAACACATTCAATTTCAATCAGTGTATAGCATGGAAACAATGTAAAGATTATCAGATTGCCTTCTGTGGGGGTGATGGGAGGGTGGGTAGGGAAGGTGGAAGAAAAATTATAAAATTCAAAACCTTACAAAAATGTTAGGTAGCTAACTAATATTGTATATGATTGAAAACAAATAAAATATTGATAAAAAAGAATTCCTGCTTTAGAAAATCATGTACTAAAACATAAAGCACAGAATGTTAGAACTGAAAGAACTCTATTCTATTACATAGAATATTAGAAAAAAGAATTGCAGTATGCAAAACTTGGAAGATCACTTGCAATAGACTATTAGAATGTCAAGTTTAGGATGTAGAAGGCAATTATGAGACTAGTTCATCTTTGAGAAAGAAATCAAGGCCCAGGGAAGAAAAATGACTGGTCCAATGTTATGTGGTTAATGTAATATCAATTTTAAGACCCGAAGAGGATAAGTAGAATGAATATAAGTCACGCGATTTCCCCCCAGATCTAGTTTCATCCCATCTTGGCTATCTCACAGGAACAGGAAAAAAAAGTGAGGATTTTTCTCTTTATATTATGTTAGATATGAATAGAATGAATGTTCTAGGAATAGTTATTATATATGTAAAAGTCACAGAAATAGGAACAGTCAATATTTGTTTGAGGAGTAACACTTGTTCTTGCTGTTTAGTCATGTCTGCTCATCTGTGATCCCATGGACCATAGCACACCAGTCCTTTCTCTCCTTTACTATGTTTGGAAGTCTGACCAAATTCATTTCATTGTTTCCATGACATTATATCTTAACATTTGCCATTCCCCTTGCCCCTCCCGCTTTGTTTTTTCCTTCTGTCTTTTACAACATCCTGATTTTCCAATGAGTTCAATCTTTTCATTATGTGGCTATAGTATTAAAGCTTCCGCTTCAATATGTGACCTTCCAATTTATAGCCTGAATTAATTTCTTGAACTATTGACTGATTTTATCTACTATGCTGTCCAAGGGACTCTCAAAAGTCTTTTCTAGCAACATAATTCAAAAACGTTGATTCTGTGGCACTCATCTCTTAGTCTAAATCTCACAGTCACACACTTCTATTGAAAAAAACAAACAGTTTTGACTATACATACCTCTGACAGAGAAATGATGTCTCTCCTTTTTAATATAACCAGATTTCCCATAGCTATACTTCCAAGGAATGAGCAACTTTTAATTTCATGATTGTAGTTGCCATCTGTAGTGATCTTTGAGCCTAAGAATATAAAATCTGACATTGCTTCCATTTCTTCTCCATTTATTTGCCAGGAAGTTATTGGATCAGTTGCCAAGATAATATTTTTTTATGTTAAACTTCAAGCCAGCTTTTATATTCTCCTCTTTCACCCCTATCAAGAGGTTTCTTAATCTTTTTTGTCATTAGAGTGATAGCATGTGGGCTACATTGGATATAGTGATTTCTCCATAGATATAGAGAGTTCTCCAAACTATAGATAGGATTCATTTTGAATTAGATGATCTTTAAGGTCCTTTTTACTGTGAAAATCAGTGTTTCTATTTTACCTGAATAGACACTTTGGAAGATCACATAGTATGTGTTTATACTAGATGATATCTCTATTGTTTGGAAAGGAAACTGAGGACCAGTGAATTGAAATTCTTTACCCAGGATTGCTCTAAATAGCATGAATCAGGGCCAGCACTTTTACTCAGGTCCTCTGTATCCAAATTGAGTTTATTTGCTACACCCAGGATGTTGACTTCCAAAGAAGAAAAGTTATAGGCTATAATCCTTGCCAAGAATTTTCCTAGGAAGAGATGTCATTTTAGGAAAATAGAAACCCTAAAAAGCCTCTTTATAATTGAAGTCCCAAATCACTTAAAGAGCTCCAGTAGTCTAATCTAAAAGTCACAGAATGGAGGATAACCCCTATTTACTAGAAAGTGATTGCTTACTGGGCCTTTGCCCTTTCCATTGCTTCTACTTAGAAAGCCATCCCTACTTCTTTTTCACATGTCAGCCCTTTTGAGACCTGATCCTGAGCTCCTTCTTCTATACAGTAAAATTGAGGTTTTGGCCTTAAATTTATCACGTTCTATGTTTCAAAGAAACCTGGATTCTGAAAGTTTACAAGAGTTGGAATCCCATAATGTCAGACTTTTAGGCAACTAAGAGGGAATCTAGTCTAAAATGTACCTCAGCTCTTAGTTTTGTTGTTGGAGCCAAGAAAGAAATATTTAATCTCCTTTTCCACATGACAATGCCTCAAATATTTGATTTTAAGCATGTCCTCAACAAATCTTCTCTTTTTCTTCCTTCAGGCAATGTATCCCCAGTTTCTTCAACATTAAGCTGTAGTCTTTTATAACATAATTCTTTTAAGAATAGTTTTTTGTCCCCTCATCATCTTAATCACTTTTCCCAGACAAGGGCCATTTAATTAATGTTCTTCCTCAAATCTAACACACATAAATAAAGTACAATAAAATAGTTGGAATCTACCAGTTCATTCTCTTTCAGAATCAAGAATCCCCTATGCTGAATCTCACACATGTGATCATTTAGTGATTGCCTCCTGTATTTCAGTGACTGGAAACACCACTTAGCAAGGTGGTCCCCATGGTTAAACAGCACTAGTTGTCAGCAAAACCCTCCTTACATTGAGCTGAACTCTGCCTTCCTGACTGTTTTTATTATGTCCTTAAAAGACTCTTGTTTTCTATGTCATGCCAATTGTTATCAATCAGAGACATGCTAGTAAATGTTTAACAGGCTAGACAATGAGTGCCCAATCTTTTAGGTCTTCTGGGTCACATTGCCCAACAAAAACTTGCTAAAGGTTGCAAATATAATTTAATATTTATAATGTAGCCCATATTACCAATGAATATAATAACAAAATTTAATAATAATAATAAAAATTTAATAATGGACATCAAAGGACACATTATAGCCCACAGGCCACTGGTTGGACACACCTGGTCTAGACAATAAGATAAAATATCAAGGCCCAATTTATAACTTTTGCCAATTTCTGACAAGCAAATGCTCAAACTGAAAATTTAACAATCTGCTCTTGTCACTATGATTCAGTTTTCAAAGACCCTGGTATCAAATACTCTCCATCCAGGAAACATGTTGATATCTCTAAAAGTTGAGCCAGAAACTTTATTCCAGGAATTATTTATATGGTCTTATCTAAATACTATCCTGTGCCAGTCAGTGCTGTTAGACTTAGGAATGATTACAGAAGAAAATTTGTAAATAAATTCAAAAAATTTTGCCAGTGCTGAGGAACCCAAAAGTTTTCCTTAGTTTAAGTTCCAGGTGTTTCTGGAGTTCTATTTTTGACCATCTCTTCTGTTCTGTTCTGTCAGATAGATATCCCTAGCCAGTTTTGCCCTATTCTCACCCTCATAAACTTTATTCTCTTTAGGCTTTAGGTATAGCTATGACTCAGTGGCACCAGACATTGAGGTATATTTGACTGGGTGCCAGTTTGAATTTGTTAATGGTAAAATATCAAACTTTGTAGGTAAGCTAATTTGGATTGAAGCAAGATCCTACACCATTAATTGTGGTTGACCTCCTAATTAGAGTAATTGATGGAGCAACTAAACAGCCAGAATGACAGCTGCCATAGCCCTAGATAGATCCATTTAAATAGCTCAGTCAACTTGAATTTCCCCCATATATTTAGCCATGATCATTCATATGTTTATAGAATATTATAACTGTTCTATTCTCTTCTCCAGACATGCACTTCTCCTCCCTCACCCTCTTCCCTATCCATAACTATTAAAATCTTTCTCTTTAAGACTTAGTCAGGGACATAACTCTTTTGTGAAACCTTTCCTAATTTTCCCTACTTAAATGCATTTTCCCCTTCTCAAACCAATCTTAAAAATGTTATTTTGAATCTCTACTCTCTAGTTCCATCACATTCTTCCTTGAATCATAATGTCTAGTTATGTACAATTTCCTTCTTACTAGAAAAGAAATTCTTTGAAGGCAGGAACTGTGTTGTTTTTACCTTTATATTTCCAAGGCCAAGCAGTGCATTATGCATGATAGGTTCTTAATAAATATTTCTTGAATTAAATGTTATAATTTTGAATATTATAGCCTAAAGAGAGTTCAGAGGTCATCTTATGATACATTTTATGACTCAACACATTTAATGAATCATTTTAGGAAGCAGCTGGATGGTGCAGGGAATAGAGCAACAGCCTTGGCGTTAGGAGGAGGGGAGTTCAAATCCAACCTCAGACAACCAACAGTTATTAGCTGTGTGACCTTGGACAAGCCAGTTAATCCTGATTGCTTCACATCCAGGGTAATCTCCAGTCATCCTAATTCATATCTTGCCATTGGAACATGATGGTTCTAGAGGAGAAAGTGCTTATCATGGCATCACCTCACTCAAATTCAATTCATGTGTTTGTCAAGGCATCACCTCTCAGATGTCATGTTCTTCGAGAATGAAAGACAAACATCATCAAGAATCATTTATCCAAGATTTCATAATGCAGAGTCATATCTTCTGACTCAAAAATCTAGTTCTTTTTTTTCATTGTCTCTCTCCTTTGGAAAGACATAATATCTGAATAAATGTGGAAAGAGATTGTCCAGTCAATCTTGCTTGAATGACCTAGAAGTAGTTAGAGTAATTGCGCCTTCCTCATCATAAAGTTGTTTCATAGAAATCACTTAGAAAATTTTGCATATTCTGTTATGTGTGAAGTATTAACAATGATGGTGATTAGTGATGCTGCTTCTTTGAAGCAGACAAATGAATGGGATGGTTCCTCAAATAGGATTGCTTCTAATTTTCCCCCTCTTTGCTATCATCATCATCATTATCATCACAGCTATATCAACAATTTATAAAATGCTTTCCTCCTAATAACACTATGAGATAGGTTGTTACCAACATGATTCTAATTTTAGAATTGGAAAAAACTGAGGTTAAGAGGTTAAGTGAATTTCTTATCACATAAGCAATAGCAGAGTCCAAAATTCTGAAACTCATATATTTTGACTTCAAGATGAATGCCTTTTCTAATATATATTTTTATGGATGATAGAATACAGATGACCAAATCTCTTATATATCAAGATTATAAATGTTGCAATTTGAAGGGACCATCAAGATGATAAAGCCTATTCCTCTACAAGCATAGTGTCTAGCACCTAATAGCTATTTAAGAACTGTTTATTGACTTTTGATTGACAAAGAAACATTACCTGAAATACCTTGTCCCTCCTGTTTAGATCTGGGGTGCTACCATAGAAAGCATAGCACACTTGGAATCAGAGGACCAACATTCGGGTCCTAGATCTACTACTTAATATTTCCAGTGTGAAATTAGCCAAGTCACCCAATCTCCTTGGGTCTCATTTTTCTTATTATGTAAAGTTGAGGGAATGGAATTAGGTTGCCTCTAAAGTCCTTTCCAGGTTTACACCTGTCACTTTGTAAAATTTGTCTTCTGCAACTTCAAACCCATTATGGGACCAGCAGAATAAATAAATTCTTTCCTTCAAATTACAGTCTTTCAAAGACATTTCTTTTTTTCATCTAAGATTCAGATTTATGTATTTGGAATATATATTCTTTTAAGGGAAAGATAAATCTTCCTCTGTCATGGTCCTATTTGTCCTTGAGGGATTTTTACTAATACCCAATTTGGGACTTTTTCAGTTGTGTTATTATTTATCAAAAAAGGTGTTGACTGTAAATGCTATATAAATGTTATCTATTGTTCATTCATTTGTTATTTACAGCCGTTTTCATTAAATATCCTTTAAAGATGTTCTCTGTACTTGACCAGGTTTCAAGTACAAGAGTATATATTATTATATTTGTTGACATTATTAGAGCACTGGCTTTGGGGTCAGGAAGATGTGGATTTCTGTCCAACATCAGGTGAAAACTGGTCATATTGCTATGGCCAAGTGCAAGTCAAGTAACATCTCAGTGCCTTAGGCAGTTCTCTTAGAATTCTGTTATTCTTTATTTAGATTAATAGAGATAATTCACTAGATGTTCCCTATTCTAATAAAATAACACATCTTTAATCTAAATGTGTTTTGTGTGTAACATATTTAGGGTATGTGCATTATGTATGTGTGTTATATGTGTATCTGTTGTATGTATTCATGTGAGTATGTTTTTGTATTGTATGTGTGTGTGTTATATGTGTGTTGGGGGAGTTTGTGTGTGTGTGTGTGTGACATATACCAATTCAAATCTATTTAGTACACTATCAAAATATTGAATAGGAGAAACTGTGAAAACCTCCCCTTGCTCCATTTATATGCATACAGTTAGTTTGGTAATGGTTATAGTAGGCATAAGATACTCCTTCATAAGAGTTGCTTTTCTGGATGATGGCTACGGGTTCTGAATTGGCAGCAGGACTGTTATATTGGAATGTCCTGTATTTTGTAGTTCTTAGGGACTCAGAATTCATAGACTATCTCTTCTGGAATCTGAGACAAACAGTGCTACAGATGGTAGTAGTAGTTTGACCTTTGGGTAACCTGCCACTGATTGGATTATTATGATACAGAAAGAAATGATAAATAATAAGAATTCAGAGAAACATGGGAAGTCTTGTATAAAATAGTCTGGGATAAGATAAACACAATCAAGAAAACTATATATGCCAAGACACAATTGTTGTAAATCATAATTTTTACACTCATGGAGCTTAGAGTCTAGTAGGGTCTAATAATTTTGGAATTGTAAGTAACTTTAGAGGCAGAAAGTGGAATAATGAATAAAGCAAAGGACCTACAGTTTGGAAGAGCTGAAATCTGAACTCAGATCCTAATCACAAGCAAGTCATTGAACCTCTGCTTGCCTGAGGTTCTTCATCTGTAAAGCAGGTGCAATAAAGAAGCATATCTTCCAAAGTTGTGTGAATAAAGTAGAATTGTAATTTGAAGGACTTTTCAACCTTAAAGCCCTATATAAACCCAATTGAATCTAGTAAATATCTATCAAATTTCTAATGAATGACAGATACTGTGATAAGTGCTGGAGACGAAAATAATAAAAAGACTATAAATGCTAAATAAAATACTAGTTATAATAATTATGATGAAGAAGAAATAAGGCTAATTATAAAATACTTCTCATAGTGTTTGGCAGACAGTCGGCAATATTTAACAACTATTCTTACTATTTCCGTTATCTAACCTAATGACTCATTTTTCAGATAATAAACTGAGGTTACAAAGAAATTAAGTGACTTAGCTGCCCAAAGATGAAATGGTTAATAAAAGGCAGAAATAGGATTTGAACTACTGATTCTAAAAATAATTTTCTTTTGATCATGTAATATTGATTTTTAGTACATACAGCAGTGATTCACAATATGACATGATAGGTTAAATAATAGTAAATGGCATGTTGACATGCTTCATTTTATTTGACTCTCACAATAACACAAGGAAAAAGGAACTACTTTTAAGATGAGAAAGTTACCACTTTTAAGATGAGAAAATTGAAGCTGAAAAAGGATGTGATGTGTTTAAGGTCACACAACTGGTCAGTGTCTTAGATAAGATACAAACCTGTCTTTTCTTTTTTCCAAACCCAGTACTTCCCCTACGGCATTGCAAGAGGTGCCCCCAAAATGTTTTGTGGACAGACAGTGCCATGGAATAAGATTTAATATGCTCAGCCTGGTGACCATGTGTTCATTGGGTTAGTAATTGTTCCTTTTGCTTTGGTCCTTCTTCAGATGTGCTGTGCCCCAGTGTTCGTGTGGAAGGAGATCGCTTTAAGCACACCAATGGAGGAACCAATGAAATCACAGGTATGAAAGTAATAGTATGGTATTTTAAATCTGATCTTGGAAGTAGTAACCTACTGTCTTCTACTCTCTTCTGAGGAGCTCTCCCATTTTGCAGTCCACCTCTTTTAAAGCAAGCAGGAAGTTTATGTCCTTTTTATTGGAGTTCTACATTATTCTTTCTTTTCTCTTCATACCTCTCAAGCAGTCACCTTTCAATTACTCTCCAACTAGGCAGGTCAGAATTTTGCATTATATTATACTATAGACACCTAAAAGATATCTCTGCCATTCTTACAAGGTGAGTCTACTTTTACAGAACAAATATGCTCTTTGGAAAGATATATACAAATAGATTTTTTTACAGCAGAAATCCTTTTACTCCCAGTAATTTATATCTTAATTTGAAAGGGGTTGAAATCTTCATTTCTAATTAATCTTCAATGAGAAGAAATTCCTAATACTTTAGCTTTTCATTTCTCTATTCTCTAACCATCTAGTTCAGCAGCTAATCACTTGTAAAGAAACATTTGCTTGTACCAGAGTGTTATTTATAGGAAATGGAAAATATTTTGTAATTGATGTTAGGATATAATTACTCATTTCAGTGTTTCATTCATATTTTATGATTACTTCAAAGTGAGGTAAGGTAGCATGGCCTCAAGATTTCAAGAATTCAGTTTCATCAGTTTAGATTTACTCTAGGTTATCACAGATCCTAATACTCCCATTTATTGCCAACCCACTTGAGGACATAGACTGGATAAGCTGATGTGCCTGCAAAATTCATCTCCTGGTATCCAAACATCTGAGGATAACCTTGTCTCTGTTTAACTAAGTTATTCCTTAGATAGAACACATCAAGTAAATCAATAGGACTGGGCAACCTCTTACTGGAAGCAAATAAGGAGATTTTGTTAGGAATGAAATTATTAAAGAGGAAAAGAAGTGAAAAGATATATGATTATATATATATATATATATACACACATAACATTTATATTTTCCCCTTCTTTTCCTCCTTTATATCTATCTACCTATCTATCTATCTTTCTTTCTATCTATGTGTGTGTTATATGTGCATGTGTGTATATTTATATATGAGATTTAGTTACTAAGTTGTTTGTTTCATTCAATGGAAGAGGAGCAACCTACATCTTTCAAACTTAGAATTTAATCATACCTGAAAACAAAAGGAGAGATTTGTTTTCCTGTGATTTCACAGAACCATAGAATCTGAGAGCAGGTGGAGAAAAGGGAGGACCTCAGAGATTATCTAGTCCAATATGAGCCTGGCTAGCAATGCACTCTACATCAGCCCTAACAAATGGTTTCCCATTTCTCAAGCTTGACCATTTAATTTTTGGATAGCTCTGTTCAATAGGAAACTGTTCTCTGTTCTAAACTTAAATCAACATCTCTATTAAGAGCCTCTTTAGAAGATTAGAAGAATTATAGGAACTAAGAAATACCAAAAAAGAATTAGGGAAGAGAATTACACATAATTAGAAATTGAGTTGCATAATATTAGAAGGGCATCAATGTGCTGCAGAATATACTATTGGAGGGAGTGCTCAAAAGGAAGTTATAGTGATATAATGAAATTATTTGAATCTATAAAGAAAAAAGTAATATTCATTATGATAAAGAGCCAGACTCAGTGACAAAAAAGTTTAGGTTTTAGTCTTTTACTTTTGACACATACTGGCTATGTGACCCTGAGGAATTCACATAACTTTTCCTTCTTAGTAACCTTCTTGGTACCCCTCTAAGATTATTTTTTGCAGTAATTTAGCTTACCTACATGGTAGAGAGAATTTCCTCATTGGGAAGGTCCATTATGCTTTCTCTTTGCTTAAGATCCCATTGCTTTCTTCAAGGGATGAGCTCCCACTTGTCAATGTTCTTCCAAAAAATATGCTGCTTGGAACTAATCATAAAGAGTCATTAAACAAGTCATAATATGAATACAATTTGCATTCAACCACTATGGCTTCTCTTATTCTTGACATTCAACCCATTTCAAAGCAACTGAGTATTTTAATCTCTCATTATACTTTTGAAGTCATATCTATCATTTCTGAGAACCTTCTGTCTATTCATGCAGCTCCCATGTGAAATTAATTTTTGAGCCCTTGTGTATTGTTTTATATTTAATCAATCCCCAATAAATTTCATTTTCTTGACTTGGGCCTAATGTTTGTGCTTATTAATATCATTTTAGATCCAAACTTCTATTATCCCCAAAATATAGGCTATCTTTCCCTGCTTTTGTGTCAACTGCAAACTTTTTACATCTGACATCTATGACTTTATCAAAGGTATTAATAAAAAAATTTAAAAAGCATAGGGTTAAGTTTATATCTTTTTTACTTTTCACTAGAAGATTCTAATTGTACATTGTATCATTAATGACTCACTCTGGTCATTCAAATAGTTCATAATACATTTGATTATATCACATCTTAACTCACATTTTTTCCAATAAAATAATATGAGAGATCTTGTTAAATGCATTTCTAAAATCTAGGTAAATTTTGCCTACAGCATTCTCTTGATTTATATCTGAAGTGACCCTGTCAAGAGAGAGAGAGAGAGAGAGAGAGAGAGAGAGAGAGAGAGAGAGAGAGAGAGATTGAAAGAAAGATTAGTATTGTTTCATAACCTGTCTTTGATGAAACTATGCTACCTTTATGTGATGACTACATCTAGTCCCCAGTCTCTCATTCCCCTTTCTATTCTCCTCCCCTCCAAACATCTCACCCAACATATAATTAGTAGTGTCACTTTAGGAAACATGATGTCTTTAGAATTTTCTGAGTCATTGATGGAATGAACTTCCCAGATACAGATTACAGTTTCTGCAAAAGCATCCCTGGCATTTTATCATGCCATGGAAATAATGTAGAATTTATCCTCTGGGAAGAAAAATGAGCTATTTGAACTAGGCCTTGAAAGCTAGGTAAAATTTGAGTAGGGGCAGAGTAAGGGGTATCCTGGTAAATGTTTAATAACCTGCTCTCTGGGGAAAAATGGAAGCTTAATCTGCATTATTAATATATTCTATATTACTTTCTTATTTAGACCATCAAGAACAACAAAGAATTCAGTCTCTGATTGTACTTTATTTCCAAAATGTTATTACCATGAAAATATAACAATTGGCTCTTCTGAGCCAATATAAGAAGGCATACTCCCCTGCTGTAGAGGTAGGACTTTTCAAATGGAGAAAGAAGAGCAAATCCCTACAGGTTTGCATAAATGAGGCATAGAGAAAGAAAGGAGTGTTTTGTCAAGGACTAACCTTGTTTGGAGGGAGAACAGAAATAAGTCACTAGGGAAATGTACTGGACTAAGATTTAAGAGACTTGAGTTCCCATTTTTATTCTGCCACTGGATGTCATTTGTGTGTCCTTAAGCAAATTACTTCCCCTCTTTGGGTCTCAGTCACTATCTCTATAAAATGAAAAGTATAGAACATCACATAATCATTGACTAAATGATATATATTCTAAGGTTCCTTCCAACTCTAGCATTCAATCTCCTAACATAATTTTCAGAAATTTCTTCCAGGTTTCTTGTTTCTCTCTTCTATCCCTAATCCCTATTTATTCTAATACTTTATGTCCTCAGTTGTAAGGTTGTATGTTTTAACATTTTATGTTATAAGGATTGTGCTAGCTCTAATATCCTATAGACTAGCATTTTCTGTCCTAACTTTAAGCATTCTGTTTAATAATGTTTCATGAATTAAGATATATTACAGTTAGCTATGTGCTAAAGGTTCAGTACTAGGAATAGCTTAGTTTGGTCTTTACCCCTGAGCCCAGTATCTCTAGGTCCAGGGCTAGTATGACCAGTGGCAATTACTGGACAGGTTGTTTTGTCCCCAGAGCACCATCTAGAAGTTTGATAGAAGGGTACAATATACCAAAACAACAGAATAACAAAGAACTTGGAGATAGTAATCCTTCACTATTTATAGCCTGGACAAGGATATGAATGCCTTGAAGCACAGATAGTCTTTCTGCTTTACCAGAAAACCCAGAGATTTATAATGACAGGCCCCAGGATCTTTGATTAGCAGGGATCTGTGTTGTGCTGTGGTTAGCTGAAGGGAGTCTCTGGCCTGGAGCTAGCTCTCTGAGACCGACTAACTAATTATGTTATTTTGCAAACTATTTATATGCTACTCCAGAGCACTGAGACAGTGGCACCTAGTAGAAAACAAGAACTCTGATTGGTGAATTTAGTAAGGTTTGAGCCTAGTCAGTCTTGTGAGGGCACAGTATGGTAGAGTACAGAGAACATCTTTGGAGTTAAGACCTGGATTTAATCTCAGGACTGTGTTACCTTGGATAAGTGATTTTATCTTTGGGAGGACTTACCTTTTTATAGGCAAAATGGGGTGAATATCTTTTTTGCACTTGGTAGGAAACTGTGAGGTGATCATTCCTTTAAACAGATATATGGAAGCATCTCTCCAATGTCCATTTTTTAGTTTTTCTAACCATAGGGAGGGAGGGACTGAAGTGATATAAGCATCAGGGTGGTTGAGATCTTACATAATTGTGATTTTCTGGAAGAAATGATGATGAAGTCCAGAAGGGTAGTTAGTAGGAAATTATGAGATAGCTGTCCTAAACGCCTTAAAGGGAGGATTTGGAAGTAGTTTTCTGCAACTCACTTCCCATCTTCTCCAATCATAGCAAGATAGTTGAACTAAATTCTTTCTGACTCCAAATTTAAAAATCTACCTATGGGGGTCCCTAGGTGGTACAGTGGATAGAGCACCTACCCTGGAGTCAAGAGGACCTGAGTTCAAATCTGACCTCAGATACTTAATAATTACCTAGCTATGTGACCTTGGGAAAGTCACTTAAATCCATTGTCTTGCAAAAAACAAACAAACAAACAACAACCCCCCCCCCAACTTTATCTACTGTGCCATTTCTCTATGATTGATTTGGAGCATTTTGTTATCATGTGGTTATTGAGTTTGGATTTCTTTGTTTTAAAATAACCTTTGACTATTTACTGGGGAATTAATCTTATTTTTTTTAATTCAAAGTACTTTTTTTCATATTTTGGAGAGGAAGTTTTTATCAGAGAAATTTGCTGCAAATATTTCCCCCCAAACTTGTTTTCTTCCTAATTTTAGCACAATTGGCTATATTTATGCAAAAACTTTCAAAACAATTTAGGAAATCAAAAGGTTTTATTTTATCATTCATGGTCCTCTGTATCCCTTTTATGGTTTTCAGCTTTCCTCTATCCATAAGTCTGAAAGTACATTTCTCCTTTGCTCCTCTAATTTGTTTATGATTTCACCTTGTATTTAAACTCTTATTTTTGGAGCTTATCTTTGTATATGGTGTGAGATGTAGGTCTATACTTCATTTATTCCAGATTACATTTTTTCTGGCAATCTTTCTTGAAAAATGAATCCTTTTAAACAGTTTGAGTCTTAGTGTTTTGGCACATATAAACTTCCTGTGTTAATTTGCTTCTGTATTTCATGTGCCTGAATTTTTTCCACTGATTGAGCTCTCTCTTTTTTTTTTTTTAGCCAGTATCATCTAGTTTTGATGATTACTGCTCTGTCTCATTGTTTGATTTCTGGTGCTACTAGGTATCCATTTTTCAGCTTTCCCCCATTTCTCTTAATATATTTGACTTTTGATACTCCAAATGGACATTATTGTTTTTTCCTAGGTCTTTTAAATACTCTGGCAATTTGATTCATATTCTATCTTTCCAAATATATTTGCAACTCTTCCCCCTTGCCATGCACTGTACTTCAACTGCACTGGAGTACTCATCCTACTCTCTATATATTTCACAGTTGCTTTTCTATTGAAGTTCTTCCCAGCTCAGACTTTTTTTTTTAGGTTTTTACAAGGCAAATAGGGTTAAGTGGCTTGCCCAAGGTCACACAACTAGGTAATTATTAAGTGTCTGAAGCCGGATTTGAACTCAGGTACTCCTGACTCCAGGGCTGGTGCTCTATCCACTGTGCTACCTAACTGCCCCTCCAGCTCAGATTTTGCTTTTGAAAACACTGGTCCTTTCAATATCTAATTCAAATCTTAGTTTGTCTACATAGTCTTCCTAAGTACCCTACTCATAAATAAGTTATTTCATCTTCCTCTGAGCTTCCATGGCCCTTTGCATTTATCTTCTGTATTTGGGACAGTCCAAATTCAATATTACTTATATGCATTCCTGTCTTTATCTACTGAAGGATTTGTTTACTTAGGGCTTGGAGTCACAGGATATAAATTCAAAACTCAATTATGCCATGCTACTTGAGTTATCTTGGACAAGTCACTTAATTTTTCTAAGTCTTACTTTCACCTGTAAAATGAGGAGAATTTATAATTCCATGATCTTTATGTGCTCCTCAACTTCTATGTCTGGACTGTCTACTTAGTATGTTGTTTTTCAAATGTTCAGTTGTATTCAACCCCATGGATCATAGCAAGGCAGGCTTCCATTATCTTCCATTATTCTAAAGGTTCAATAAATATTTTTTGATTTACTGTAATTAGATTCAGATATTTTGAAGAGAGAGAGCATTTACAACAGATAGAGTTTTACTCATGGAGTCAACAAGGTCTGAGTTGAAATCCTACTTCAGATATTTACTACTTATATGAACCTGGGCAAGTTACATAACTATTATGGATCTCAGTTTCCTCATATTTAAAATGAGGGTTTTTACCTCAGTGCCCTTTGAGGTCCATTCTAGTTCTAAATCTATGATTCTACCTGATTTTATTAATTACTTTCAGGGATTAACACATAGTAGAGATTATTTTTTCTGAATGTCACATTGTCATTATTGTTGATATTCCAGAAAAATAACTCTTATGTAGACAAGCTTCTTGGTGAGAGGGGAAGAGGGAATAATTTGTAACTGGATGTTCTTTCTATAAGCAGCTCAGACTTAACTTTTCTCAACTCAAACCTATTATCATTCCCTATCACCATCATTTTTACCAATTTCCTCATTATTGTTGAGGATACCACCATCCTCTAACCCTCTCAGCTTCCTAACTACAACATCATTCTAGGTAGGTTCCTCACTATATTTCACCATATATATATATATATATATATATATATATATGTATGTATATCTCCAATCTGTTTCCATTTCTTGTCATTCATTCCCACACCATCATTCACATTTATTGGCTGTTTTCTATCTGAACAGCCACCACCCCCCCCCCCCTTTATCCAAATCCTCATTACCTCTGGCCTAGACTATGGTAATAGTCTAATTTTCCTGTCTGCTGTCTCCAACCTCCTGTCTCTCTCTCCATTGCAATCTATCCTTTATACAGTTGCCAAAATGATTTTCCTAAAGTATACATGTGAAGATGTAATCTCCAAACCAGTAACATTCACTGGCTTCTTTTTACCTTCAGTATTAAAAATATAGTCCTCTGGCATTTAGGTCTCTTTAAAAGCTATTTCTTTCACATGATATTCTATCTCCCATTTCTGTGACTTTATACTGTCTATATTCCATTCCTGGAATGTTCTCCCTGCTCATTTTCACCTCTTGACATCACTGTTTTATTTCAAGATGTTGCTCAAAGGATGCTTTCTCAATACTCTGAGCCATTTGAGCTTTTCTCTCTAACATACTCTGTATGTATCTACTTATTTATGTGTTGCCTTCTCATTAGTTTTAGGCTCCTTTTTTTAGGGTTTTAGGTTTTTATCTTTTTTCCAAACTCAAAACTCAGCACAATGTCTACCCATATGAAGTGCTTATTTAATATTTGTTGAGTGATTGAATTTTCTGGGTTATGGTCCAGATTCTTTTAATAGGTAGTTCTGTGATCCGATCCTTCTGAAGATCAGATTTCTATTTCTAAAATGATGGAGAGGGAGATATTGGATTAAGTGATTTCTTTCCTCCATTCATTGGAAAGTAAGTTCATCAAAGAAGTCAGAATCTGTTTCAAGGTTTCTTATTTTGCCTTATTTATTTTTTTTCTTTTATCTCAGTACTTTGTCTATAGCTGGGATTTAATAAATGCAAGTCAAATTTAATTGAATTTTTCTAGTCTACTATTCTCTCGTTCAAATGATTTTTAGTTTGCCTTTTCTCTGAGATTGTCTTCCATAATCTGTGTGTATGCATGTATGTATACATTCTATATTCTTATTTACCTATTATCTTTCCTATTAGAATCTGAGCTCCTTGAGAGTTTAATGCCTTTTATTGATTGCCCTTTTCTTAATTTTTAATTCAAGCTTCTGGAAAAGGGCATGGCAAATAACTGATAATAAATGTTTCTTGGTTAAAGGATTGATTTGTACATATGTATGGCAGCTACATGTCACATTGGATAAAAACACTGGAGTTGAAATAGAGAATATCTGCCTCAGATACTGACTTAGCTGTGTGATCCTGGGTAATCACTTAACATTGTCTCATTTTTCTCATTTGTAAAATGGGAATAAGAACACTCACAAGAATGTTGTGAGGTGAAACAATTTAGCACACACATACATACATAATACTTCAAAAAACTTAATGTACTATATAAATTTTAAGTATTATCATTATAATCATTGTGTTATCATTGTTGTTTAAGTGTTTTTCAGCCCTTTTGTGACCTCATCTGGGCTTTTCTTGGCAAAGATACTGTATTGGTTTGCTTTTTCCTTCTCAAGGTCATTTTTCAGATGAAGAAATTATTAAGTGTCTGAGTCTGGATTTAAATTCAGGTGCTCCTGTCTCCAGGTCTGTTGCTCTATCCTCTGTGCCATCTAGCTGCCCCTAGACTGTTTATTATAAAATGGGAATAATAGTAACATCTACCTTAGAGGGTTTTTATGAGCCTCAAATAAGATTTTACATGTATGTGTATGTATATGAACATATCCAATACATAAATATATACATATATTTGCAAATATATGTATAAACATAATTATATATATAAATATAAATATATTCATTTGTATTCATTTTAATCCTTAATTGCCATAAAATTGTAGCTATTATCATTGCTATTCTTGCTTTTTATTATTAAAATTATAGCATCTTAACTAGAATGCAAACTCCCTGAGGACATGGGCAGTTTCATATTGTCTTTATGCCTTAAGAACAAAGCAAATGCCAGACACATAGGTGCCTATGCTCATTGATCTATGCTAGGGAAAACAGACCTGAGGAGCAGGATTTAGGATTTTCAAAAAACAAATTTTGTCAGTTCTCTCTTTCTGCCTCAGGCTAGTCCTGAGGCAAAGGGTGTCCCTTGAATCATAGCATAACAGCCTCCTCCTAAAGTTTTTATGTATTTTTCCCCTTACAATACAGGTTTTACATTCATTATCTTATTTAATCCTCCCTACCACTCTGGAAGGTGGGTTAACAATTATAAAACCTTACACTTCCTCCTGGAACTTACTTGGAATCATTTGCAATTGAATTTGCATAAAATCTACCTTGATAATCTAACTTCTGTTAAAACAGAATTGTCTGTCTCTGGAAGAGGAAGTCTCTGTCTTTGAAAATATAATCACTAGAGGATCTGTCTTGGAGGGAATTCTTTCTTTAGATTGATAGTTCTAGGTTGGCCTAAATGACCTTGTTGTAGATGAGAATTGGGGTCTCCATTAGCAATAGAGAGAGAGATGAAGATTGAGAGTTTCTTTGAACAGTGAATGAATTCACATAAGGCCTGAGAATTTAAACTGCTCAGGGTTTATTATAGAAGGCTTACAAAGTATACAACTTAAAATTCCTAGAAAAGCAACAAGCACCTTGAGACCAGGCTAGGTGAATTTTGACGAGGGGGGGTCACAGAGAGAAAGAGAGACAGACAGACAGACAGACAGACAGACAGATAGCTGGCTTAGTTTGACCGCATGGCATGGGGCCCATGGTACTCCTAGGAGTTGGGAGCATGTGACCTAGGAAAGAAAGTGAGAGAAAGCCATCTTTGCAAGGTGGAAGGTAGAGTCAAAAAGAAGCAAGAAGGAACTATGCTTCTTTTTAAATATACTTCTATAGTGGGTTGGATAGAGCATGGCCCTTGGAGAGTAGTCTAGTCTAGTACCTTACTCAAGTATTTTCCAATGGGCAAGCTATGTATTAGTCCTTCCTGTCCAAAGGTACATAACTTCTAAGTTCATCATGTCTTATCCTGTCCCTCCAGCATCAGTGGGCAAGGTCAGGTAGCTGGAAACTGGAAGCTGGGGGAAGGGGGAATCTGTAGAAAAGGATTAAAACCCAAGGCCACTCTCATCCTGGAATCAAATCACTTAGTACAACAAAATTTCCCCAGATAAGCACAAACAATAGTTTTCCTTCCACAAAATTTCTTTCCAAACACAGCATCTTCCCTGTATCAACCTAAGATTTCTTCCTGAGCCATCTCTGGTAAATCACATCACCATCATGGACTACAATTTTTCTACTCTATAAATGAGAGGGTGGTACTTCCTGGCTTCCCAATACTATAGACCTTTGTTTTGCTCTTTAAGGGTCTCCCTCCATGGCTTTATTGCCTCCTGAGGATGATTCCATGCTAAGATCAAGTAAATAATTGATGAATCTTCACCACAAATCTCCTTATTATGTCCCACCCATGATGACAGATTGTTTTGGCCTACTTGACCTATGCATCAGTAGCCCTCCCCCTCCCACTATGTCTATTGTTTTAGATTGTAGTTATATGTCTCGTGTTTTGAATTTAAGTTCCTTGAATGGTTTCATTTTCTTATTCTTTTGTTTTAGATGGAATATAGTATTTGTCCTAAATAAATGGTCTGTCTAGCTTTCTATCTTTCTTTTTCTTATGAGTAGACAGAAGACTGGACTTAGAGTCAGGAAGATTTGAGGCTGGCAGGCCACAAGCATTTAAGTGTTCATTGTTTATCAGGTCCCTTGCAAAGTTTAGGGGTATGGATCCAGGGCAAAAAAAGTAAGCACTTACCCTCATGGAACTTAAATTGCAATGGGTGAAGGAGACACATAAAAGGGAGCTGAAAGGAGTTGGGGGAAGGTACCCTAACATTGGGCTTAGTGGTAGAGTAAGAAGTCTAGCTGAGAGAATAAAATTGATCAATCTCACCTGTTCTCAAAATGGAAACTCCAAGAGGAACTCACCAAAAGAAGAAAAAGACTTGGTGTGATGGTGGTGAGATGGTTGCTGATGGTGAGATATCGTAGGGTGAATAGGCAACTGAGTCATGGTGGTAAAGTCTAGATCATTGGAAGCATTGTTGGGTGAGTGGCAGAGACAGGGCAAGAAATCTCTCATATTTTTCTTTTTCTACCAGAGGATAATAATCTTTGAAGTATTAAAATGGTTATCACACTTAAGAAAATGGTGAGCAAAATGAAGTTTATAACTAGTCTAGATCTCTGAAGGTCAAGAATGAATGATGTCATCATGGAACGTTGTGTTAGAAAGAGAGAAAAGCAAGTGGTAGAGCTAGGTCGAAGATTAGCAAATGGCACAGTCAGGTTGTTCCACTGGAACCCTCTCAATGGATGGACTATCTATGGAAAATATTTTTTCTCAGGATGAGCAAGCATACCTGGGTTTTGATCTACTAAATCCATGAGATCTCAAATACATTTGAACATTTGAGAATTCTATCAGAGTATCCTATATAAGTTCTCTTACAGTGGACTTCAACTGAGTTTTTACTTTTGATCTCTATTGATATGGTCACAAAGACATTCAAGGAAAACAGCCTGACAACTATTTTTAGCACACATACAGCTATTAGACAGCAGGGCAGGCTGCTCTGCTTGCTGACATCACTGATAACTTTTAGAGGTAGAGAATCTACTGACCAAATTTATCAGTCTAGTAATGTTGTCCTAAAAGGGAATGGAGTTAACCTCACTTGACCAGCTCATGATGATGCCATACTGCTTCTTACTGACCATTGATTCCTTTTCTATTTATTCAACTGTATATTAACAATTTGTTCTAGATTTTTTGTCAGAATTTTAAATCAAGATCACTGGCTAATAATTTTTCTTTTCTATTATCTTCCTTTTTTCTCCCAAAATTGGGAAAGAAAACTTATAGTTTCTTCATAATCTATTCAACTAAAATTTTCATCAATTCTTGGAAGATGAAAATAATAAGACTCACATAGGGGAAGTGCCCATATTAACTATTAAGTTATAAGACTGTAATGAAGCCCATATGGTATAGAACAATGGAAAGAATATTCTATTTGGTTAGAGGATAAGGGTATTCATACCCAAATCTGTCATTTACTCCTTGTGTGACCGACCTTGGATAAATCATTTCACTTGTATAAAATAAAGGTGTTGAATTCTATGACATTTAAGGTTACTTCCAGCTCTTAATCTAAATCTGTGCTCTCATGATTTCAAATTCAGGAGGACTTTCCCTGAGCCTTGCTTCTTATCCACATTGTCTTATCAGGATATTCTCTCTGTGTCTCTGTCTCTGTCTCTGTCTCTGTCTCTGTCTCTGTCTCTGTCTCTGTCTCTCTCTCTCTCTCTCTCTCTCTCTCTCTCTCTCTCTCTCTCCATCTCTCTCCCTCTCATTGAATTCTGACCCTTGTGACCTGGGTGAATCCACCCTCCCTGAGACTTAATAGCTCTTCACAGAGGCAAAACCCCACACTGGAAATTCATTAGCCCATTGGGCTGAAAGTTTGATTAAGGTCATCAACCTTAGAAGGAAAATTTTGATAATTTCATTAAATTCAAGTGGAATAAAAATCCCTGAGAGGAAGAAGATTAGAGACTCATAACTAAGTTTCTTAAATTGGAGGGAGAAGTTTTTATGATAGAAAATCATCTTGGAAGACTTGGAAGTTTTTTTTAGATTATCTTTTTAAAAAAAACACATTTTTCCAATTATGACAATAAATGTCATTATATTTGTGTTATTTTTCTTCTGCTAGGAGTGAGAAAATAATCAGGAGTAATTTCTACTATATCACAAGGAAACCTCTAAAAGTTATTTAACAATCACATATATCTCATGAGTTACTGAGGCCCAAAAAAAGTCATATCCTTCTGGTGATGAGCCATATGCTTCAGACATTAGAGTCCAGTCTTTTCCTATCACTGTCGTCAGAATCCGTTCACTTACGTTGACCTACCAATCTTTACATTTCATTGACATAAACTTATCTGGCCCAAGGTTTCTATTACATCTTGATGAAGCTTCAGGCTTTTGTGGCATTGCTCCATACCAGTAAGCTATTATCCGCAGAATTTCTGCTTGGTCCCAAAGGGCACAACTAGAAGCAGAGGATGGAAGAATAATAGCTGCAAAACATTCTCTGGAAATTATCTCATTCTATTCTCACAACAACCTGGGAGATAAATATTATTAGTATTATAGTCTTCATTTTACAAGTAAAAAAAGGTGAATAGAGGAAATTTAACAGATTTTCTCTTCTTTTCTTCTTGTATTAATATTTAAGGCAACTTATTTGTTCATTCTACTTTTACTTATTTTTTGAAACTGCAATTATCCACTAAATCACAGATTCCAGAACAGTGATAGATTCTTTCCATTTGGACATCAGGAGTTAGTTGGTGGTATTTAAACTGATCATATAAAATATTTGGCTTGAATCCCACCTCTAACACTTATTAGGTTAATAATTATGGGCAAATACATTTGACGTTTCTTATCTGTAAAATGGAAATGATGATTATCATTAAAGGCAAAGGTCACTCCCAAGATGGATCTCAGAACAGTAGTGCTTTTATAACAAATAAGCACAATCAAGCAAAACAAATGAGCACATTGACCACTTCTAAAACTATGTTAAATGACTTTTCTATGGTCAGATGTCTAATCAGCATCAAAAGTGAAATTTGAATCCAGGTCCTTTTGTGTTTCAGTTCAGTGATCTCACTGAAGTACACTGAAGGGAAGCATATTTTGGTTCATATAAGAAAGAACTTCCTCACTAATGGAACTTCTGAACAATTGATCAGAATGCTGATTAGGGAGTGACTTTCCTCTCTTTATATGGGCAGTTAGGTGGTACAATGCATAGCATGCTGGCCCCGGCTTCAGGATGACCTGAGTTCAAATCCAGTTGTAGGTTACCCTTGGCAAGACACTTAACACTGTTTACCCCAGTTTCCATATCTGTAAAACAATCTGGAGATGGAAATGAAGTTACTCCAGTATCTTCACCACAAAACCCCCCAAATGGAATCATGAAAAGTCAAACATGTCTAAGTGACTAAACAAAAAAAATATTTTCCTTGGACTATTTCAAACAGCAGATGGATGTCCATTTACCTAGTATGTTTTGGACTAAACATAGCAGACCATTCATCTGATATACATCTCTGCAATCTCTTAATCTTTATCTTGTTTTAATAAATATTATCAGCTTCACTTTCCAAATGAGCAATCTTGAGGCTAAATGGACACTTAACATGGACACTTTGATTTAAACTTGAAGAGATCTCAGAGATCATTTAATCTATTCAGTTTATTTTACAAATGAGGAAACTGATGTCAAGATAGGTTCTATAACTTGCTCCTAATTTTATTTAGTTGCTTTTTTTTCCCCAGTCATGTTTTCTACTCTTTAGGGCCCCTTTGGGGTTTTCTTGGCAGAGATATTGGAGTGACTTGCCATTTCCTTTTCCAGCTTGTTTTACAGATGAGGATAATGACACAAATGGGGTTTAGTGACTTGCCCAAGGTCACACAGCTACGAAGTGTCTAAGACCAGATTTGAACTAAGGAAGATGAATCTTCCTGATTCCAGGCCCTGCACTCTGTCCACTGAGTCATCTAGCTGTTCTAGTCCCTGATTACATCCTATTAAGTGTCTGAAATGGAACAGTGTTCCTAACTCATCAATCTAACCACTACAGCAAGCATTTCCTCTGCTAAGTGGTGAGGATAGGAGTTAACCACATCATTTTGTATGCTCAGAATAAAGACCATTTGCTATTGTTGCTTAAGTTCAGCGTAAATATTCTATTTAGATAATAGATAATAGATAACTGGCAGAAAACCTAGATGACATTGATCACAGATCTGCAATAACTTTAATTCACATAGATATATAATGCTGTAGGGTTGAAAAAACATTATTTGTATTACTTGTGACACAAATAATATGAGTATTATTTTTAACCTTGTTAAGATAAGAAAAAATAAAGCACAGAGGATTTAAGTGACTCCCCTAGTTTACCTCTGCCAAGATCCACTTAAGCCAGGAGTCAACTCCAGCTCTCCTTTGACACCAGTTCTGATATCCTTCCTGCTTCACATTACCAGTTTTGAAAAGATCCTTAGATGATACCTGAATTTTAAGTAGGAGGCCATGTATACAAATCCCTATGTTATTACTTGGCCATGCCGTTCCCCTAATTCTTCACGCAGAATTCTTCACGCACTGTGATCCTAGGTCAGCTGTACAACCCATACCTAAACCAAAATTTCTGACAAAGGTGGTTAAAAGTGATCATCTAGTCTCTACTTGAAAACTTTCATTTAAAGATATTTAAAGCATTTGCTTTTGAGAATTAATTGCTAGGTTTGGGGGTTTTTCTTTTTGTTTTCCCTGAATTTCTAGACTAAATCTGCTTCTCCACAGTCCCCCACCCCATGGCTTTCATTCCTCCCAAGCAGAAATGTAATCCTTCTTCAGTCTGAAAACCTTTCAGTAATCATAGTCTTCATACTGTACAATGGAGGAAACTGAGGCCCAGAGAAGGGAAAAAACCAAGGTCACTCATCAAGTTAATGGCTCTCTTGATTCTGCTACTAAGAATTCTTCCCTCTCCAACACAGTTGGTCATAAATGACCCAAGGGTGGTCAGTGGACATAGTGCTGGGTTTGGAGTCAGGAAGTCTTGAGTACAAATGCTGTTGAAGATACCACCTAGGTGACTCCTGGGCAAGTCATTTATACTCTGCCTGCCTCAATTTCTCCACACATAAAATGGATATTATAGTAATAGAGCCTACCTCCCAGGGATATTGTTGTGATCAAATTTGATATAAAATGCCAAGAAATTTGTAAATCTTAAAGTATAATATATGTAAAATGATTAAAATATACTAAATGATATAAGCTAATGTTTTCCATGGCATAAGTCTTCTCTTCTAAGTATTAAATACCATCAGTTCTGTTATCTCAACATATCTGTATAACATAGTTGTTTAGAAAGCCTCCTGTTAATTAAAGCCCTTCCCATAATGGAGCATCCAGAAATGTACATAATACTCTAGATGTAGACCCACCATAAGACAGGGTATAACAAGATGGTCACAGCATCATTTGTAACATTAGACTTCAGATCTGACCAATGGAGGAAATCCTTCCCTCTTTCCAAATCCAATAGAAAATATTACTACTACTACAACCTTCACTACCATATGGCATTACCAGCATCATCACTACCACTACTAATACTCTTATAACCTTAATGACTAAAAGATACTCATGATTACCCTTATTTCAGGGAGAAACAATTTTTTCAGGTCACCAAATATTTCTGGCAGTTCTCTGTCTTGCCAGCTTTTCATCTATTGCCAGAGATTGAGATTTAGCTACCTGCTGGCAGTCCTTTAACTGGAATTGCCTGGTTCCCCTTATTTGGATAGAATGAATTATTCCTTTGAAATCCAGGTGGTCCTGTAGTTTGTGCTCATCTATTTGATCATTCCCAAACCCTTTGTCTAGGCTCCCAGGATAATTAGCTTTCTTTAGGTAATTAGCTTTCTGTATCTCATTGGATTTGGGGGAAGAGGAGAGGGTTTCCTCTGACAGGCTGATTTGAAGTCTAATATTCAGAATGAGGATTGCAATAGCACTGTTTTACCTTGACCTGTGGTGGGACTAAATCTAAAGTATCATGTACATTTTTGTATGGCATATTATGGGAAAAGATTTAACGAACTGGAGATTTTCCAGAGGACTGGTGCCTATGCCATATGGAGAAGAAGGAGTCAAGGAACTGAGGAAATTTAGTACTGAGAAGAGAAGGCTTAAGTTAGAGAAGACATATTACCTGTCAACAAGTATTTGGAGTGCCATCAGGTAGAAGAAGGGCTAAGATTTATTAACTTAGACCCAGAGGATAGAACTAGGGAAAATGGGTGAACATTACTGAGAAACAGGTTTCAGAAAAATTTTCTTTTTTTTAAGGTACTCAACAATAACCATAAAGAGACAGTGAGCTCCCAGTAATCATATGTCGAATAGCAATTAAGTCATAGAAAAGTGGAGTTGTTGTAGGATTGTTATCAAGGATATTGATGCTTCAGGTAGGGTTGCACAAAATTAATAATCATCATCATCATAACAAATTGAGATTATGATATAATAATAGCAACTTGATGGCTGGTAGCCTCTTTAACTGTCAACTGAATTTTTTGACCTAGTGAATGTGTTATGGCTAAGTACAATGGAGGAACAATGGAGAATAATTTTGAACTAATGAATGTGTTATAGTTGAGTACAATGGAGAGTGTGTTAGCTTAAATAATTGTGTGATTCTGGGCAAGGCACATAACCTTTGTTTACCTGAAGTTCCTCATCTATATAATAGATAAAATAACACCACCTCCCAGGACTGTTGTAAGGATCAAATGAAATCTTTGTAAAAAATGCTTTGCAAACTTTAAAGCACTATAAAATACTGACTACTATTATTACAATAAAGGGTAATGGATAGAACATGACTTGTAATCAGCAAAACTTATCTTCATGAGTTTAAATACAGTCCCAGATACTTATTAGCTGCATGATACTGAGCAAGTCATTTAACTCTGTTTTGTCTTAGTTCCTTATCTGTAATATGAAAAGGAAATGCAACCCACCCAAGTATCTTTGCCAAGAAAACCCAAAAATTGAAGCACAAAGAATTGGATGTGATATAAACAACTCAATAACAACTACAACATTGCTATAATATCCTCATCAACTACTTCTAAATTGGTACAACTTGATTTCTTTCTCCTAATCAAGCATCTTCCCACTCCCTTCCCATTCAGTATTAAGACCATTAGTCATGCCTGGTTAATTCAGTTAAATTGAACAAATATTGCTGAAGGGCCTACAATGGATTAAACAGTGTTTGAAACTTGGTTTGCAAAGAACAGTAGAGTCTCAGCCCTCAAGGATCTTACTCTTTTCTACTGTATACAATATACACAAAAAAACACCTATAATTTGACATTGGTGGTTGTACAATTGATAAGGGCAATTGAAAAAAAGTCAGACAAAGTGCTTTAGAAAAATTACTGGAAGGATAAATCACTTGTACCTATGGTAGTGTAGAACTAGGAAGACATCATAGAGAAGGAAACTGAGCTAAGCCTTGAAGGAAAGGGATTTCAGCATGATAGGGGAGAGAAAAGAAGTCATTCTTTGACTTTGGGATGGCCTATTTGAACTCATAAAGTTGAAAGAGGACAGAAAAAGATCAATGACTAGTTAATAATCTATTTTGGTCAGAAGATAAAGAAACACTCAGGGCTGCTTCAACAAGGAATGACAATCAGCAGATTTCTGAGTCATAATTTTTGTTTATTTTTTCTATCCTTACGTTATTATAAGTATTGTAATTAGGAATTTTGCCTTTAGTGAATGTCATTGATATGAAAGTCAAACACTAATTCCTTTTTCCATTGGCACCAGTGGCCCCCAGGGAGGGCAACAGATAGCTGTATTTTATTTTCTTTAAGAAAATAGAAATTTTAACTGGAGAAAAGAAGAGATCTTTTAAGATTTTATATAGTACTTTAAGATTTATATAGTACTTCATTTTTATATAGTACTTTATATAGTACTTCATTCTTTAAACAATGCTTTATAAATATGAAAACTTTTATGAACTGATGCAAATAAAGGAAACACAACCAGGAAAACAAAATCCACAAATTATAATGGTTTTATAAATATTTAGTTGATATCTTTTGAGTATTTTAAAAAAAATACTTCCTCTTTCCACCTTCCATGTCCCACTTACAGAAAGTTATTTAAAATAAAAGAAAAACTAAACTGATAAACACATCAAAAATCTCTAAATAAATAACATATACCAAACTTAAGAACTTCTCACATCTTGGATATCTTCCTTAGTTTGCTCTTTCTAATTTTATAACCTTTTCTTTGGATTAATTTGTACACTTTACATTTATATTATTTGAGTCAGATATTGTTTTCTTATCTCTGGTTAAGTTAGTCTATATTAGTTTGTATAAATCTTTCCATGCTTCTCCATTGCAGGACAAAAGTATTCTATTATATTATGCATTATAATGCATTTATCCATAACCTTGTTTTCAATTCTTTCCTACCCGAAAAGTGCTTCTATAAAATTTTTGGTATTTATGAGGATTTATCAAGGACCTTCTGGGGATAAAAGTTTAGTAGAATCTCTGAGTTAGTGTTTAGAATTTTTAATCACTTTATTTGCATAATCCTTAAAATACTTTTGAAAACTGTTTTCAGATTCTCAGCTCCATTTATCACTACCCTTCCCCCAATCTCTCCAACATTGATCATTCCCAACTCTTATTATCTTTATCAATTTGTTGAGTGTAAGGAGCAACCTCAGAATTGTTTTGATTTTCTGTCTTCCTATTGTTAGTGATAAAATATTCTTACATATAATTGTAAATAATTTTTAACTTTTGTTTTAAACATTTTTGTTTGGATCTCTTGATCATTTATCTATTGGGGAATGACTTGAAGTTTTATTTGTTTATGTACATGTACTCATAGACACATACATATATACTAAATATAAATATATATATATATATATATATACATATATATATATATATATATATATACATATTATATATATATAGGATACCAAATCGTCTGATATATTGATTTAAAGATTTCCCCTTCCCCTCCACTTGATCATGTCCCTTTACATCTTAGGTTCATTAATTTTGTTGAATTGTTATAAAAATTATGTATTTTGCCTTTTGTAATTGCAACTCTCCTTTGGTTAAAAATACATTTCCTCTCCATAACTATAAAAGACATATGTCTACTTTTTATGATTTGATTTTTAATATCAAAAGAAGCTTTTAATGAAAGCATTTAATGAAAAGGCCTCCATACCCCCACTCCTATATATAAATGAAAGTTTATTTATAATGATTGCACTCCCCAAAGAGAGGAGAAACATGCCTTTCTGTACCTTCTTTACAGAGGATTATGGCATGGAATATTTTATATATTGGAAGGCATATTCAAGTGATATTTTGATTGGTCTTCATGAGTTACTTCTCTATCCTCTACCCCCATAAACATACCCCTCTTATTTCTTATTGTTTTATAAGGGATATTCTTCTAGAAAATAAAGGGGATAGATATATTTTTGGAAATGCAACAAAAATAAGGGAAATTTAGAATGAATATACAAGTACTAATATCATCTGAAGTACATAATTATCCTGTGAAATGGTTAGGACTCATAATAAAAAAAAAACATTTTTTCCTTCATTTATGAAGAAGACCATGACATCAGGGGAGGTGATGCCATGACATGAAAGTGAGTTGGATTTGAGTGAGGGGGTGCTAGCTATCAGCCTCACTTTCTCTTCCAGAACCATCTGGATTCATTGGCTAGATATGAATCAGGATGATTAGAGATGCCCTGGATGTGAGGCAGTCAGGGTGAATTGACTTGTTGAAGGTCATACAGCTAGTAAGTGGCAAGTGTGTGATGCTGGATTTGAACTCCTGTCCTCCTGACTGCAAGGCTGGTGCTCTATCCACAGTGCCAGGTAATGAGACTTTCTCATGATCTTGCTATTTTTAAATTTGGAGCATCTGAGTCTTCTGATTTCGGATGCAAGTTTTTCTTAAATGTTTTTATTTTTCTGGTGGCTGTTCCTTAATGCAGGGTGTGTGCTCGTGTCTATGTCTGTGTGTGTTGGGGGTCCGGGGGGAGTGATTCATTAAACAAAGCCTATATATAAGCATTCTTTGTGGAAGAAATATTTACTTGAATGTTTTTGAATCTCATCGAAAAAAGAATCCCTACTTAAGACAAGGTTGTGTGAGGCTATGAGATGTCTAGCCTGTGAGTTCCTTTAGTGTTAGAAAATAAATCAGCATGCAGAGCAGGTGCTTTGTTTGTGCAGCTAATAACGCAAGGGGCTTGTTTTACCTGCGGTCTAATACAATGATAACTGCTGACATCAAGCCTTGGCCTTGTTGGGGGCTGAGAGAGGAACGGGCAGAGATTGAACATTTGGCCAATTTAAATGCAATTGAATAATGGGGGCAGGTTTTGTATGCTGAATGAAATTCAGCTCCTTTTAGCATTCAAATCCAGCTGTTTCCAGTAAATAGCTCCAGCTATTTTTGGACTGTCTGGCCTGGAATGTTTGAAACCAGAGGCAGTGTGGTGGGGATAAAGAGAGCCCTCACCTGGGAGCCAATGGATATGGGTTCCTTTGCCAGTTCTCCCCCTACCTGAATGGATGACCTTGGAGAAGGCACCCTCTCTAAGCCCTTGTTTTTCATCTGTCAATTGAGGGGATTAGATTAAGTGATCTCTAAGACCCACTCCAATTGGCACAATATTTTTAGAAGGCCCTTTCCTGCTTTAGTGTTCTAAGTAAGGTTCCTTTCCATTCTAATGCTTTATGTTCTTTTTTTTTTTTTTTGCTTAGCTTGCCCAAGGCCACACAACTAGGTAATTTATTAAGTGTTTGAGGCTGGATTTGAACTCAGTTACTCCTGACTCCAGGGCTGGTGCTCTATCCACTGCTCCATCTAGCTGCCCCCTAATACTATATGTTCTTAAGTGACTTTAAAATCCTTCATCTATATTTTTAAGTCATAGATCATATATCTAGATCACAGACCAACTACGATAATCCTATTCATTTTAGGAATGAGGTTATAGGGAAAGTTCAATGACTTGAATAAGATAATACAGAATATGTATGAAAGGCAACATTTGAAACCAATTCCTCTGACTGTAAGGCCAGTATTTTGTTCAACTACACCAGAAGATCTCCTAAATTCATGTAAAATTATATTATCTATATAATACATAGATATATTAACATAGAAAGAAATAATATATAGATATATTAACAGAAAATTAGATATATATTAGCATATATAGATATATTAGTATAGAAAATTAGCATATTAGATATACAGTATATATGTGTACATATGTGTATATGAGTGTGTATATATTTATAAATATATATATGTATATAAAATATACATATGCTCTTTGTTTTGAGGTTCTTTCCAAATCTTATCTTTCAGTTCTTTAAAGTGACACAGTAGAGAACAGTAGAGTTTTTGTCATTGCTGTTCAGTTGTTTTAGTCATGCCCAATACTTTATGACTCCATTTGAGGTTTTCTTGGCAGATACTGAATTGTTTTTCTACTTCCTTCACCAACTTATTTTACAGATGAGGAAACTGAGGGGAATTTAGGGTTAAGTGACTTGCTTAAGTCATATAGTTACTAAGTGTCTAAGGCAGATATGAACTCAGTTCTGATTCCAGACCCAGAAGTTTAATATACTATGCCACTACTAGAGTTCAAATATGGTCCTAGACATTTACAGCTCTGTAACTCTGGGCAAGTCACCTCTATTTGTCTCAGTTTCTACATATATCTCCCAGGTTTGTTGTGAGGATCAAATGAGATGATTATTGTAAAAGATTATTGTAAAGTACAGTGTCTGGTCCATAGGAAATGTTAGCTACAAATAAATGTTAGCTACTAATTTTATTAATCATTATTATGACTTAAGATCATCATCGATTTTAAAATTGCAAGAGATCTCAAAGATCTCATCCACTATCCTCATTTTGCAGATACAAAAACTGAAACACTGACAAGTGATTTGCCTTAAGTCATATGGATAATAAATTGCAATTGCAAGATTTGAACTCAGTCCTTATTAATCTATAAAACCAGTGACTTTATGTAGCCCTTATTTGTCCTGCAAGCCCCATTCCAGTATAAAATTCTTTGTTTTATGTTCTAACAATTTTTTACCATCCTCTCTACCTCTGAGTCTCTTGATCTAAGCTTCTCTATTATTTAAATGAAGTTTAAAATATCAAGAAAAGAAACCAAGAAAAAATAATCTATTTCTTCCTTTTAGAGCTGAATTCAAGGGCCCCAAATTTCCTAATCCTAGATTTATCCCCACCTACTATCTTTGTCTATTCTTGCCACATCTACATTATCAGAGATCTCAGATTGACTTCTTTATCTTCATGATGTTTGGAAACCTCTTCATTATTTCCTCTTCTCTCTCTCTCTCTCTCTCTCTCTCTCTCTCTCTCTCTCTCTCTCTCTCTCTCTCTCTCTCTCTCTCCCTGTGTGTGTGTGTATTTGATTTGTTTTGCTGTCCCAAGTGCCAGTGAGAGTGCGTGTGTGGGTGTATTTGTTTCTCCATCATTATTTTGGCAGCCAGAACAATTTGGTCATCATCATTAACACACAGACATTGAGTGCCTGTTGGGTTCAGGACATAATGCTAAGGCTGAGAAAAGGAAGTATAGCCATTAAAACCTCTTACACATATAGAGTATTTTATACTGTACTTTTCAAAACACTTTCAACATCTATTAGCCATTATCCTTTTGTGAATTCTAGGAGCTAGGTAAGGAATTGGATAGCAATTTCCAAAAATGGGTTATATGGGTCCCAGGTGTTGGAGGATCAGCATTCTGGGAGAAAATTTTAATGTTCATGAATCAGTGAGAGGCACATATGGTGTAAAGGAAAGAAGGATGAACCTGAAGTCAGCAAACAGATTCTCATCCTGTCTATAGTAATTAGTAGCTGTGAATTTGGGTGAATCAGTTCATCAATCTGGTACTCAGTTTCCTATCTATAGACTGAGAATAGTAACATTTGTACTGTTTAACTCACAGTGTTCAATAAAATCTGAAGAGTTATAAAAATGTGAGTTCTTACAATGGTTTGAGACAGCTATTCTTTACCTTTGACCATCTAATGAATCTATTGACTCCTTCCTAAGATCCTATATTTTAACTGCATGAAATAGTATGTAGACTAGAAGGGAAATAAATGTTATTAACCTAAAGATTTCTTTTTTTATTTTTAATCAAGTTTATGAACCTTTCCTCCTCCCTTCTCCTCCCCTTTAACAACCCTAGCTTAGACCTGGGCTCTTAATAACTCTTATCCTAGGAAATGTGCCCTGGAAGGGAAGAATCAGCATAGGAGTTAAAATTAGAAAGTACCTTAAAGATAATCATGTTTAATTTTTTTTAATAAAGGAAGAATTACCCACCTGGACTACCAGTTCCCTTACTCTTTCTTAGAGACCAGTAGTAGTTTCTGCTTTGCTCCCCTATTACCCCATTCCCTGAATCCCTCTCCTCCACAAACTCCTTCCCTCCTCCCATTTCAGATTGTCCCCACTTTCCAGATACCATGAAAGGGATTCTGTCCATCTTCTAGATTTTTTCACAATCACAAAGTAACAAGTAGCAATATTTTGACATTATTTTTACTCTGGCTAACGAATCAGACCCTCCCACTTCTTCCTACTTCACCTCTCTCTCATTCCTTATCTGACATTAAAATTCTACTTTTATGAGTCCTGTCAATATATCATAAGCCCCAAGTGAAATTAATTTCAAAATTCCTGAAAGAGGGCATTATTGACCCCAACTGAAGATGACAAAATTGAGGCCTAATGACTTTGACATCAGAGATGATACAGTGAGGTCATGAAAAATCTGATTTGTCCAAGGGCTTGATAGATTAACTGAATATTTGAAACAACATTCTATTCCATGGGCTTTAAATGAGTTCTTCTATTAGTTCTTGTTGCTTGACATTTAAACAAAATGGGTAGGCTTTTCATCATTGAATAAAACTAATAAAATATTTCACATAAATATTTCCATCTGTAACTTCTGCTCAAAAGGTCTTATGGAATATTTGTGCCTGATCAATGGTAGAATATTCCAAGCTCAAATTGGTAGGATCAGTCAAAGCCAGATACATCATACTTTAACCCCTATATTGTGATGTCCGTTTGGTCCTTTTTGAGAATAAAGGAAAAATAATAATTCCAACAGTAAAATTTTGATAAAAACATATATTGGATTATACTAGCATGTCTTATGGCTCACTGTTTAACCATGATCATGGAAAAACAGAAGTTTCCTGTACCAGTGAAATCATGAAATCATCCACTTTACTGTCAATTTTTTCAGTCATGTCTGATTCTTCATTACTTCCCCCATTTTTTTTACTTGAGTGGTTTCCTGTTTTCCTTCTCCAACTAATTTTACAGATGAGGGAACTGAAGCAAACACATGAAGATTAAGTGGCTTGCCCAGGTTTTACACAACTCTTAAATGTCTGAATCAGGATTTGAACTCAGAGTTTCCTGATTCCAGGCCTCATGCTCTATCCATTGTGCAACCTAACAGACCCTATCCTTTATCATGTATTATTCTGAATTGTAATTATTTTATGGGTATGTATCTATCTATATCTATCTATAAATCAATATATAATATGCATATAATATATTACATATTCTTTATCAGTCTCATTCAATGGTGAAAAATCTACTCATTTTGTTTAAATATCAAGATACAAGGATTAATGTGGAGGCTTCTGCATTCTAACATTTTCTCTTCTGTGGTCCCTTCTACTATGACATCCTTTGCTCTAAGGTCCCTTTCAGCTAAGAATCTGATCACCTCTGGTGCAGCTGACTTTATTGATTCATTTTTTGCTAAAACTTTTTGGGGGCATCAAACAATTCATTCTTTATCTCCCAGGGTCCCTCTTCCTAGTATATTTACCTCTGAAATATTTTTTCATTCTCCTCTTCAGCCTTTGTTTATTTCATATAATTTATCTTTTCCCGGGCTGCCCTCTGCTGCTGTTCAGTTAATTGCTTGATCAAAGTTTTTATTGTTTAAATCTTTTTTATTAAGTTTTTACCAATAAAAGAGAAGCCAAGAGGTACAGTTTGTGTTTGGTGCCTTTTTTTGCCCCACAGTTCCCCAATAAAACTGCTCAAAAAAAAAGGGAGGCAAAGAAGAGAATTTCTAGTACAAAGAGTTCTAAGTTGATATAAACTCTGGAGTCCTAGAGTAAGAACAGAGGCATCATGCTGTAACCCAAAGGATTCTATGCAGCAAATGTGCTTTGTAATTCTAGCTCTTCTACTCCTAATTTGTGCAAACTTGGGCAAATCATTCATCTTCTCTAGGCCTCAATTCCCCTTTCTAAAAATGACTTACATTATGTGATCTCCAAAGTCCTTAGATGTTTAATCATGTATAGAGTGCTGTATCTAAAGTGTAGAAGACATGAGTTCAAATCCATTGTGTGAAATTGAACATTATTTAACCACAGCCTGTCTCATTTTCCTCAGCTATCAAATAAGGGTTAATAACAGCACCTATTTCCCAAGGACTTTGTAAGGTTTTAAGTGCTGTATTTGTAAAATATTTTGTGAACAATAAAACAATATATTAATTATTTTTATTATTATTATTGATTGAGCCATAATATTCAACTCTTTTATATTTCCTAATAGTTCTACTGTTCTTTATTTTGTTTTCCATCCTACATTCTAATATTCTTCTTTATGGGTAGAAAGGAGAAGGAATGCTCTTCCTTACTTTCTCCAGGGTATTAGAGTCATCAAATCCAAATCTGGAAGATGGGCCAGAAGCCTTGTAAACCTACACATAATTGATGCATGAATCATCTGTACTATATCCCTTTGAAATGGTCGGTCATCTTCAGTATAATGGAAGATTTCCAGTGAAGGTACATGCACTGATATTGCCCTTTCTCACAACTCTAATGATGAAAATGTTCTTTTTGAATCTAATTGTTCAGGGATTTTAGGGAGCTTTATAAATCTTAGGTCTAAGACTGAAATGGATTATAGAGGCCATCACTTTAAACTTTCTCATTTTATGGGCAAGAAAAGTGAAGCCCAGAGAAGTAATGTGATTTGCTCAATGCTTACCAGCTTCTCACTAACAAATCTTAACTTAATCATGCGTATATATATATACTGTGAAAAGCACAATAAGCTTTTGCTCTCTGGGACAGGTGTGGGGAACCCTTATTCTGCCAATGGCCTTTTAGATATTTCTATTCACATACCATACGTGATCATCAACTTAAAAATTCCCCTGCTATATTTCATCAAACATTTAATTAATTCACCCTTAAAAAGCTCCTAGATTTACTGAATTTCAAGTCTCTGTCCCACAGTTGCCTTGGCATTGCTCTAGCAAATGATTTCTCAGACCTTATTCTACCTGCGGACCAGACATTCCCTGACCCAGGTTTAGGACATAAGGAATAATCATGTGAGATTAGTAGGGGAAGAGTGTGGAATAATAGAGTTTAGAGACAGGACTAAGATCTCCCTGGTGCCAACCCTTTAGTCTTCTGCAAAGAAGAATGAAAATAATTTAGGACTCAGTCCCAGACTTGTTCCTAGTTGACTTCATCACTGGGGTGATCTATCACTAGTTAAGCTACATGTCCATTCTCTATGGCCAGCATGTGGTTTTGCCAAAAAACATTTCTTTCAGCTCAGAACTGTTTTCTGGCTCTTACCCAACTTATACAAAGGACTTTTTTTTTCTTTAAGAAAAATTCACAGAATGGAGATGTGGTAAAAAAAAAAAAGCATCTAGAATAGACATGTAAACCTAAATCAATCACTGTCCCCCGAATGGTTTATAGTTTTCTAATATATAAAAATGACTCTTGTTCAAGTCCTTATTGCCAATATCCAAATTTTGGCCAAGGTCAACTGATTTAATCTTTGCAACATTTTTTGTCTACATTAATTTCTCTTCTACCACTGCCCCCTTTCTAGTGAAAGCCCTCAATGCCTCACACATGATCTACTGCAATAACCTGCTTCCCTAATCAAATCTTTCATTTTATAAAATCCTTTTCCTAAAATGAAGGTCTGATCATATTACCCCATCCCCCACTCAATTCCAGTGGCTTCTAACTTACTTAGGGGGAAAAAAGTCAGTTGGTTATTCAAAGTCTTAGTTTCTTCCTGCCTTTCCTATCCTCTTTCTCTTCCTCCTTACTCTATCTACTGATTCCCAGGTTTTAAAAACTCCATCTAGAATACCACCTTCAACAGGAAGCTTTCCTCAATCCCTCTTAATTCAATATATTTTCTTTTTTTCATTATTTTCTACGTATCTTATGTTTAGCTTGCTTTGTGAATATTTGTTTGCATGTTGTCATATCACAATATTTGTTTGAAGGTCACATGATTGTGAACTCCTTGAGGAAAAGGTTTGTTTTTTGTCTATTTTTTCAACCGTTTTAGCACATAGTAGATGCTTAATAAAACTTTATTGTTTGATTACTGATTGATTGTTATTATCAGACTTGGTCAATGCACATTGAAAATATAGTATAGTGGAAAAAGTACTGGACTTGGGTCAGATGACCTATAGTTACATTCTTACTCTGCCCTTCACCAAGAAAATTTATAATTCTAAACTGGAACAGAAATTAGAGAGGGTCCTCTTCTTTCTAATATTTTATATTCTAAGTTCAGATTCCTTTAGCTTTTAATATGCTTGTGCTCCTGAGAATGTATTTATAAATTTTAATGTATTATATAAACATGAATTGTCACTGCTATTATTATCAAACTCAAAATTTAGGAGCTTGGATATGAAGCTTGTATATTACAAGGTAGATCCCTGGTGCTTGAGAGAATTGTTTGCAGGAAGCTAGGACCATATTATTAGAGGAAATGAGCAACTGAGTCAAGGTACCAGGACATGGATTTAAATAAGAGATACTGTTTAATGGCCTGGTTGTTGAAATTCAATTCCAAAGATAGGCACTTGTTCTCAGCTGTTTAAGATAAGAGGATTAATGCTAGAACCTGCAGACAGCATGAGAACTGGTCCAATATTAAGGATAATTATATTCATCCATGGATTCTTATACCTTTCCTGCCTTTGAATTATCCTCAAACCCCAATGGGTGGGAATGATATTAAGCCTGGAGATATTTCCAGTTGGGTTGATATTCATCATCAAACAGAGGAGTGACTCTGATTATTACTACAGAGTGCCCCCCTCATCATTTACTTCCAAGAAAAAGGGACCAATGTTCTTGATTAGTGGCAATTAACAGGGTGAGATTTGTTATAAAATTTAGTATAAGGCATCATTCTAAAGGATCCTAGTGTCTGACACTTAAAAAGCAGTTTATAATTCTTGATTGATGGCTTGGTAGAGGCCATCACGGGTTAGACTATTTTGACTCTCACATAATTTTTTTAAGTTATAGAATATCTCAGCAAATTAGGAGGGACAGGCATCCTCACAGTCACCAGGACATCTGAGAGTCTGAAAGCAAGGGAGGAATCAGAAAACATGACTCTCTTACAATGGCATAACATCTCCTAATAATGGGAGCACCAAGGGAACTTTGATTGCATTGAAATGAATCGCATACTTTATTCAGCACCAAGCCCTGAATCATGACCTTTTGAAAACAGGAAAAACCCTGAGATTTAGTTAAATTATTTAGAGGTTCTAGGAGGAACCTTGGATACCAAAGAATCCAGAGCCTTCATTTTACAGATGAAGCAATGAAAACTTAGAGTGGTTATATAACTTGCTTGAGGTCAAATGTTCAGTAGTCAGCAGAATCAGGATTTGCATTCAGACCCTTTGACTCCAGAGACAATGTGTTCCTTCCATAGCTTCATGCTTTCTGTCTGAAGCCACATAAAGAGTTGGTGGTAGGATCAGTACAAGAACCCAAAGGAAGAAAGAATTTGCAGAGTCTACTCTGGCCCTATGCCAACTACTTAATAATATATTAATTGATCCTCACAACAATCCTAGAAGGTGGATACTCTTATTATCCTCATTTTACAGTTGAAGAAGCTGAGGCAAACAGGTAAAGGGACTTGTTCAGGTTCATGCAAGTAAGAAGTGTCTAAGACTGAATTTGAACTTAGATTTTCTTAACTCCAGATCCAGAGCTCTATCCAAAATGCTTAATACATAATCCCATACATGGTGGTCTATTCAGTTGTGTTAGGAACTTTGAGGGAACCGGAAGAAATACATGTAATAGAAGAAATGCATCCTATCCCCATGAAACTTATAGTGTCAAGGAGAAACCATGTTAGCATCAAACAAGTAACATGTTAAAATGTGGTCACAATGAGAGGTTAAAGAAAGGAATGGATAGTAAACTTTGATGATGATGATGTTTGTCTTTCATTCTTGAAGAAGATCATATCAGGGAAGTTATGCCATGAAAAGCAAGTCAATTCGATTTGAATGAGGGGGTACTGTGCTAAATCACCAGGCTTACTTTCTCTTCAAGACTGCATGAGTCCAGGGACCAGATACAAATAAAGATAAACTGGAAATGGCACTGAATATGGGCAAATCTGGGTTAAGTGACTTGCCCAAGATCAAGCAGCTAATAAGTATCCAGTGTCTGAGGTCAGGTCCTCCTCTTTCCATGACTGGTGTTCTATCCACTGCTATCTAGTTATCTCATAGTAAACCTTTCCAGCTCAGAAGTAGGAAATAGTCCTGTGGTGACTAATAGAGAGATAGAATATAAATAACTGGAGAATAGGCCTGATGGGGCAATTCTCTTCACCAATCTGTTGCTCAGACCTTCTTAACCTGGGATCACTAGGCAAGGTTTTATTGAAAAGGAAGGATATATACTGTACTTTGAAAGTCTTGGAAATTGAAAAAGTTGCAGATAGTTAAGAGAGAGAGAGATGAGAATGATTCTTGATTCAAATTAATCAGGATTTATACTTTATTGTTCAAATCATTTCCTATTATTCAGGGGAAAGAAAATAGGTAGAGGAGAGTCCTACTAAGAGGCAGGGCTGAAGAAACAGGGCATCTTATGCACTCTCCAATTCTGACTCAAATAAGACTCAGACTGGTAATCAGATTACTTTTTTCACAACACAATGAACAGGCATATATTTTATTCATCAATTTTGGTACACTTAGGTATAAGTTTCAGCTGGGTCCCTGTGAATGTGAACAGTACTGTGATTTCCATTACTTAGAAAATAGATGTTGTATCAGAGAATCTTTAAATCAGGATATTAGAGCATAAATCCATTAATCAACAAACCTTTATTTTAATCCAACTATGTGTCGCATAACATGAAAGTCATTGGGGATATATACAAGAAAAGAAAATAACAGCTCATGCTTCAAGGGGTTTATATTCTATTGGAAATCTGAGACTTAAAAGGGATTGAGAATATAGAATGCAAAACCTGGAAGAAATCTATAGAAGAAATCTATAATATTAAGAATCATGAGCATAATGATAATATTATTAATAACAATAAATAATAGCAGTAATTAGCATTTATAAAGTGCTACTTTGAAGTGTCATTTCATTTATCTTTAAAACAACACTGGTAGTTATTTTGTTGTTTTTCAGTAGTTTTTAGTAATGTTTGACTCTTCATGACCCCATTTGGGGTTTTGTTGGCAAAAGTACTGGAATGATTTGCCATTTTCTTCCCCAATTTATTTTGCAGATGAGGAAATTAAGACAAATAGGGTGAACTGACTTGCCCAGTGTCATAAAACTATTAATTATCTGAAAACAAATATGAACTTGAGAAGTTCAATCTTCCTGTACCACCTTTCTGTACAACCTTGTTGTTACCTCTCTTCTACAAATGAGAAGACTAATGCATAGTATTACCCAGCTAGTAAGTGTCTGTAGCAAGATTTGCATGTCAGTCTTCCTGTCTTCATAGTCACACTCTATCTACCTAACCCAATCTCCTTGCTTTATAAAGGAGGAAATTAAACCATTAAGAGGTTTTTTTTTGCTTTGTTTACATTTTTATTTTCAAACAAAATTGGACTTAACTCCCTGACTAAAGAATTAGACTGTTATGAACCTAAAGTTCTGTACATAATGAATCAATGAATATGTGGTTATTCTTTGAGGTTATGAGTGAATGTGTGTGTGTTCATATATAAATAATAATTCTTTTCTAAGTAGAAATTCCTAAATGTTTATATAAGACCTGAAGAGAAATCTGAACCACCTAATGTAATAATCGATTTCCATCAGAAAAGAACTATTCCTTCCATTAAACTCATCCAAGTTAGTTTCATAGGAGGGCTAGACAAGTACTTGACCTTTGAAATTAAGAATGGAAAAGATACCTTTGGAGATGCTAGTGCCTATTTTCTTGAGAACTTTTAAGTGCTAAGAAATTGACAGAAAATAGGACAAATTATTTTAACAGTAGACATGACCCAAATATTAGAATCTCAGAATAATAGAATATTTTAGCTGGAAGAGACCATAGAAGTTTTCATGGTATACAGTTTCATTCTAGGCTTGAATGCTATTTAATGAGGCATCTTATTCCATTATAACCTCTTAGAACAACTTGAGGTATGATGACTGTTTCTTCATCAGGCTTGTCATTTTTATTTATTCCTATGATTTAAGGCGGTGTCAAACTCTGAAATACCAGAAACCTATACCAGATTAAAATGTAAGATATAGAATTGTTTAATAAAATAAATAAAAATGCAATTCAATTCAGATAATGTCAATTTGTGAGATTTTTTTCTCCTATAGGGATTAATATTTTATTTCATACCACTTACATAAACTCTGAAATTCTAGGAAAGGATGTTAATTAGGGAGAGTAATTGATTTTATTGCTGAATATAGTACTATTTGTAATGAATATTCCCTTAGTGATAAGTTTGTCATAGAGGCCTTATTTATCTGGTTACTTTTAAGGAAGGGCTTCATAAGTTTTGATGAAAGGAATACTGGAATAGGCTGGTGATAAGGAAGTTCCTTGGCACAGACTCCTTGATAGGGAATAAGGAAGGACCATCAGAGGTTATGCTTTGATTAAAGTTTTTATAATGGCTTTTTCTTAGGTTTTAAAACTGTTCCTTCAGGTCTATTGACTGCTATTCCCCAGAAAGTTCAGGGACCTAATATTAAGTTTCATACTATACACCTAAACTTCAAGTTCCATGGTTGGTTCCTGTCCTTTGTTATTGAAGATGACCAAAATAACATCACTATGTTAGAGTTGAGTTACAGTGTGTCCAACTTTGACTATTCAAGCCAATACAATCTTGGAATGTTCTACCACAAATCTGGCACAAATAGTCCATGTGAACACCTGGTTGGTACTCTAAACTGATTCATCTTATGTTTCCTTTAAGCTGTTTCAGTTATACTTTGCTCATAGGGCACAACACCTCTGATGAGAGCTTGCCATACTGGGTGGTCCTGGATAAGTTTCTCTCATGTTTCATAATCAATTCTAAAATTCTTAAGAGAAACCTTAAGAATGTCTTGTATCAGTTTTTATGATTCTCTTTGTAAGTGCTTTCCCTGTATGAGTTCTTCTTAAAATAGCCTTTTTAGAAAAGCATTTTTTTTTCATTCAAACAATCTGACTAGCCCATAGTAGTTGCACTCTCTGTAGTAATATCTGAATGCTTGGCAGTTTAACTCAAGCAAAGACCTCACGTATCTTATCCTGTCAAGTCATCTTCAGAATCTTCCTGAAGATAATTTAATTGGAAGTGATTCAGTTTCTGGCTATGATACTGGTAGATAGTCCAGGTTTTACAGGCATACAACAATGAGGTTAACCCAATGACTCTATAAAGCTTCAGTTTCGTAGTCTTTGAGAGAGCTCTGGTAAAGCTTGTGTCAATCTTATTAACAGTGCATCCCTCCCTGGAAAGTGTACTGCCAAGCTAAGTGAAATTATTCATAGTATTCAAAACTTCTCCATTTATTATAAGCAATAGTTCCACATATGGAGCTAATGAAGCTGAATAATGGAGCATCTATATTTTCTTGGTGATAATTATTAGCTCAAAATTAACACAGGAAGCAGAGAATTGATCCTTATTTTGCTGCATTTCAACTTCAGAGTCAACATTGGGTACATACTCTTTTGCAAATAGAAATGCATGCACCAACACTTCCTCTACTTTGGTTTTGGCTTATAGCCTTTTCAAGTTGAAGAATTTACCAGTAATGTGGTAGGTGACTTTGAGGTCTCCTGCTCCTCCTCAGTGAAGACATTTGATAACATGGCTGATGACATCAGGCTAAAAAACTTGGTAGTTTAGGACACAGCCTTGCTTCATTCTATTGGTGACTGAGAAATCATGAGAGTAGTTTCCACTATCCAGAATCTAGGCAAGCATGCCATCATGATATTGTTGTACAATTCTAATGAACATTTCTGAACAACCAAATTTTCACATGAGAGGGTCAAAGGCCTTGGTCAGATTTACAGATTTTGTATAAGAATCTTTGTGTTCCAAGTTAGCAGCAAACTGTCCCTGCTCAGAGAAGCACTCTAATCTCTTTACATTAATTCTTCTAGTAATCATTTTGGGGTCACTACTTCAGTTGAATGTGAATATTTAGCTTGAAAGGTATGAGTCTATGATTCATCTAGCACATTGCCTTTGTCACTCTCACATCCTATCTTTATCTTTTCCTTATAATCACATAGTCTATTAGATATCAAAGTTTACCGTGAAGGTGCATCTAGATAAATGGAAGACAGTGCTCCTGAAGAGAAGGTTATAAGATGCACAAGTCTTCAGTAGTATGTGATGATTGCAGTTGCTGTTCTCAATTTCATTCCTCCCAAGAACTTCCTGCCACATCTGATAGTCTGAGTCTACTCTAGAATTTAAGTCACCCAGAATTGTAAGCTTGTTCTCTTTTCTATGTTGTTAAGGGTATCCAAAAATTTCATAAAATTTTTCTTTGACTTCATGAGGTTTCCTCATGGTGGGAGCATAGACACTGATGATGGTGGATGATGATGACATTTTCCTGCAATCACATTGTTATGTTCTGTCATTCACAGTTTGGGGTAGGTATATAAAGTTTGTCGACTAGATTTGTTCTGATTGAAAAACCTATCCCAGCTTCATGGTGTGCCCTTCCCTGAGGACACCCCAGAAAAAATGTTTATCCAACTCTGACTAAAGTAAGCTGGCATTCACTGTCAATCTTGGTCCAATCAGAGCTGCTATTTGGATGTTATACCTGCAGAGTTGTCTTGCAACAAGAGCTATTCATCTTTGAATTTTATTGGAACTTGTGTTATCTTTTAGTGTGCACACATTCCATGTATGGATGGTGAGTGGAATCATTTTTGAAGAAGTTTTTATAAATTTTTTTTATTTTGACTTCAGGTCAGGGTTGAATTTGCAGACAATTCTAGAGCATCTTTTCTAGCCTTTTCCCCACTCCAAGAGGTGAGCAGTATGATCCTTAAAAGACTGCTCACTCATTCAAGGGGCTGACAAATTCCAGTATTGGTTCCATCGCCTGTGTGCAGGGTTGTAACTACAGCTCCCAGTGTATCCATACCTGCTGCTTCATCACATGACTGTCAGCAAAGGATAAAATGATTGATGTCTTTTGATTTAGATGTAAATTGATTTTGAGTGGGACAGACTTGCATGAAATCATTTGCCTCACACTCTCTGGTGTTGACTTGAGATTAAGTGTATGACCTTGGCATCTTCTATATCTAATAAGTGCTAAGTACCCCACAGTGCATGCTTCAGCTGCTTTCAGGGCCATTGGAATAATTTATTGTCACCTGCCCATTTCATCAGGGAAAGTCTTTTCATGCTTGAGATAGATACCCCTCCCCCAATTCACCCATGGGTTTGGGATCTCTCAGTCATGCTTAACTTTGTTTAACTTGTCTGCTGAAATGGTTTACCATGGTGTGGACACTATGCATACTACAGTTTCTTGGACTCACAGTTCAGAGTTTGGTAGTTCAAATGAACATCAAAGATAGAAAGCAGCCCTGTAAAAAGCTTGGCAGCCCTCACATCAGTGGTACTAGTCTTCCTTGAACAAACCCTTCATTATGCTATAACTTGGCAAACCAGAGAGTCAATCAATCAGAAAATAATTATTGAACATTTTCTATTTGCAAGAAATGAGGAATTGTGGAGTAGACTGTATATGCCTTATTTTTCTTTTTTCTTTTTCTTGATGCCTTTTAAGTCTGAGGAAATATAGGGAGTATAAGATGGTTTTCTAGGAAGAGGTAGATCTTATATAATTGATTGGAGAAGACCAACATTACTGTTTAAGCACCATGGAAGGATGCAGAGGAAACAATGGGACATTCTAAGAACATATAAGTTGAATTGTGGGGAGGGACCTGAAGAGGATTTGCCTAAGGTGAGGTAAGAAAAAAATCAAAAAAGTAAGTTTCCTTTCTTCAAATAGATAGAGTACTTTTGATGTAAAATGTTATCTGTGCCATGGGACTTGGCAACTGTGTCAGCTAGTTGTACTGAACTTTTTGTTATTCATTACTTTAAGAAATGCTGGTTTATAACATAAAGTTTTTAGCTGTCATCAGAAGAACAATCAAGTTACCTAAATAAGCCAAGATTTCTCCTGAAAAGGAATTATATTAATTATGCATATGAAATATGCAAAACTTTTACATATTAGCCATCTTGCAAAAGTAATAAAAAATAAAGCAAGAAATTTTATCATAGTTTACCCTCAAAGTTCATAATTTTTTTTTTCCCTCTGGAGATGGATAATATTTTTTAATCATGACTCCTTTGAAATTGATCAGAGTTGCCAAGTCATTTAGAGTTGGTCATCATAACAACATTGCTGTTACTGTGATCTTCTGTTTCTCACTTTACTTTGCATCAGGTCATAGAAGTATTTTCATATTTTGTATTTTTTTGGAAAAAACACAATAATATCCCATCACAATCATGAGTATTAATTGGTCAATCATTTTTCAATTGATGGACATCCCCTAAATTTCTAATTCTTTGCCACCAAAAAAATAGCTGCTATAAATATTTTTGAACATAAAAATACTTCTGCTTTTTTTTTTCTTTATTACCTTTGGGATACAGACCTAATTGTTGTACTGTTATGTCAAAAGGTGCACACAGTGTTAGAGCCCTTTTAGGCATAGCTCCAAATTGTTCTCTAGAATGACAAGAACAGTTCACAATTCCACCAACAGTTTGTGAGTGTATCTATTTTCCTTCTTCCCTTGCATCATTTGTCATTTCTGAGAGGTGTGATGTTGTGCTCTTTAAATGTTTTAATTTAAATTTCTTTAGTTAACAATGATTTAGATATATTTTTTTGAAAGGCAATGGTGTTGAGTGACTCATCCAAGGTCATATAGCTCCATAATTGTTAAGTGTCTGAGGCCAGATTTGAACTCAGGTTCTCCTGACTCCAGGTTGGGTGCTCTATATACTGTGCCACCTAGCTGCTCTATTTAGATAATTTTTAAATGACTATAGATAGCTTTGATCTCTTCATCTGAAAACTTCCTGTTGATACCACTGATCATTTGTCAATTGGAGAACATCTTATTTTTTGAAAAGTATGTCCCAGTTTTCTGATATCTCTTTTAATTTCATCTGTTTTTTTTTTCTACTTTGTCTGAGATCGTGATGGCTATTCCTTCCTTTCTTTAGAAAACTGAAGCAGAATTGATTCTGCTTCATTTTAATTCTGTTTGTCTCTCTATTTCAAGTGTGCCTCTTGTAAACACATTGTTGAATTCTACTTTCCAATCAATTCAGCTATCCACTTTCATTTTTATGGGTGAGCTGATTTCATTCACATTAACAGTTATCTTTATTAACTTTATTTCCCTATATCCTATTTTCTTCTGTTTATCCTGTCTCTTTTTATCTTATCCCTCTTCAAAAATCTGTTTTGCTTTTGACCATGCCTCCCTTAATTTTCCATTCTTTTATCAACATCCCCACACCATATCTTTTATCCCTTTCCCCTCCTACTTGTTTATTGAACAAAGTAGATTTTTACATATTCTTCCATCTTTGAACTAATTTCTATGAGAGTGACATTCAATTGTTATCTGCCTCTCCTCAATTTCCTCCTCCTCTATAAAAGATCTTCCTTGTGTTCCTCTTCTTCCTGCGGAAATTTTCCCCTTTCACTCTCTCCTTCCCCCAGTACATCCCTCTTTCTCACTCCATCATTACAAAAAGTATTTTTTGGAAGTCATCACATCATAATCACTCATTCCTTTGCCCTCTTTGTAGTTTTGTTTTTGTTTTTTAGGGTTTTTATTTTTTGCAAGGCAAATGGGGTTAAGTGACTTGCCCAGTGCCAAACAGCTAGGTAATCATTAAGTGTCTGAGGCAGGATTTGAACTCAGCTACTCCTGACTCCAAGGCCGGTGCTCTATCCACTGTGCCACCTAACTGTCTTTTGCCCTCTACGTAGACTACTTCTAAGTGCCCTACTACTGACAAAACTCTTTGGAATTACATTAATTATCTTCCCACAGAAGAATGTAAATAGCTAAACTTCATCAAGTATCTTATTATTACTTTCATCTTTAATTATTTATGCTTTTCCTGAGTCTTGTGTTTGAAGTTTTTCTATTCAACTCTAGTCTTTTCACCAGGAGTGCTTGAAAGTCCTCTATTTCATTAAGTGTCCATTTATCCCTCTCTCCCTCATCTTAATTTTTTACCTTCCCCATCTATGCCCCCTATTCCTGTTTGATTATATTAAATTTTGTAGGCAGATTATTTTTCTTTATAATCCTAGATAACTTTGCCTTTCAGAATATTGTATTTTAAGCTAATGTGAAAGCTTTTAATCTTGTGTGATTCTAACTGTGGTGTCCTGATATTAGAATTAGGTTTTTTGTGATTTTTTTGATGACTGCTTACAGTATTTTCTACCTGACTTGGAAGATGTGGAATTCAAATATACCATTCCTTAGAATTTTCATTTTGGGATCTCTTTTAAGGAAGAGATTGATGGCTTATTTCTATACGTATTTTCCCTTTTGAATCTGAGGTATTGGAGCAGGTTTCCTACATAATTTTTTGAAATATGATGTCCAAGGTCTTTTTTTTAGAATCATAATAATAGAAAGTTCAATAATTCTTATATTATCTTTCATTGACCTATTTCCATAGAAGTTGTTTTTCTAATGAGATATTTCACATTTTCTTCAATTTTTTCATTCTTTTTTACCTTGTTTCATTGTTTCATGATGTCTCATTGAGTAATGATCATCCACTTGCCCAAATCTAAATTTTAACAAATTATTTCTTCCAGTTTTGTGCTTTCCTATTTGTCCAGTTCTGCTTTTAAAAAGGGATTTTTTTCTTCAGTGAATTTTTGTACCTATTTTTCTATTTGTCCTATTCTGTTATGAAAGAAGTTCTTCAGTAAACTTTGTGCTTCTTTTTTATTCTTTGGGGTTTTTTTGGCTTGTTTTACCAATCTTTACATTCATTTTTCATTTCATTCATAAATCACTCTCTTTTCTTTTTCCATTTTTTTCTCTATCACACATTGCTTTATTTAACTTTTCTGGGGATTCTTGTTGAGCTTTGGTTCAATTAATATATTTCTTTGAAACTTTGCATTTATCTGTTTTCACAGTGTTATCTTCTTCTGAGTTTATGTTTTGGTGCTTTCTGACTGGTTAAGTTCTTTTGTATATGTTGTTTGCTCATTTCCCCAGGCTATTTCATTATTTCCAACTTCAAGGTAGTCACCCGTGGGTTTGGGCCCGTATTTCATTCTTTTTCTTTTGGGCAGTTCCTTATCATGGTCTCACAAATCTCTCCTGCCAATGTCACAAGTTGTCTTAGACTGTTAAAAAAAAATTTCACTCTGACCTTTTTTTTTTTGGATCTGCCACTTCAAAATTTGATTTGAGAAATTGTTTAAATTTGTTTGGAGGTGAATGTTGGAAAAGTTTAGCTGAAATGTTGCATGTCCTTTGCTGAGTCTTAACCACAATAGAGTTCTTTGTACTTATGATCATCTTCTTTTACAACCTTTTACAAGACTGAAGGGGCAGGTAGGTGGCACAGTGGACAGAGAACAGGCCTTGCAGTCAGGAGGATCTGAGTCCAAATTTGACCTCAGACACTTAATAATTACCTAGCTGTGTGATGTTGCACAAGTTACTTAATCCCATCACCTTAAAAATGAGTGGAAATCCAACTCGTGAATGATGAAAGATAGAATATTTCTGATATAGCAAGTAATGTTAGAAATAAGAAATGGAGGTGCATAAGGAGATAGCAGGAACTGAGTTGACTAAGATTTTTTAAAATTTGTGTATATGTGTATATATATATGTATATACATACATACATATATATATATATATATATATATATATATATGGAGAGAGAGAGAGAGAGAGAGAGAGAGAGAGAGAGAGAGAGAGAGAGAGAGAATGAGAATTATTTGGAACAAGTCTAGAAACATAGGACCAAATTGTTGAATATGTTGAATTTAGAGTGAAACTAACTTTTTAAGAATTTAGGGTGAGAGATTCAAAATATATAAGAAAAACATGAAGAGTTCTTATAGCATGTTCCCTAAATTGAAGCTTTTCAGATTTCACCAAAATTCAAGCACATAAATCAAGGATAGGTGCTTGTCCTTGAAGGGAAATGAAAATAATTCTGGCATCATGACTGCTTTCTACCCAAAGAGGAAGAATGCCTCAAATCCTCAAATCCTAAGAATCATAGAGCATATAAAAGCAACTGAAGGACAAAGAGTCATATTTGACCTTATGGACAGTTTTTGTGAGGCTATTTTCTTGGAAATGCTGATGCATAACTGAGTTTCAGTTACTAAAATTAAATAAAGATAAAAGAAAACAAAAGGAAAGGCAAAAAGAAAAGAAACCTCTGCTCTTGTATGTCAGCTCTAAGATATCCTATTCTCATTAAAATTTGCTTAATAAGTTCTAGGAAAATTGCTATATCATGGATACAGAATTGTAAGTTTTCATTATTTTAAGCAAAAGGGGGAAAAATAAAGCTTTGTAGAGGCTGACACATTCTTATGTCAATGCAAGAGTGTAATGATGTGTTTTCATTCTTCTTTCTTTATTTAAAAACCATAACCTTCCTCTTAGAGTTTCACTGCCTTTTCTTCCTTGAAATTTTCTCTAAACTTCTCAGTCTAAAGTGATCTAATAGAACTTAAACCTAGAACAAGTTTAGAGCTCATGTAATATAATCTCCTTCATACTAAAGATGATGACATTGAGGCTCCTTTTAAGTGAATGACTTACCTAAAGTCACTCAGTGAGTGCCAGGAGTAGAAACTATAAAAATTTTTGCTCCTTTGTTGAGTGTTCCTTGCACAATACCACTGCTGCCTTACTTCAATCTGCTTCTTTCTTTATACTTTTCAAATTCAACTTGTATATTCTTTATTGCTGTATTCATTGTGAATCCTCAATTAAACTACATCTGCCTCAAGGGATTGCAAAAGCAAGAAGGGACATTTTACATTATCTTGTCCATCCTTCATTGTACAGATGAGGCAATCAAAGCTCAGAGAGGTTTAATATCATCATGACACTATAATAGTATTAGCTATTATTTATATAGATCTTAAGATAGCAAAGTTCTTTGCATGTATCTCATATGATTCTCACATTATTTCTGGTCCATAGGTCATATTATCCATATTTTGTAGTTGAGGAAACTGTGGCAAAGGTTAAATGAAAAAGTATCTGAAACAGGATTTAAACTCAGTTTTTCCTGACTTCAGATCCAGTGCTCTCTATTGTGCCAATTGTCTATTGTGTTAGAATCAGAAATGTGATTCTAACTCAAGTCCTCAGACACTAAATTCATGGCTTTTTGGGGGGACATTAACATTCAAGATTTTACTTTGACATCACCAGTACCTTGTCTAGTGTCTTATACAGCACTACAAGGTATCAGCATTCTTCTGTTTCCAATTCAGGTGGCTATTGTTACTTTTTACATGTGTCTACTTTGTCCATGGGCTCCCCTAAATCTTTCATAAAGAAGGAATGCACTTAATATGAAGCAGCTAGGTGGTGTCATGGAGAGAATGCTATTTCTGGAATTAAAAACAAACAAGTAAAACAAACAAACAAAAACCCTCATCTTCCGGAATTCAAATTTGGCCTCAGACACTTAATAGCTGTGTGTCCCTAGGCAAGAAACCTAACCTCTGCTTGTCTCAGTTTCTTCATCTATAAAATGAATTGTTGAAAAAATGGCAAACCATTCCAATATCTTTGCCAAAAAACAAACAAATTCCTAAATGGTCTTATGAAGAGTCATACACAATTGAAAAATGACTTAATCCTTACATTCTACAGTCCTACTAAGCAGTCTCTTGATATCCTATGAATACCATTGGAATTCCTAGGTTGTCTATCTGTTACCTTCACTTTGCCAAACAACTGAGCCAACTTTTCTGATCTTTTTCAATTTCTCAATCAATATTTCTCTGAAGAGATACTTTATATCACTTTTCATACATAAATCCATGTTTGTAAAGTTTAGCAGTCAATTCATGCCCTCAGTCCACCTCTCCCTTGCCCTATGGGAGAACCTAAATTTTATTTCTTCCAAAACTATAGTTTTCAATGACAATCAGCTTTTAATTATCCCCAGAAGAATGTTGTCTTTATAAAATAGGGGTTTTCATTTTAGGGAGAAGCTAGAAATCATTCAAAGAGAAAATAATTTCCAAAGTTAACTCATTCTGTTTTCTTCTGTTTTAATGCTGCCTATTGTTCATATACAATGTCTCAAATATTTATACTAATGAATAAGTTTGGTGGATTTTTCATTCTGAATTTCTTTGTCTGTCAATGTGAATTTTCCAGTCAATCAATGAGAATTTAACAAGCAACGTTGCTGGGTTTCATGCAATTTTCCTCATGCATTCTTCAAACAGGAGAATCCAGAGGACTTCACTATCTAAAAGGACTGTCTTTTTGATTTGTCTCTTCTCTATGCATCTTCCATAAAGCAATACACACCTTTAGCAAACATATGTGTTACTTACTTTATACTTTGCTTGATATTAATCAGTATCAAAATTATAACTATCGTTATCTTTCAAGGAATCTTGTTTAATTTTCAAGATATTCATGAAAGACAACTATAGGAACCTTTAAAGCATCATTTTATTCTTCATGGAATAAAGCAATATTTCTGTATATAATATAATAAAAAGATGATTACATATCAAGGTATAGATCACATATATGCTATTTGCTTTTCCTTTTAAATATATAATAAAGTCATCAAAAAAATCTTTGAGGTCAGCAAACTTTAAGTACAGAGGGGTCTTGTCCCACTGTCTATAAAACTCTTATCCTTTAAATTAGTCTCTGCTATATTCTCTTTGAAAATGTCATTTGTAAATCCTTGCTTGTTACTTTCTTGTACTTCCATGAAGGATAATCCTGGTTTATGAATATAGGTTATTCTTATAAAATTTTGTAATAGAAATTATGTGACCCAAGAGTTATTTATTAACAAAGCTTTAGTTTTATTTTTCCAGTTACAATCAAAAATAGTTTTCTACATTCACTTTTTTGCATGCTTTTGAATTCCATATTTTTTACCACTCTCCCTTACTTCCCCTATGTCCCTCCCCATGACAGTGAGTAATCTGATATAAGTTTTACATGTACAATCATATTTACCATATTTCCATTTTAATCATGATGTGGAAGAAAAATTAGAGCTTTGGGGGGAAATCCTTGAGAGAGGAAAAAAAAAACCATAAATGAAGTTTAAAAAAAGTGAATCACTCACATTCAGACTACATTCAGTCTCCAAAGCTTTTCCTCTGGATATGGATGGTGTTTTCCATAATGGTTCTCTCAGGATTACCCCTGATCACTGAACTGCTGAGTAGTTGATCAAGGTTGATCATCTTACATATTGTCAATGTGTACAATTTTCTCCAGGGCCTACTCACTTCTCTCAGCATCAGTCTGGTTACTTATGATTTCTTACAGAATAATAATACTCCATAACATTCATATACTGTAATTTGTACACCCATTCCTCAATTGATGGACATTCCCACAATTTCTAAATCTTTGTCACTACAGAACAAATTGTTATAGATACTTTTGTACTTGTGTGTCCTATCCTGACCCAAAATGCATTGATGTTCCTTTTCCTTGTGAAGTGGTGTCAAGATATGGTGATAGAAAAAGGGGGTAATAAGGACCTCAATTTTCAACATACCTTGGTTATCCTTTTTCTTTTTCAGAGTGTCAATTTCTCAATACATTGTAAGTGCTTAATAAATGATGAATTGAAATGGTTAAAAGCAACAACAACAAAGTTGGAAATATCTAGAGAAATGTACTCTAGTTGATATGATGATGAATAGGCTGGAAGTTATGAGATTTAATGTCTTAATCTTGATCATGCTACTAATTTGTATAACTTCTCAGGACTTCAATGCTTTTGTTTTTTCCAAGGAAATGATTAGACAAGATCATCCTTTAAGAGTCCTTCTATTCCAAAAGGCTATAGGACTGAAATCCTTTAAACTCAAGCATTACATGTTAGGGGTCTTCCTGGTTCTAATATTCTTTTCTAATTTCTCTTAGTCATCATTCCAAGATCTCTTTTAACATTTATTGTTCTGTTTTATTCAATTTCAAAGAGGTAATTACTGCTTCAACTCACATTGTACAGATTGCTGGAATCCCCTCTGCCCTCCTGATTTGCCTCCATCCTCCTTTATTTCCAATCACAGTGAAATGCTTATTATCCCTACTGACAGAGGAAATACCTATAAACAATAAAACCATACTTCATTTGAGGAATTGAAAATATTGATACTATAAATGTATATTGCATATTGAAATATCTATAAAATACTCATGACATAACATTTCTTTATAAACTCCAGCATCTGTATTCTCTACATTTTCATGGAAGAGATGGGGAAACTTAATGGCCTATTACTGTGTTTCTTTCCAATGAATATGTATTTAAACAGGTCTGTTTGCTTATTCTCCACATCCTGTTTGCCAGAGGGGTTGGCTTCTTGCCTGGCTTAAAGAGCTGACATGACTTTGGGTTTGTGTTTGATGGGCCCTGTTCCATTGCCAACCTTGTTTCCCCCCCCCACTTATTTTTGGGCAGGTTTTGACCTGATGGATTTATTCAGTGTGAAGGACATCTTGAGCAAGAAAGAAGGTGGTACTCAGAGTTCCTATGTCCGAATGGGATCATTCCCCATGGTGCAAAGGACTGAGTAAGTATGATGGGCTTCCTGCTGCCCTCCTTCCTGGAAATGCCCTCTATCTGTAGGCAAGATGAAATAAGAGTACTGATTGACACCCATTGTTGTCTTTAGTGATGACAAGGGCAATTGCTGACTTGTGGGCAGAATGCTTTAAGGTATGGAAGTCAGCAGATCTCCCACTTGGGTTTTCAAACTGCTAATTATTCTCTTGATTTCCTTTGTTTTTTTTAAACTGGTTTCTGATCCTTTTGAAAGAATCTCAAGATAGAAATCAACATGCCTTCATGACTTCAATAAAGTTTATTTGAAGGCACAATATGAAACCAGGACTACATGACTCGACCATCAGTAATCTTTTAGGGTTTATCAGATGGTCTTTTAGATAACAGAAAAACATTAGACTAATGGCTTCAAGCAATTTGAATGTGCTTGAAGTATTGTCCATGCTTCTTTATTAGTCATGTTGAGTTCTTTTTGAATATATCATCTATTCGATAAAATTTTTATATATAATTTTTATTTATATATATGCATATATCAGGGAGAGGATATATATATTATATATTTATATATAATTTTCTATATAATTTTTCATAAGACATTAAGTGCCATGAACAGAGGGGAATGGATGAGTGAAAGCTTTCCAGAGAAGATAGAATTTGAGATGAGCCTTGACAGTGGCTAGCTTTTTTGTTTGTTTGTTTTTCTTTATTTTTTTTTAATTGAACAAATCACTTATGACTTGGTCCTTGAAAGGTGAATAGATTTCAGAAGATAGAGACAGAGTTTGAGGTCATTCCAGACCTGAGGAGTGAGGTACAAAACCACAAGAATGAGACATTTAGCCTTAACTAGAGATAAATGTGAGAATTAATTATCTTCAGGGCAAGTATAGTAAGTGATGTAGAGAATATGATTTTAGACTATTTTCTTCTGTAACTTCTTAACTTACTAACTTTGAAACTATTTTGCAACTTTTTGGTCTCATCCCATAGGTACTATTCATTTTAGATTTGTGTCTATGTATGTCTCTATACACAAATATATTTAATGTATGTATATATAAAAATCTATAAATATTTACACACATATGTATATACTCATGTATAATTGTTATTACAGTCTGCATATGAAATAGATTTGTTTTGTTTACACTATTATTTTTTCATTAAAATAGTGACATAAACATTAGGATAGTAATTCTATTTATTTCTCTCCAACCGCCACCCCACCTTTAACCATGATAAGCAAGAATGAGTGGGGAAAGACAGTCTATAGGACTTTAGGCCCAATTTGGAGAAATTATGAAAGCATGAAAAGAGAAGTAATATTTGAATCAGCAAGAATTAGTTCCCATTTAGTTTCTGTCATTACTAAATTGTGCCTCTAGGAAAAGTAAAATATTGTTGTTACCAGAAGTAAAAAACGTAATTGCAAGTAGGTTTAATTTGATTACTCTCTCAACCTCACCAGTAGGGAGGTGGGTCCTGAAGGAAAGAATAGCTGGATGAATGGAAGAATAGAAGTATTCTTCTAAAGTGTATATATATATATATATATATATATATATATATATATATATATATATACATATATATATATATATATATAATTTATTTATTCTTTTTAAAGTTTTTTTCACAATTTTATTTTCCATTTTGAGTTCCAAATTCTATCCTTTCCTCCTTTCCTTTTCTACCCTCTCCCTGATATATGCATATATATATATATACATATACACATATGTTGTATTTATACACGTATGTATATATATACATTTATACAAACAATATATAAATTTATATGTAATTATGTAATAATTTTCATATTAGTTATCTTGTAAAGGAGGACAAAAAATGAAAGAAAAAAGTGAATCTAATATGCTTTGGTTTGTATTCAATTAATATCAGTTCTTTCTCTAGAAAGTATGCTTCAACATTCTATATAAGAGAGTCAACAAATGTGATAAGTTAGAGGAATGAAATGTTTTCCTGACTCAATTTGTCTGTCTTTAAAACTTTCACTTTCTCTGGGGATGCTGGCATTTTTCTATTCCTGCCTCCATCCTGTGCTGATATCCTTCTGTGTTCCAGGATTGGATAGTCCACGTTTTTTTCTTGCCTCAATCAACACAAGAAGCTATTGAAAAGTGATTCAGAGAATCTTGTTCCCTAAGGGAGATCAATGGAGGAGACCCTTTTTAGGGAAATACTGATTTGAGGGCCCCACAAGAGCCTCTTACATATGCTCATCAGGTTATCCTCAGCATCAACAGCAGGAGGACCTTTTGAGAGATGAAATGGGACAGATGAAATGCCATTATTTCATTTATTTATTTGGAATATATGTGCAAACAATTCAGGACAAAGAGAAAACCAATAATAAATAGAATTATCAAACCAAGGTAATGATTCTGTTGTTTCTCCCAGTTTTGGGGTATCCTGAGGGTCTGTTGACCATATTATAAAGCTCTCTTTTTTCATGTAATGGCAAGGAAATATTTTTCAATAAATTCCTCCTTTTCATTCTGCTGGCTAGCTTTCTAGTGAGAACATTTCTTAAAAAACAAAACAAAAATACTGATCACTTTTGTTTTTGTATCACAATTGTCTTGAGCCTTCTCTTGAAACAAAATGATCCAAGTCAGACCCAGTCTTCCCACTGTCTTGGTGAGTAAAGGAAGGAATTTTTTATTATCTGTTCTCCTGCCTTCATTTTTACCTACATTATTGGTATCATGTGTATATTCTTCTAGTTATAGAACATATTCTGTTCTTCGAAGTCTCCTCCATGTTTTTTTTGAAGGTAACTAGGTGGTTCAAGTGGTTGGAGCTATGTATCTGAAGTCAGGAAAATCAAATTTAAATCCAATCCAAGACACTAATTCATTGTTGAACCCTGAACAAGTCACTTCACCTCTTTTCAGCCTCAATCATCCCCACTGGAAAATAAAAATCATCAAAGCACTTACTCCCCAGGGTTGCTGTGGGGACAAAATGAGATACTTGTAAATCATTTAGGGTAGTGCCTAGCATACTTAATAAGGGCTTAATAAATGTCAGTTTCCTTACTCTGAATTTCTTATATGTGACATATTACTTCCTGATAAAAGTTCATTATGTTCACATAATAGTTTATAATAATAGTTTTTACAGTCTTTCTCCAATCAATAGGCATTCATTTTGTTTTCAATTCTTGGATGACTCAGACATTATAGGACATTTTAAAATAATATCCTTGACTAAAGTAGTTAACCCAAGGAAATCAAGGAACAGTTACCCTGAAAAAAGAGGACCCAGTATCCTAGAGATTTATATTATTAACAAGAAAAACTGAATTGCTCTTCTGTCGAGTTCCTTCCATTCTTCAAAAAAAATGTGGGGTCTCTCTGATAACTCTGATTGCCACAAGAACCTCTTAGTCATGCCTCTTCACATATATTTATTAGCTCTTAGCAAAAAACCCCACCATGTGAAAACTGATGACACTCAACAACAGTTAGAGCCTAAAGGAACTCCAGAATAATATTCTGATCTCCTAAGGAACAAACTCTATATTTAATTAGTAAGTAAATCCCCTGAATAAGTCATACACCAAGGATAGAAAAAATAACCCCCTGACAAATAAAATGTATTGTGGGCCTTCCAGATGACTAAGCACTATGGATATTATAATATTGTTGTCTTTATACTAGAGAGTAGCAAGCTGATCCATGTGGATGTGAACATTAAAATGCTGTGTGAGATTCATTGTGATGAGGAGAAACTTTACAGTGTTTTACTCTGTTATCTTGTTTCTTCCATGGAGCCCAAATAATAGAATATATACCCAACAGTGTCAGTCCACATGCCACTGACATCAGAAATGCTGACAATTACTAAGAATGGGCAATTTTTCCAAATAATGGAAGAAGTTATGTGGAAGAACTAGGTTCATATCCTAGTCATTTTTCTTATTAATGACCTTGAGAAAAGTCATTGCATGCTTTTAGATTTCATCTCTCTTGGACTCAATTTCATTAACTGTAAAATGGGGTAAATATCTAGTAACTACGCACAGAATTCTGAGAAACATGGAATAATAAAATTTTAAGAATCAGAGGGGATCTTAGTTGTCATACTCATGCTAAAAGGAATCCCCATTCAAATTTTTTGTCAAAGGATCATTTAGTCTTTGTTTAAATCTGTTCAGTGAGGGTGAACCTATAACTTTCCAGGGTTTCCCATTACATTTTTGGACAGCTCTAATTGATACAGCTTTTCCTGATTTCAAACATAATTTGCAACTTCTATCCAAGGCTCATGGTTCTTCGCTTTAGGGCAAAACAAAGCACTCCAATCCCTTCTTCATGATAGGACTTCAGATACTTGAACAGTTATAGTGTCCTCACTTACTCTATTTTTTTTCTGAACCATCTTGAGTTTCTTCAACCAATATTCATTCCACAGGTCCTTCAGGCCCTTCACCATCCTGATTGCCCCTTTCTTGTTACTTTCTATTTTATCATTGTCCTTAAACCAAATCTAGAGTTGAATACAATACTCCAGGTGGAGTCTAACCAGTCAAGGAACAACCATCTTCTTAGTCCTGCATATATAGTCCTTAGTCCTGCTTTTATAAATGCAGCTAAAGGCTCTATTTTGTTTCCTTTTTTATGTCACTTCACCCAGCTAATTTAATATTCAGTTGTCAGTCTGTTCTATTTTTGATCAAATTGTTGTCTAACACTGCTTGTCCTAAACTATACCTGAATGTTTTTTTCAAACTCAAATAAAAAAAATATGATGCATTTATCTCTATATTGAATTCTATCTTATTCACTTCAGTCCAGTTTTCAAGATCATTTTTGGAGATTCAAATTCTTTCATACAGTGTGTTAGTTATGTTTTAATTATTTCAGTCATGTGTGGAAACCCCATTTGGGGTCTTCTTGACAAAGATCTAGAGTTTCTTTGCCATTTCTTTCTTCAATTCATTTTGCAGATGAGGATTTTAAGTTACTTATCCAGGATAACATGGCTAATAAGTATTGTAAGTAAAATTTAAACTGAAGAAGATGAGCTTGATTTTTTTTTACTACAGGTAGGTGGTCTATCTACTATATCATCTTGCTGCCCTTCATCTGTAGAAGGGGAATAATAATACCTGTACTGCTTTCTTCATAGTATTATGATAACTTTCTAATAAAATGATGTGTATGGGATGCTTTGAAAATGTTAATATGGATATTTTTTTTTACACATACGAAATATTTTGTAGTTAGCAAAAAATAAACTCTTGGGCTCTTCTGGTTAGATCTCTCTAAGATTGATATTTCCTTCCTCTTTATTGTAATTCCTGTTACTTGCCTCAAATAAATATAGTCTTGATTCTATTAATATCCAGGGACACATTTATATATCTTTTATAACAGAAGATATTTTTTAATGGAGGAGGGCAGTGAGAGTGGTTTAAAAATGGTAAAACAGGGGCGGCTAGGTGGCATAGTGGATAAAGCACCGGCCCTGGAGTCAGGAGTACCTGGGTTCAAATCCGGTTGCAGACACTTAATAATTACCTAGCTGTCTGGCCTTGGGCAAGCCACTTAACCCTGTCTGCCTTGCAAAAACCTAAAAAAAAAACCAAATAAAAATGGTAAAACTAAATCTCATCTTTTTCTTCTGATCCCTAGAAATTGGCATAGTATAATAGTGGCTATATCTGAAAGTCATCTTAGAGATCATCTTATCCAAAATTTGTTTTTATAAAAATGAAATTGAGACCCATGGACATTAAATTAATAATTAGCTTAACTGAAATCCATATTCGAGTTCTTCGATTCCCAATTCAGTTTCCTCTCTTCCTTATTCTACCTGATACTTTAGATTTTGGCCCCCGCCTGACTTGACCTTTAAGATCCTATCTTTTCTTTCTTTATTTCCTTTTTTTTTGGAGCTGTGAGGAATATTTCTTCGGTATGAGCCCATGGACATAACTAAGATGAACTCACAAGCCATTAATATATGTTTTGAGCCAAAGAATATTTTAATTGAATTCAAATCACAGATAGTTATGAATATATATTATAGTTATGAATATATATAATAAAATTGGCTGAAAAGGATAATCATGTTTCATTTAAGGTCTATAAATATCCAGCATATTTGTTTGCATTCAGTAAATAAGTTTTGATATTATTAAGAATGATTGAAACTTAAATAATAAAGAAATTTTACAGCATAGGAGTGACCACTTTTAAAATTTTTCAAAAAAGAAATATGATATAGAATTATTCATTTTTCTAACCAAACCTAGCAAATTAAATTCATTTAAATTCAATTATGAATGAATTTAGTGCAATAATAAATGGTATTTAGTGCAAAAAAGAAAGAATTTAAGCCTTCTGGTCCACTATGAGATGCTTTCTTCTGCTCCTATCTTTGCTCCTCTTTTTCTGAATCTTAATCCACAGACCTTCAACTGGTGATGATTAACTAATGTATTGATACATTGGTTTTTATTTTATCCTTTTCAGACCTTTGGCAGACTTCTCACTCTTGGCAACAGAAAGGCAGAGTCCTTCCAGTAGGATGGGCACAGACCCAGACATCTGCATATCCTGCCCCTGTCCTGGCTCATCGAACCCTATTTCTTCCTACAAGCTTGTGTTTGGGTTTTCCCCTTTGGTTTTTATGTCTGAAACTGCCTTGTTAGCACCCATTAGCATGGCATATGCCTTCCCAAGAGGGTCTCTGCTTAGACAGCATCTCCTTTTCTTAACTTGTTCCCCATGCCTTCAGCCCATTTTCCTTCTTTCAGCAACAGTGGACAAGATGTACTTTCTGCTTTTATGTAATCAGTTGCCATCTATTTTGAGGGCTGACTGTGTTTTCTTTGCTTATATAAACACATTCAGGAGCACTGGAAAGGAATCATAGGTAGGCAGTACTCCTTTGGTCTGTGACCTCGCTAACACTGAGACAGTTTAACCTGAGTTTACATGAAAATAAAAACTCAAGAAAAGTCAGAATTGGAATAGGGATGAAGTAGAAATGGGTCCAAAGTAATTTTGTAGATTGTATCACACCAGGCAGCTGAAGAAAAGAAATCAAACTTCACAGAGAATCGAAGGCATTTGCACAAATTCTCAGTCAGGAATAATGTATTTTTTGGCTTGGCAGTATTAGATTTGAAGCTCTAAGTAACCATAAATATCATATATTTCTATGCTCTCATTATTCAGATCACTCAATTAATGCTTAGATGAAATGTTAGGTGTTCATAATACAAAGACAAAAGGTACATAGCTCCTGATCTCAAGGAGCATATTTCTATGAGAAGATTCACATTCAATTATAAAATACATATACAATAGAGATACAAATATATAAAAAAATGCTTTCAAGATTTTTTTTTGAGGAAGGCACCACAGCTGAGAGATGAGAAAAGGGGCTATGTAGAAGTTGATACTTGACCTGAACTTTTAAAAACAATAGAATTGGGGAGGTGAGTCCCTTGGTATGGAGGATAGCTTCTGCACAGATACTATAATGGAAAATGAGAAGATTAAGAAGTCATCACTTGCCCAAATCTTAAAAAGTAGTTAAAGATATTGGGTTCATGCCAGATCTTAGGAATTCCACATCACCATTCTATCCACTACATCTTGTTATCTCCAGAGTTTTGTACTTCTCAGAAAACTCTAATTTTAATTCAATTTTGCAAACATTATCTAAATGCTTCTAGCTAAACTAGATGCTGAGAATGTAAATGTGATTATTATGAAAGGAATCTGAGACCTTAAAGCTAATGGGAGAGAAAAGACATCTACGCAAATAATTGTGTAGATTAGTAAACAAGGAAAATATTATGGGTACAAAGGAGAGTTCTAGGTAAAATTATATGAGTCATTTAAGAAATACCACACTATAACCTGGAAGAGTTAGTGAAACTTTCATGAAGAAGGCGATAGCTAAATTGGGCTCTGGATTAAGGGAGTGACTTCACAAAGTAGAAATGGATGTTGGGTTTGGGTTTTTTTTTGGATGGGGTAAAGATCAGTTCCAGATATGGGCAATGTAGCTAGCAATGACAAAAAAGATAAGGGAAGACAACAAGAATAGAAATGAGTACTGTGGAAGTAGAATCTATATGGTTTGCACCCAAATATCCTCATATATTGATCCATTTATCTTGCCTCCAGTCATGTGTCCCACAGAGTTAGAAGACAGAAAGAAATATCTCAGGTTGCAAAGTCACATTGTAGTTCTTATAACATCAATTGGAAAGAATCATGTACATATTAATTGAGGAATGAATTGCTAAACAATTTTATAGTATATTTTATAGTATATAATATAATTTTATATTATATAATATAATAAGATACTGTGTCATCAAAAACAATGAATAAATAAAATAGTGAGTAAAGACTTGTATCAATTAACAGAAAGTAAAATTAGTAGGCTGAGGAAAATAATGACTGAAACAATGCAAATGGGAAAAAAATCAAACTAAAACAAATAACTACCCTCCCCCCAAAAAACATACAATACCTTAATTCTAATCTTCATGAATCATTTGAATTTGAACCGGAGTTGAGAAGATGCATTTCCTTCTTTCTCTCTCTTTTTTTTTTTTTTTGCAAAGGTGAGGAACAATGGGTATAGATTACTCAGGCTCAATTTATAGGTTGATTAATTTTTTCCTTTTTTCCCTTTGTTCTCTTTCTTTTTAATATGTGTAAGCAGAAAAGGCTTAATCCATAGGGAATATTGAGTACAGAGATTTTTGAATCTAGGAAAGAAGATAATGTAAAAACAAGATATAAATACATTTTTGAAAGAATCTAGACTTCCGGCCAAGATGGTGGAGAGAAGCCAGGTCCTGTGCTAAGGTCTCTTGACCTTCCCTCATAAACAATATGAAATAAATCTCTTAATGGAAGTTGTATCAACAAAACCCAGAAAGAAATGCTTATATGAATAAATTATAGAAAGAGGAAATCAATGAACTAAATATGCAACTAAAAAAATTAGAGAAAGAACAAGTTAAAATCCCCAGTTGAATACCAAATAAGAAATTCTAAAAATTAAAGGAGAAATTAACAAAATTGAAAGCAAGAAAACTATTGAACTAATAAATAAATCCAAGAGCTTAATTTGTGAAAAAAACCCCAATAAAATTGATAAACCTCTGGTCAATTTGATTAAAAAAAAAGAAAGAGGAAGAAGAAAGAATCTATAACTTTGCAATTGATTGGATGATAGATAGGAAATAGAAAAAAGGGTCAAAGTTTCAAACTTTGAAGCCTAGAAATATGCTGTTAATATAAATGAAATAGAGACATCAAGGACAGGAACAACTTTTCAGGGGAAGAATGTGAGTTTAGTTTGGGATAAAATCAACTTGAGATGACTAATGTAGTCACCTTTTGGCATAGTGATGGATCCTGATCTTCACCAATGGGAGTATTCCCTTAGGCAATGCTAACAATCCTTCTGTGCCTTAAAATTTTGTTTGACTTGATTTTTGACTCTCTTTCTGAACATCCACCATAGAAGGATCAGTTAATTTGCAAGTACATACTAGATAAGTAATTCACTGTGCTAAGCACTGGGAATACAAAGATAAATTTTCTTCCCTCAAAGACTTAATTCTCTGGACATATAAATATAAAAGTGAATATGAAGCATATGTAAAATGAACACAATTTTATTCTGGGAGGGAGGGCACTAAGATCTGGGAAGAGGGATCAGGAAAGGCTTCATCCAGAAGGTAGCACTTGGGTTCAGTCTTGAAGGAAGTAAGGAATTCCAAGAGGCAGAAGAGTAGAGGTAAACATTCTTGGCATGAGAGGTTCCAAGTAGAAAGGAATGAAGAAACAAGAAATATTGTTTGAGAAGCACAGTTTGACCAGTTTGGTTGGACCCTAAAACTGTGGGAAGGGAAGTAATTTATAATAAGATTAGCAAAGTAGGTAAGGACCAATATCTATTAGAATTCATATTTTATTTTATAAGCAATAAAGAACTAGAGTATACTAAGTAGCAGAATTACTAGGACATAAATACTTTTGTGGAATCTGGTGTTGATTGCGGAGCTTAGAACTCACATATACTCACATGATGACTGCCAAAGCTGAAATCATTACGTTTCTTATGATCACTAGTCAGTTATTTGAGTTCAGAAGAAAGAAGCAAGGAATTGAGAGTTTAGAGGACTCCATTGACAGGCTTTGCCAGTAACCTTTAATTTTTCTTAGTTTAACTACTGTTCTGGAAGAATGATCAAATCAACTTTGCCATGGTTCCTGGAAGGAATATCTTGATCTGCTCTCTATCATCCTAATCACCATCCCTGTAAAATTCTCACCAAGAACTAAAATACTCCTGGCAATATGCATTTTATTTTTCAATTAGAAGATGAGGGCAAGGATGGTCTCTGCTTTTTCTTTTGTGCCTCAGTCATTCATTCAGGGTTGCCTGGAAAAGTGCATGTTTCCAATTGCCCTGAGTTTCTCTAGTTGCTATGGCTACTGGGCATGAGGAGAGACATCCTCATTATTTAGGAGCTTCTGAAGTCCAGTGGAGCAAGAGTTGTACAAAAAAAGAAAGTCTTTTTTAAAAAAAAGTGGAACCATTTCATAGTCTACTCCATAGATGAGAGGGAGAAATTTCCTTCCTCTAACAAGGATCTGTACTCCTATCTCCCCCAACATTCAGTTGTCAATCATTTTCAACACAACTAATCAGGATGTCTTGGTGTCCATGGTTCTAGCTGCCTAGGATGTGCCTTTCTGCTAAAAAATCCATATAATCTCATCAAACTGATTGATGGTCTAATTCAATTGAATAGGTCTCATTCTATTTGTCTCCAAGCATTACTTTTATGGTATGATGATTATGACTTTGATCTTAATAGTGACAATGATACTTATTATATCAAGGGTGACAATGCAATAGAGTTTATTTTTTGTGCTGGGCCAAATCCAGATATTCTCCTCAATTTCATCTTCTGAAGCATTAGTATCAATCTTTTCATAATACATAAAGGTCTGGTATTGTAAAAACCAAATGCTATCATTCCACTCTTACTACTGCTGATAGTAAATTGCTAGGAAAATGCCAGTCTCTCTTCTAGTTCATGTCTATTTGTTGTCCTTTATATTTGATTTCAAATTGATCTTGGAATGATATTGGTGCCCAACTCTCTGTAGATCTCATTTCTTTTAATTACTTTTCACTGTTTAATGAGATGAAAGTGTTTTAAGTTATCATTCTTCCAAGTAATGTTTTGTAAATAATCCTGAATTCTAAACTTTTACTTTCTCCTCGTGGCTTCTATTTTGCATTGGTTAAACTTCAAGTCAATATTTTGTTTGAAAAAATAGATGGTGTGAAAACAGAGTTGTGGGCAGAGGTTAGGATGGAGGGTTTTTGGCCTGATGTATAGAGGAAATAAAGACAGATAATTGGTCTCCAATACTTACCTGGGTCAAATCCTAACTCTAACACTTTACAGACTATGTAATCCTGGGCAAATTGCTTAATATCTCAGTGCTCTGGATAGTTATACAAGAATATAATTTGCAGTTGAGGTGTCAACCTGCATTGGTAGAATGAATTTCTTTACTCGAGTATTTCTTGTACTAGAACTGAAAAATCCTGAGTTACTTGACCTATGGATAGGAGGATTGAGCCCAAGTTAGAGAACATGATTAGAGATTTAGCTTTTATTAGGGTACTGGAGAAAGGACAGTTGAAAGAGACTAGAAGGAGTATTCTAAGAGGTCATAAGAAAACACAAAGTCATGGACTCTTGGATTGGAGGAATTCTCAGAAATCATAAAGGTCAAACCTTTCACACCTTTAATTATTTGAAGACCTCTAGTCAAATGAAGCTGACTATTTCTCTTGTCAAACACCTGTAAGTATTGGAAAATATTATATCTTCCTTGTTATTTTAACTAAGAAGGTTTCAAAAGGAAGTGGAAGGAGGAAGTTTAAAGGATAATGAAGATGCTACAGAGAGAGAGATGATGTAAGGATGGAGCAAAATCTCTCTGACACTGTAATATGAGAATAATTCTTTTTCTGAAGAATGAATAAATAGAATACTTTTTAGTAAATGAATGAATGAATGAATGCAGTTTTTAAAAAATTAAATGTTTAATTAATGCATTTATGAATGAATGAATTTATAGATAAATAAATTGATTTAAGAATCCCTTCAGCACCTGAGGCTCCTCTGAGTCCTATAATTTGATGCACAGAGTTTGCTTGGATTCTTGAATTCATTCTAACAAAAATTATATTAGGCTCCCACTATGGAATAGTAGATCTAAATAAGTCATGACTGTAACTCACTTGACCTTTGAACATTAGTGCCATAATAATTTTAAAATCTTTTGTCCTTTTCCTTAGAAAGACAAAGCTAAAATGCAGCATCCTCTTAGAGGTTTTTGCTTTTTTAAAAAAATCACCACCTATCTTTAGAATCAACCTCTCCACTCAGAGACCTGGCCATTCTAGTATAGGGAAGCAAATATTGGTCATCAAATTTTGTCTCTCCTACTCACTTGACCTTGGACATCCTATTTGGATTCCAGTGGTCTTATCTCTAGAATGAGAAGTTGAAGTTGTTGGTGTTTAAATATTCTCCTGATTTTTGATTCCTATTACTTTGGGATTGTTAGTCAATTTAGTTGGAGGACATAGTAGTATAGAGTTCTTATCCTAATTCTTCTATTAAATAGGTTTGTGACTTTCAGCAAATAATTTTTCCCTTGTTGGTTTTCAATTTTCTTATCCAAAAACATTAAATTGCATAAATCAGAAATTTCTTCCAGTAATTTCCTATGTTCTTCCTAGGAGAGACTGTGAATTTATGTGGGTAACTACCATTTTGTGTTTAAACCTTTTATCTTCTGTCTTCATCTAGGATAATACTCAGTGCATATAGCAAGCAATTAATAAATGTTGCTGGGTTTGAATTATATGACTAGTTTAAATGGAGAGGTTCTTGCTTCCTTAACAGACTATTTTATGTTTTAACATTCTATCTTCTAGGCTTATATGATCTAATATGATCCACTTGTTCTAAGGTCAATTCCCTCTCTAATAGTTTATATGCTATCGTCTAATATTCCATGGGCATTAGCATTTTAGAAACTATGTGGAGATTAACTTGAACTTCAGTTTAATGCTTGAAGAAAGAGAAAATTTGTTAAAGAATTTCCTTTAAGATATAAGTTCAATTTTAATGAAAACAAAAGAACAAACTCAATAAATAGGTGATTCTTTGTTTTCCATTGTTTCACTTTTAAAAAGCAAACTAATTTAGTTTGTGATGTAAATGGATACTAGGTTTCAATATTTTTTTCTATTTTCCCATTAATTTCTCAGACACCTGAAGATTTCCAGGGGCGGGGTGCAGTGGGGAGAAAGAGAGACATTACAAGGCACAGGAGAAACAAAGAAAAACAAAATACAAACACTTATTTATAAAATAATAATTAGAGCAATGTGAGGACAGGTCTATTCTGAAGGTTATATGAAGTCTTATTCCATAATTTATGGAAATAATGAATTCATTTCTTACTTTTATAGTTCCTGGATTCTCTTGAATGTCTCAAGGAAGGAATGTCTACCCCCTTTACATTCTCTTATTGATTTTCCTCAGTCAATGAAAAATGAACAGTGATTAAGCACCCACCCTATGTCAGGAATTGAGGATACAAAGAAAGACAAAAGATAGTTTTTGCTTTCTAGAAACTCACAAGCAAGTGGCATAGATAACATGAAAACAGCTATGTTCAAACAAAATATGTACTGGTTAAATTGTTCTTTCCTTCTTTCTCTTGAAGAGAACTAATGGCATTAGGATGGTAATGTCTTGACTTATAAATGAATTAAATTTGAGTACAGCAGAGTCGGACAAATTTAACAGCCTCATTCTCTCCTCTAGGGTTTTTGGAGTCCAGTGGCAAGACATAGGTCAGGAAATTGACTCTGGTCCAAGGATGCAGAGGGAATCCTTGGCTTTTTTAAGCTAAGTCTTACCCAGGTCTTAAGGCAACTCCCATTCAATAATTAATGACTAGGTAAGAATAGAGGAAAAAGATGGCCTATTTTGCCTTTGCAAAAGAATTCAGTCTGGGAGGGGGAACAGGATAAATAAGAAATAAATACCTGAGGGAAGGCACTAGCATTAATGGTATTGGCTACTTACTTCTGGTAAGTGGACCTAAGGAATACATAGGATGAGAGAGTCATAAAATGTTATAGGTGGGAGGAATGTTAGAAGATAAAATGTTAGAACTAGAAGGACCTTAGGCATGATTTAGTTCAATCACCTCCTTATTTACACATAGTAAAACTGAGATATATTGAACATCATAGAGTTAGTGGTAGAGCTACAGGTAAAACCCAAGTCACTGAATTTTCAATTCTAGTTCTCCTTCCATAATACCCATTGCTTTGCATTGTCCTCTGTTCTTGTATCTGTTATTTTATCTACTGTTTTTTGGACCAAGTAAATATAACAAAGTCTTATAGTTGAGCAGGCATCCCTAATCCTGAACACTCTGCCTTTCTTAATTCAATCAAAGTTTGCATTGGCTTTTTTGGTTTTCTTATCATATTGCTGACTTTTATCAAGCTTTTGATCCACTAAAACCACAAATCCTTTGCTTTACATATCCTATCGTCTAGCCATGCCTCCTCTGCCTTTAACTTTTCTTTTTTTTTAAGTTTTTGCAAGGCAATGGGGTTAAGTGGCTTGCCCAAGGCCACACAGCTAGGTAACTATTACGTGTCTGAGGTCTGATTTGAACTCAGGTACTCCTGACTCCAGGACTAGTACTCTATCCACTGTACCACCTAGCTGCCCCCGCCTTTAACTTTAAAATTTGATTTTTGTATCCAAGTATGAAGCTCTATATACATCTAGAATTAGTATCATCTCATTACATGCAGTTTTCTTGCTGTCAATAAATTTTAGGGTCCTGATTTTGTCATCTTTTGGATTAGCTTTCCATTCTAGTTTTGTGTTACTTCTGCATGCAATACGTAATTCATCTCTGTCTTTTTTAAAGGTCAAGGGTAAAAAAAAAGTTAAATTCCATGTGACTTAGCATAGATCTGTAAGGCATTTTACTCAACATCCTTTTCTGAAATAACAGCGATATATAAATGACTACTCTTTAGATCTAGCAATTCTGAATTTACATGACAGCAGTATCATCCATCCCACATCTCTATATATTTTCATAAGAATAGCTAAAATTATTTTGTTTGGTATGGTAGATGGATTTTTTTAATTTTTGAAGTTGAAAGAAGTTTTGGTTGCCAGAACTTATGATAAGATTCTGTGGATTTACCAAGACTGGTACAGATGGGTGATCAGTTGCCTAGGTCTCTATTTGAAACATTTTGAGTTTGGATTGGTCAGAACTAAGTCTTTCCTGTAGTTTTTAAATACATAGAATCACATGTCAGATATGAGGATGCATCAAAATAGGACTTCAGGAGAGTATTCTATATTTGTATTTGAGTCTTTATGATAATAGAATTTTAGAACCCAACAGTCAAAATGTGAGGTATTATAACTTCCACTGGTTGATTCCAGTTTTTCCCACTGAAGGCAAATAAATTTAAATCTAATTCTACTTTCAGATGACTGATATTTGGAGAAATGTTTTTGGAAAACTTAGCAATACAGCAAGTATTTCTTAAGTGCCTATTCTATACAGAACATCATGCTACACAGAGGAGGTGATATTAAGTCTATATAAAATGCTGTCTTTAAGGAACTTGTTTAGTAAGGGAGTATGACCCTAAGACACATAGTATCTTATGATAAATATATTCAAATGATATAAAGAAAAAATGTTCTATGATTAGTCTGCTGGGAGAGATAATATTTGAATTGTACTTTGAAAGATAGGCTGGGATTCTGGGCAAGATGGGAAAGATAATAAAAACAAATGTGTTATGTCTTTCTCTTTCCCCTCAAAAACAACATGAAAAAAAATCTCTTAACAGGAATTTGATAGACAAAACCCAGAAAGAGAATCTAGGAGAAGAACAGCTACAAAGGTCTGTTTCAGGGGACTGTGGTGAACCAAGAAATAAGAGCAGAGGATCAGCATGGGGACAGCAGCTTGGGGAAGCCAGAGAGCCAAGCTCAGCCATAGGGACTTTGATGAGTGGCAAGCGAGAGATCCAACTTTAGATGAAGAGTCTTTGGCCAGGGGGAGAGAAGCTACAGGAGGGTGAGTTCCAGTGCAGAGAGTTTCATAGGACACCTGGTGAACAACCAACTGGGCTTGGGTCCTGAGCTCCATACTTTCAGCAGAACCCTTTTGCCCAGAATCAACAATAAACAACCCTCCACCTCCTCATGGCATCAGAGTTCACTTTACTGAAAGAGATTAACTCCCTCCCCCAAGGCTCAGCACATTGTTCAAGTTCAACTCAGACCCTGCTGCTGAGTGCCCCAAACACTCCAGAAAAAGTAACCAATGCCCCCTACACACTGGTCCTTGGAATCACTAAGCCAAGTGAACAAAGCCTCTAGGATCTTCAAAAGCAAACCTCTGAGAGGCAGCCCCTCCACCAACAAAAGATCCTAGAAATATGAAGAAAGACCAGTTAAAAGGGGGAGCCATGGAGAAATACTTAGAAGAAATAGATTCTAACCCTGAGAGATCTATCACTTCTGAGGAATATAATCTCCAATCTACAAAGACTTTCTTGAAGAAATCAGGAAGAAATTTAAAAATCAATTGGAAAATTTGAGAAAAGAAACTCAAAAGAAAATTAACACATTGCAAGAGAAAATTAACATCTTTCAACAAGAAAACAAATCCTTGGAAATATAATTGGAAAAATACTAAAAGGAAATAATTCTCTCAAAACTACACTTGGGCAAATGGAAAACTATTTCAAAAATAGAATTGACCAATTGGAAAAGGAATTGCAAAAGATAAATGAAGAAAATTCTTCTCTAAAAAAAAATGGAGTCTGTGGAAACTAATGTCTTCATGAGACAGAAAGAGTCTGTTAAACATAACCAAAAAATCAAAAAATTAGAAGAAAATGTAAAATACCTCATCAGCAAAGCCACTGACCTAAGAAGAGATTGAGAATGGACAACCTGAGAATTAAAGGACTTCCTGAAAACATTGAAGAGAAAAATAGGCTGCACTTAATATTACAGGACTTAATGATGGAAAATTTGCCTGTATTATGAAACCAGAGGAAAAAATTGTTACTGAAAGAATACATCGATCCCCTCAAGAAAGGGATCCTAAAATGAAAATACCGAGGAATGGTGTGGCCAAATTCCAGAACTATCAGATAAAAGAGAAAATCCTGAAAGTAGCCAGAAAGAAACAATTTAAATACCAAAGATCCACAATAAGAGTTACACAGGACCTGGCTGCATCAGCATTAAGGGATCAAAGGTTCTAGAATGAGATATTCTGAAGAGCAAGGGAACTTGGAATGCAGCCAAGAAACAACTACACAGTAAAGCTGAGCCTTCTCTTCTAGGGGAATAGATGGACACTTAATGAAATGGGAGACATTCAATATTTCCTGATGAAAAGACCAGAGCTAAATAGAAAATGTGGATATCAAATAAGAAGCTCAAGAGACACATGAAAAGGTAAAATAAAAGGTTATGGGGGGAAAAACTGCTGTCCAATAAGATGAAACTGATTATATACCCATTTGGGAGAGTCTCATAACCTAAATAACCCTATCTCAGAAAAAAGAAATTCAACAAGCCTTTATTGAATTATCTAAGAAAAAAATCTCCAGGGTCAGATGGATTCACAAGTGGATTCTACCAAACATTTAAGGAAAAATCGGTTGAAATTCTACATAAATTCTTTGCAAAAATAGGTGAAGACAGAACTCTACCTGACTCTTTCTATGATACCAATAAGGTGCTGATACCTAAACCAGGAAAAGTTAAAACAGAGAAAGAAAATTACAGAACTATCTCCCTGATGAATATAGATGCCAAAATCTTAAATAAAATCTTAGCAAATTGATTACAACATAATGACCAAGTAGTTATCCCAGGAATTCAGGGTTGGTTCAATATTAGGAAAAGTGTTACTACAATTAATTATATCAATAAAAAACCTATTAGAAATCATATGGTCATATCAATAGATGATGAAAAAGCTTTTGGGGCTGCTAGGTGGCTCAGTGGATGGAGAACCAATCCTGGAGTCAGGAGTACCTGAGTTCACATTTGGCCTCAGACACTTGACAATTACCTAGCTGTGTGGCCTTGGGCAAGCCATTTAACCCCATTGCCTTGCCAAAAAAACCCTTAAAAATAAAAAAAAGCTTTTGACAAAATACAGCATCCATTCCTACTAAAAACACTAGAGAATGTAGGAATAAATGAACTGTCCCTCAGAATAATGAGCAGTATCTATCTGAAACCAGCAAAACCAATATATATGCAGCCCAGATAAACTAGAGACATTCCCAAAAAGATCAGGAATATAACAAGGATGTCCATTATCAACACTACTATTCAATATTGTATTAGAAATGTTAGCTTCAGCAATAGGAGAAGAAAAAGAAATTGAAGGAATTAGAACTGGGAAAGAAGAGACAAAATTCTCACTCTTAGCAGATGACATGATGATATACCTAGAGAATCCCAAAAAATCGTCTAAAAATGACTAGAAATAATTAGCAACTTAACAAAATCTCAGAATATAAAATAAACCCTCACCAATTATGAACTTTTCTCTATATGTATAGCAAGATACAGCAGAAAGACCTAGAAAGAGAAATTCCATTCAAAGTAACCTTAGACAATATAAAATACCTGGGAGTCTACCTGCAAAGGTAGACTGAAAAACTTTTTGGAAATAATTACAAAACACTTCTCACACAAATAAAATCAGATTTAAATACCTGATCAAACATCAACTGCTAATGGATAGGTCAAGCTAATATAATAAAAATGGCAATTCTACGAAAACTAAACTACTTGTTTAGTGCCCTACTAATCAAAATTCCATAAAATTACTTTAATGAGTTAGAAAAAGTTGTAAGTAAATTCATATGCAGAAATAAAACAGTTAAAAATTTCCAGGGATTCAATGAAAAAAAAAACACAAAAGAAGGTGGCTTAACTTTACCAGATCTAAAATTATATTATAAAACATCTGTCATCAAAACTGCCTGGTATTGGCTAAGAAACAGAGTGGTAGACCATTGGAATAGACTAGGTGTAATATCAGGAAATGATTATAGTAAGGTGCTGTTTGATAGCCCCAAAGAATTTTAATTATTGGGATAAAAACTCTCTCAATAAAACTGCTGGGAAAATAGAAAGTTACTATGGAAGAAACTTAGATTAGACCAAAGCCTCGCACCCTATACCAAGATAAGATCAAAATGGATACAGGATTTAGACATAAAAAAAAATTATAAGCAAACTACAAGATCAAGGATAGTTTACCTGTCAGAGCTATGGAAAAGGAAGCAGTTTATGACCAAGGCAGAAATGGAGAACATCATTAAAAACAAACTAAATAATTTTGATTACATTAAATTAAAAAGATTTTGCACAGTCAAAACCACCATAACCAAGATCAAAAAATGTATCAAATTGGGAAGCAAATTTTTCAATTAGTATTTCTGACAGAGGACTCATTTCTAAAATATACAGATAACTGAGTAAAATTTTCAAAAAAATAAGCGATTCCCCAATTGACAAATGCTCAAAGGATATGCAAAGGCAATTTACTGCTGAAGAAATCAAAGCATTTCAACAGTCATATAAAAATTGCTCTAAATTACTACTTATTAGAGAAATACAAATTAAGGCATCTCTGAGATAGCACCTCACACCTCTCAGACTGGCCAATATGACCAGAAAGGACAATGCTCAATATTGGAAGTAATGTGGGAAACCTGGGACACTAATACATTGTTGGTGGAGCTATGAACTCAAATCAACCTTTCTGGAGAGCAATTTGGAATTATGACTCAAGGACAACAAAAATGTGCATACTCTTTGATCCAGTAATACCACTACTAGGTCAATACTTTGAGGAGATTATGAAAAAGGGTAAAAATGTCACTTGTACAAAAATATTCATAGCAGCCCTGTTTGTGGTGGCAAAGAATTGGAAATTAAGTTAATGTCCTTCAATTGGGGAATGGCTTAACAAACTGTGGTATATGTACATCATGGAACATTATTGTTCAATTAGCAACCAGGAGGGATGGGAATTCAGGGAATCCTGGAAGGATTTGCATGAACTAATGCTGAGCAAGATGAGCAGAACCAGAAAAAGACACTGTATACCCTAACAGCATCATAGGGGTGATGATCAACCTTGATGGACTTGCTCATTCCATTAGTGCAACAACCAGGGACAATTTTGGGTTATCTACCATAGAGAATACCATATGTATTCAGAGAAAGAATTGTGGAGTTTGAACAAAGACCAAAGACTATTACTTTCAATTTAGAAAAAAATCATTTTCTTATGTAATTTTGCTATCTCTTATACTTTATTTTTCTTCCTCATGGATATGATTTCTCTCTCATCACTTTCAACTGAGATTATTGTATACCATGGAAACAATGTAAAGACTAATAGAATGCCTTCTGTGGTGGTTGGGGTTAGGGAAGCAAGAATAGGGGAAAATTTTTAAAACTCAAAAAAATTAAAATCTTTCTAAGAAATAAATAAAATTAAGTAAAAATCAATAAAAGGTAAGTTTGAATTCAGCAAATTAGAAGAGGGAGGGTAGCCCAGATATGAAGTACAGCCTGAGAAAAGTCACAGAAGCATAAAAATGAAGTACTTGTGTTAGTGACAAAAGTGGTAATTCTAGAATGTGAGGGAAAGCATTTTGATGTAAAGCTGGAAAAGGAGTCTATTGAGGGCCATGAATACCAGGTAGGTAACTATGAACTTAATAATAGACAGTATGTAATCACTGCAGATTATGGATCAGTGGAGAGGCCTTGTTGGATCTGCTTATAACAAAAATTTCTTAGGGAAGAATAAAGATGAAAAGATACACTGGAGTGGAGAGATACCATGAAGTGAATATAAAGTTTTAGAAACAGTTTCTGGGTAATTAAAAACCAACTTATTAAAAAGACTAGTAGATAATTACTAAATTCTAGTCATTTGTTCTCTCAGAAGCCAAAGACCCTGCATGGAAACCACTTGAATGTTTAAATATCTTTGCAAAATAGGTTCTCCTTGATCATGGAAATAAACTCTGATTGGTTAACAGTTAATGAAAAAATGAATCTTATAAACAGTGCTAGACTTTCTAATGAGGGGCGCGTACATGACTGCATAGTTCAGCTCTTCTTAACATCACAATGATCTAGTACAATCACTAGTACAAAGGACTCAGCAAAGAAAAATGCTTTCTACATCCAGAGAAAGAGCTATGGAGTCTGACTGAAGATTAAAGTATATGAATTTAATTTTTAATTTATTTTTTATTTTTATTTTTCCTGTTTTTCTCTTTTGTTCTGATTTTTTTATAACATGACTAATATGGGAACATGTTTAACATGACTATACATGTATAACCAGTATCAGATTTTTTACTGTCTTGGGGAGGAGGAAGGGAAGGATAGGAAGGAGAAAAACGTGTCACTGAAAATCTTGCAAAAAATAAATATTGAAAACTATCTTTAAATGTAAATCAAAAAAAGATAAAATACATAAAAATGCTAAAGATTGTTTGGATATGTAATTGGGAAAAATAAATTACCATTTACAAATAAAAGAACATTTGGGAAAATTAAACTATTTTGAAGATGGCATTTTAAAAAATTTAGTAACAGGATGAAAAAATGAAGCAGAAGAAAGAACTAATACTTTTTTGTATAGCTTTTGTATAGCTTGAGTGCTGGGAAGCCTAAATAAGTTATCCTGTGGGTAGTTGGAAATTTAAATCTGAAGTTCATAAAGTGGACTATGGATAGAAATTTCAGTTCCCAAAGAAGAGCCAGTGAAGTGGAAAAAGAAAGAATTATTGAGGCTCAGGGCAAAGAATCAAACAAAAAAAACTAGCTAAGTGTGGTGTGTTTCTTTAAAAAGGAAAGCTAACATATCCTTAAGAAGATATGGTCAGGGGTGGCCAGGTGGCGCAGTGGATAGAGCACTGGCTCTGGAGTTCAAATCTGGCCTCAGGCACTTAATAAGTACCTAGCTATGTGGCCTTGGGCAAGCCACTTAACTCCATTGCCTTGCAAAAAAAAAAAGCCTAAAGAAAAGAGGATATGGTCATATCTAGTTATTAAGACTCCATCATGTCTGAGAGCTATAGATAGAATGACCAAAAACATCATTTCATACCCTCTAAGGGCTAACATCCTATTGGAAGGATAGTAAATATAGATATCAAAGTAAATAAAATGTAACTGAAGAAATGTGGGAGTATTTATAACTAGATTGTATATTTATTAAAACCTTATTTTGCATGAGTTACAGTACTAAGTGCTAGGGATACAAATAGAAACAAGAAATACAACCCATATATCCTTGAGGAGCTTACCTTGGAATGGGAAGACAGAACATAAAAGAAAACTAGAATAGGAAAGTTGTGAGGGGATATGGAAGAGAAGGATGCTCATGAGAAATTGAAGATATTTGCAGAGTGAAGAGAAGAATTGGAATTGAAATGAGCATGACCTGAACACCTTAGGAAATGGTGATCTAGTCTATGTTTTTTAAATTCAAAAGAGAGAACTTCAGGACAGAGATTTCCCCAAAATGAGAATAGCAAAAATAACATCTATCGTTTATATAATCTCATTTTACTCTCATTTTGCAGATGAGGAAACTGAGGAAGACAGAGGTTAAATTACTTGCCCAGGGTCATACAACTAGTAAATATCTGAGGTCTTATTTGAATTCAGATCTGCCTGACTCCAGGTCTAGTTTTCTGCATACTGGGAGGTCTAGCAGTCCTGCTGGCAGGAATGTACAAAAAAAGTCTGCAATTGAGGAACAGAGCTGCTACTGAAGAGACCACACCTTGCATACCTTAAGAAAACATATTTTGAGCCAGGGATTCCTCCAGTCCTGGATAAAAGGTCTTTGAGGGCAGGAATTATTTCATTTTTATCCCTGTCATCTAGCACAGTGTATGGCATGTAATAGGTACTTAATATAAACTTGATGATTATTTTAATACTTAATGTGAGAAATAAGTTAAGTAGTCATTAAGGACAATTTAGATGGATCAAGGTTATGTCACAGGATTCTATATTTATCCTGGTCTCTGATGTATAGTGACCCAAGACAGTTTATTACAATAGAGAAATTATCCAGAGTTGTAGAAAGGCCAAAGAATTATAATAGGGGCAGTTCACATTATTTTTTTCCCTCTTATTATTTTTCTTTTTTCCAATTGTGTGCTCCACATTTCTTTTCATGGCAAATGCCAGTGCAGTTTCAAGTGTAGCATACTTTTATGGGAAGGTTAGGTAAGATTCCTCAGAGGAAAACTCCAAGATATTAAAATTTTAAGAGGTCTTGTACTAAACTGAAATGAACTAAACTGTACCTAGATGTGAGGTCCAGAAGGAGATGATAGAAATGTTAGATGAGTTGCATCATGGAATGGGGAATCATGATGTATTCAAGAACAGAGATGTGAATTGAAATATAATTTTGTCTTTGAACTTGATCTACTTACTGAATAGAAAATGTTGCACGTAGTCAGATTCTAGAAATCATAGAGATTGGAAATTAGAAGATCAATTTCCTATGTAGAGAACTAGCATCCAAGAGTCAATCCCCAAGCCAGTTCCCAAGAGGTGATAGTAGTTCCTGAGAGGAGACTGAGGAATCATTATTAGTTTCCTCACCCCACCCAACTACATATTTATGCATAATTACACCTCTATCCTCCAGACATCATGTTGGAAGGTACAAGAGATTTCAAACATTTGTGTGTGTGTGTGTGGGGGGGGACAGAGAATGATTCTGTGTCTCTGTTTTTATGTCTTTTTTTCTATTGCAAGGCAGTGGGGTTAAGTGACTTGCCCAAGGTCACACAGCTAGGTTATTATTAAGTGTCTGAGGCCACAGGTTCTCCTGATTCCAGGGCTTGTGCTTTATCCACTGCACCACCTAGCTGCCCCTGCTTTTATGTCAATTATATGTTTTGTTATTGGATTGGCATTTTTTTTATTTTGTCTGTAAAAAAGAAAGTGTGGTACCAGTACGATCTTGGTCCATAAGGATATAATTGATTCTTAAAATATTCCATGTTGATATTGAGAAAAAATAGCAAAGGTTTCCAGATCCAAAATGGTCAGGGATTTCTAAAGTCAACTATGATAGCTAGTTAACTATGATATTAAAGCTAAAGGGAAATTTGGATTTTGTCTATTTTAATTTTACTCACCTTTATTTTACAGGGGAAAGGGAGGTACAGGGAAATGATGTCACTTGACTAAGTTCTCATAGCTAATTAATTCCAGAGTTTGTACTCTATATTAAATCTCTCAATTTAGTCCAAAGATTTGTCCATTCTGCATTATTATTTTCATGACATGTTTTATTCCCCTAAGTCTGGTTTGATTTTTTGCTGTATAGAATTGCTAAAAGAGAATGACTTCAAACACGAGAGAGATCTCTCAGCTTTAACTGGTTGCACTGACTTTATTATTCATTCATAAATTCCTCTGGCAAAATGAATATTCCCTAAAAGAATTTGGCACTCTTCAAGTAAGCATCTAATATTTTCATCCTAATCTTTTGCTAGAATCTTGTGCTACTTACAGAGAAACAGAACATTCTCTGAGGTTATTCCCCCTTAGCTTCACTTGGAAAGATCATTCCTGAACTCTACATAGTTTAAATTGGGGTGAGATAGAATCTGGTTCAATTTGCAGTATCATAGTCATTGCATGGTGAAAGTGATTTGAAACCCTTGAAGTGCTATCCAAATCAAATTAGTGGTTATTTTGGAAGAGGCTCCAGATGGAACTTTAGAGATCACTCTCAATTTCCCCCATTTTATAGATAAGGAAACTGATCCCAGAGGGGAGGAGTGAACCCTAATTCAGAAAACTGCTTAGAGACAGTGTCAGATTCCTTGATACCTAGTCTCCATGGAATTTAAGAGTCATCTAATCAAATCTTCCTATTTTTGGAACAGAGGTCCAGAGAAAGCACTTAGCTACTCAGTGTCACCCAGCTTCTAAAGAGCAGTACTAGAACCAAATCTCCTGTTTTTTTCTATTCTACTATAGCAGACCTCTTCATGGAGAAGAGACAAGAGACATACTTCCATAAATAGTGCATAGTCATCTTTTAATTTTTAAGAGAAATAGAAACATCTTTCTTAAAATAGATCTTGCTTTTTTTGATTCATATGTGGATGTAGTTTTTTTTTCCCTTCAGCAGAACACTAGATCTAGGACCATCAGAGAAGCAAATTGAAGTTCCACAAGACAGAAAGACATAGTTTGGGAATCAAAGGCTTCCCTGAGTTCTGCCGCTAGCTTTGTAATCTTCCTAGCTATATAACCTTAGACAAGTCACTTTATATCTCTGGATAATTCACTCTATTTCCTTCTAAATTCCTGTAAAATGAGGGGATTGAACTAGATGACTCCTATGATCCCTTCCAACTTTAAATCTATTATGCACATGTTCTGTAATCTTAGAGAGAATGCTGCTTCCAGCCTTTCTTGACTGTCTTGGGAGAGATATAGGAAAGGTAGGGCACAAGTTGTTTGCTCAACACCTGCTTGGCCTCTGAGAGTCACCTTTAAATCATTCCAAGCACTTGGTCTCTCAGGTAACTGACTCAGCATTTCCACTTTCCCCTTTGTAATTTGACATCTGCTGTGTGTCTCAACCAAGAGACCAAAAAGCTAGCCTGAAAGGGTTCATTATTTCTGTGGGTGAGCTGTCTCTTCAGATGATGACCAATGATTCCCCCATGCATCAGGAGAAAATAGCTTGACATGGCAGAAACTATGATTTAAGTAGAAGGGTTATGATGACTGAAAGCTTCCTATTATTTCTTCTCAGCCTAATGGGTAGGCACTTGAATCAGACAACACATAACTGCTTGAAGAGTCATGGAAATAAAACATTAGTTTTTTAAAGACTGTGGGTAAAAAAAAAATCAAAGCATTATTTCTCTAAAAACCCTTTTGTACTATTCCACAAAAAAGACACAAGTGAAGGCAGCTTCACATTATAGAAAAAGGAGCTAGAAGAACTGGGTTCAAATCTCACTTCTGACACTGAATAGATGTATGACTTGGGATATGTTGCTTAACATCCCCCAATCTCCTTTTCCTCATATATAAAATGAAGCAGTTAGACTAGATAATATCTAAGGTCTCTTTGAACTCCACATCTATGATTATTCAATTACCCTTCTCTTTGGATAAATGTTTTAAATCTGCCTATTTCACTTGTAGAAGATTCTAATAGTATAAAATCTTCATTTTTCTGTGCTGCAGTATAACTCTCGCTGACCTCAGTCCAGTAAACCTAATCTCACATGTAAAGTATATTTCATGTTTTGATCTAAGCAGTTACCTAAATTAGCAATCAGGCATACATTTGCTTAAATGTTTTAAGGTCAAAGCAAAGATAATTATTACATCAAAGTTCCTCAATATAAAGGAAATGAAAGAATACATCACATGTACATATGAATCTGGATAACATTCTCCCAGTATATGAGGAATACAGTACATGAGGAGAATGGACTCCCATAGAAATCTAATAGAGTCACAAGAGTAATGAAAGCTCATATGCCATTCACAAGGCTGTATTCTAGACTCTGATATCTATGATCTCATCAGGAAAAATATACCAATACACAAAGTTGTTTTCCTGTTAGCTACTCTTCTTCTGGTCCACACTACTGGGCAATTTCATTCCATTCCTACTCTGGTATTGATGAAACTGTGAAAGCTTTACATTTACAGTTATTCTTAAATGGGTGTTGAGCAAGTGTTATGCTAATACAATGGCCAGCAGTTCTATTATGCCTGCAAGCTTCTTCAGCTTGGCTCTTTGAGTAATACAAATCGGGACAGTCATCTCTTAATTCAAAAGTATGCTGTGTCATTCAATCAGTTTTAGTCCTAAATTTACTGCAAAATGGTATTTTCTCCTTTTTCCACTCTCTACTGCTTCAGAGTTGAGAAGTAGAAAATAATCAGGCCCTTAGTAGTGGTCTCACATCTTAAACTGTAGCCAAAATTATAGCAGCATTTTGTTTCCTTCCATTTCATTAATACTAGGATGTTTTAACTACCCCACAAATCAATGCTTCTCTTCCAATCAACAGCTCCAAGTCCAGTAACGGAAACATTTCTTTCATCTGACTTTTCTACTCCTGCTTGTGTCTTCATGCTCTGTTTCTGCTACTTTTGTAATTACTTTTCTTATGCTCTTAACTCCTCCTTTTATTCTCTTTGCTCTTCACCTTTTGGGTTGTTTGGTATTTCTAATGGTTCATTTAAGAGCCTGCTCATGATCAGTGACTCAATATACCTAAGGATCTGAAATTCATAAAACCCACTTTTCTGTTAGCTAAGAAGCCAACATTCATTTAGTATTCCCAATTGTATCTAAAATATTATGTGATTTATCATTTTGTGAGTTTAAGTTCTGAAACTCTAACAATAGTTACATACAATTGAGCTGAGGTACCAAAAGGTTTTTCAGAATCCTGTTTCTAGTCTGAAAATAAGGCCCATCAGTTCATTCATCTGAGGGCAGTTCTCCATGTGATTTTTCTAATAATCTATCCTCATATTTTTAGAGAAATTTATGCTTTTTTATAAAAATGAAAATATATATGTTTAGTGAACACATTTATTTTTCTTTATCTTTTTAGTAACCAGATGGTTAATATATTAAAAGTAAAATTCAAAAGTCGATTTCATTATTTTATATAAAAGTTTATTTTCTGATCCTTTAATAAAACCAACTGTTCACAGATCAAAGAAGCAGTACCTGATATGTGTAAAAAAAACCTTCCCAGTATTTGAAGATTGCTATTATTGTCATTTTTCTTTCTTCATGCTCCCTTGCATTCTCCTTTTCTCCCAACTCATCTCCAGTTCCCTGAAACTCTATATATGACCTAGTTTCTCTATTCCTCCCCATCCTGGTCAATCCTCTCTGAATATGCTCCAGTCTTTCAGTGTCTCTTCTAAAATCTTGGGAAGATTTATATCTACAAAGCATAGAATAGCAAAAGACACCATGACTAATAATACAGTATTAAATTTTGAGTTTTGGATTATATATTGTTATTGGTTGAGAGACTTCTATGAAACAGTGGAGAAAGTTGTAATCTTAAGACTCAGAATCTACTCTCTGATCTTCATTTTTAAGCTCAGTGACTTTAGACAAGTGGCTGAAGCTTTGTAACTTTCAATTGCATTCATAGAATTAATTTTAGAATTAAATATGACCAATTATTGAAAGTACTCTAGAAACTTTAAAGCACAGTCAATAATAGGTTTCGGTATAGGATCTGGACATATGATATTTTATTGGTGTGAGAAAAAACCCATTACTAATACTTGCCCTCATCTTTGCACTTTATATTCTCTTTTTTTTCCAATGAAAGATTTTATTTATTTTGAGTTTTACAAATTTATCCCTATTCTTGCTTCCCTCCCCTCACCCCTCCACAAAAGTCAGTCTGTTAGTCTTTACATTGTTTCCATGGTATGTACTGATCTAAGTTGAATGTGATGAGAGAGCAATCATATCCTTAAAAAAATAAAGTATAAGAGATAGCAAAATTACATAATAAGAGATCTTTTTTTTCTAAATTGAAGGTAATAGTCTTTAGTCTTGGTTAAAACTCCACAATTCTTTCTCTGGATACAGATGATATTCTCCATCACAGATAGCCCAAACTTGTCTTTGATTGTTTCACTGATGGAATGAATAAGTTTATCAAGGATGATGAACACCTCCATGTTGCTGTCAGGATATACAGTGTTTTTCTGGTTTTGCTCATCTTGCTCAGCATCATTTCATGCAAATCCTCCCCGGCTTCCCTGAATTCCCTTCCCTCCTGATTTCTTTTCTTTTTCTTTTTGGTTAATTTATACATTACTAAAATATTCTTGTTTAAGAATAACATAATACCGCCTCCCCCACAAAAATATAGAACCTCATAAAAAAAGTGAAAAAGAAAAGTGAAAAAATGTGTTTCGGTCTGTGTTCTGATTCCATCAGCTCTGTCTTGGGGGATCACATTCTTTATCATAAATCCATCACAGAAGTTGCTTCCATATTTTTTCAGTTACTGTTGCTGATTATAATTCCCTTTACCCATTCCTCCCCACTACCATATATTATATTTTCTCTCTCCTTTCTTCTAAAATTTTCTGTAGGGTAGCTGAGTGGTGCAGCAGACAGAGCACCAGCCCTGAGGCCAAGAGACCCCAAGTCCACATACCACCCAAGAGAACCAGCAAGCACCTGGCCCCATGGTCCCAGACAGGCCACCCAATCCCAGCCCCTTCCAAAAAGTAAAAAATAAAATGTGTTTTATATCTGACTATTCTCTCCTATGATCTATGTTCTCCTCTATCACCCACATCCCCCCTTCACCTGTCCCTCTTCTCTCCTTTTTACTCTAGGTGTCTATACTCTAGTGTGTATGCTGTTTCCTCTCTGAGAATTTTCTGATGAGAGTGAAGATTCCCTCATTCCCCCTTGCCTTCCCCCCTTCCATATCATTGGAAAAGCTCATTGCAAAAAAAATAACATTTATATGAAATATCTTAGCCTATTCCACCTCTCCTTTCTCTTACTCCCAGTACATTTCCCTTTTAGCCATTGACTCAATTTTTGCAATGTTTGTAGAGGGGAATGAGGGAGGGTTCAGCTGTGTTACTGTCTGTATTTTGCCATCTTCATTGAGAAGGTCTTCCTGGTTATAAGGACAGATCTTTCCACTATCCTGGGCAGTGTCTCACATCAATAGTAATGATAACTATTATTATGTTCTATATGCAAGATAGAATAAACATAATTTGATATTGAATATATATGTACATATTATTCATGTATATAATAAGAAAATAATTAATACCATCTATAAAGCATCTTAAAATTTGCAATAAATATATTTTCTGCATAATCTTGCAAGAATCAGAGTTAAGATCTTCATAAAGAAACCAAGACTGAGAAAGGTGAGGTGATTCACATGACTGTCAGTTATTATTTTTAAATTCCTTTCCAAAGTAAGAAAATCTCAAAACCCTAGGGAAATATCACAATTTTCAGAACTTTATCTAGCAATTTTTTGTGCCTGGGACAAATTGCTGGTGGTAGTGATAGGACTGGAGCACCTTCAAGCCTTGGGAAGTAAGCTTTCCCTGAGGATTCCATGGAAAATCTAGACTCAAAAGGTAGGTTTGTTCCTGGGAGGGCAAGTTAGTAAGCAGGGCAAGGAGAGATGTTTATTCTTCTGAGGGGAAAGGAAATCTGATCCAAAGTAAGTATAACTATAATGATTCTTCTGATACGATCACTGGGGACTGGGTTATGGGCATGGGAATGGGAATGGGGTTGATATGGAGGAGCAGAAATGGTAGGATAGGATGTTTTATGTGGAAGTTTTCCACAGTGTATCATTGCCCAGAGTTCCCTCAATTCAAAGTTCTGCAAACCACCTTGCTCATAATTAAAGCTGAGACAAATTTATTTTATAGAATAAAGATGGGGTGACTGTGATAGGTGTTGATAAAGTAAGCACAATCTTCTGTGGGTTTAGTTGAAAAAATATTCCTCTTTTTATGTCTTTATAGCAAGAAAAGAGGGATTAATCATATCTTGGTAGCTGGAAAGGAAATGAGGTCAGGGGAAAAAAATCCTTAATTGAGATGCAATATTGAGTTCCAGAAAGTTGAATCTCTGAAGGTGCCAAGAAGGTAAATTGCTTTTGTCTAAATTTAAGTATAGACTGAAGAGTTCCTTTGAACAAAAAAATAATTCAATTCAAGTATTTATTAAGCATCTATCTGGTGAGAGAGACTGGGGCAAAGACAAAAATGAAATAGTCTTTGTCCTCAAGGAATTATACTACTCTGAAAGAATTTAAAATTCACGTCAATGAGTAAATGAAAAATACATAGAAAATGAATTCGAAGTAAATCATAAGGAAAGGTAATAAAAACTTGTGCAATCAGAAAAGGTTGCTTGTGAGTATTAAGCTCACTCTTGATGAGTGAGAAGGGGAATATTCAAAAGCATGGGGGACAAGTTATACAGAGACCCAGATACTAAGAAAGAAATGTCATGGATGGAAAACCGAAAGTAGGCCACCATTATTATTGGAATGATGAGTGTGTAAGTAAAAAATCACAATCTGCTTGGAAAGACAGGGTAGAAGCCTATGCATGGTTTTAAATATCCAACAGAGAGTAATTTTCAGTAGTGCCTATTAAAAATACCTATTAAAATATTTTTCTTGACAAAAATAATGGAGGGGTTTGGAATTTTCTGCTCTAGCTTATTTGATAGAAATATAGAGTTGAACTCAGGAAGCTAAGTCATCCTTCAGCTCCATTCACCTAGCCCACAGATAACTCCAACAAGATTAATGGAGATACACTTGTAGTTATATGACGTCTGAGGAAGCAGATTGTTACTGACTAGAGGAATTATGAAAAAAGTCTTTGATGGTGGACATGTTTTTTTTTGTCAAATTAGTTATCTTTTTGAATTAGTTGTATTATAATCAATCAGTTTACAATAATTTTAGTCAGCTATTGAGTACCAGAGTTATAGCTAAAAAAGAAATAGGAGATGCAATATGCATATATGAATACAAATATATACAAACATAATGAAAAAAATAAAAGTACTAGTTGATTTGAGAAATGAGGAAAGGATTCCTATGCAAAGGTACAGTTTACCTTCAAATTACCTTGAAGGAAGTTAAGAATTCTTCTACAGGTGGTGATAAGAAGGGAGTGTGTTCCAGGCCTAAAGGAAGATCTATATAAAGAACTGGATATAGGGAATGGAATATTGTATATGAGAAGAAAGAAAAAGTTCTTTCTGGTGGAATTGAGCAGTGTGAACTGGCATAAATGGGGAGATATTTGTTTCTCTCTTATGGACTTCGGAGATTTTAATTTGTATTGTACTGTAATTTTTTTCTTTTAAATATTTATTTATTGGTATTACATTTGAGTGTATGGCTGTTTCCTCCCTCCCCACAACACTGCACTAGAGAAGGCCAGCATTTGACATATGTATGTGTGTATGAAATCATGCAATATATAGTTACATACATCAATTCTTTCACCTTAGGGGGATAGCATCTTTCTTCATAGATACTTTATAGTTTATTTGAACATTCATGTAACTAAGAAAATCTTAGACATTCACAGTTACTCTTTGAACTATTTTGTTATTGGTGTATACAATATTTCCTTGGTTCTTTTATTGTAATTTCCTGAAGACATGGACTGTCTTTTCTTCTGTGTGTTCTTCATGGTACCTAGGGTCTTGTGCATAGTACTCCATTTATACATACATACATTATATATATATATATAATTTTACTCCAATTACAGTTAAAACAATTTTTAACATTTAAAAATTTTTTTTTGGCAAGGCAATGGGTTTAAGTGACTTGCCCAAAGTCACACAGCTAGGTACTTATTAAATGTATGAGGCAGGACATGAACTCAGGTCCTCCTTACTCCAGGGCTGGTTCTTTATCCACTGTGCCACCTAGCTGCCCCCATTTTTAAAAGCTTTGATTCTCAATCTTTTGCTTTCTTCCCTTCCTCCCTGGGATAACAAGCATAATCATAGATTATGAAGTATTAAATTTGTAAGTAAAGAATATTCAAATGCTGGAATGTTAAAGTCAAGATCCTTTTCCACCATGGATATAAGTTACACATGTGTAATTATGTAAAATATTTCCAAATTAGTCATTTTGAACAGAAGACTCAAATTAAAAAAAAAGAAAGAAAATGAAAAATAGCTTGCATCAGTCTTTTCAGACAATGTCAATTCTTTCTCTGAAGATGAATAGTCTTCTTCATCTTTAGGTTGTTGGGGTTGTCTTGGCCTATTATATTCCTGAAAATAGCTAAGTCATTTACAATTCTTCATCTTATGATATATTATTGTTACTGTATAAATCTTCCCGGTTCTGCTCACTTCATTTTGAATTAGTTCATGTAAATCTTTTGTGGCTTTTCTGTAATCATTTTGCTTGTCATTTCTGATAGCACAATAGCCTTCCATCACAGGCATATACCAGTTCTTTTATCCATTATCCACCTGATGGACATCCCTTTGAGTTCCAATTCTTAGCTACCACAAAAAGACCTGCTTATATATTTTTTGTAGAATAGTTCCTCCCACACACACACACACTTTTTAAAAATATCTTTTGGTTATAGACCTAGAAGTAGTATTGCCAGTTCAAAGGGTATGCACAGTTTTACAGGCCTTTGGATACAGCTTAAAATATAAAGTAATCCTTAACAAATGTTCATCAAGTTGAATTTAACTTAGGAATCTTGAAAAATTGATCTACTATATAATGGTATAATATAATTCTGAGCTAGAAATGATCTTAGTGCATAAACTGAAAGAACAAATATATAGTATTATGTAGCATCTGGAAAGGACCTTAAACATATAATGGGAGGAAATAGGACATAGATAATTAGAGTTGCAAAGAACCTTAGAATAGTGATTATTAGAACATAGATTATGAAGTATTAAGTCTTGGAAGTAAAGAGTATTCTAATGCTGCAATCTTAAAGCAATGTTCCCTGGTCATATTCCTCCTTTACACTCCCTCTTGTTTTGTTTAGACTACTTTCTCCACCCAGAGTCCTTGCAAATACTTTCTTTCTAGACTCTCTCTAAGCATTTTTTTCAATTGATTTTATATGTTATCTACTCCAATTTGAATATAAGTTCTGTGAGGGAAGGATCTCTCTTTGTGCTTGTGATGATTATGTTTGTCCTTCATTCTCAAAGAAGATCATAACTTTAAGGGAGGTGATCCCATGATAAGCGTGTGAATTGGATTTAAGTATTTCTATTCTGAAAGCTTAGATCCATGCTTGGTAGTAATAAATGCCTAATGAATGCTTGGTGACATGAATATTAAAACTGAGATGGATCTTAGAACACAGTTTGTCAATTATTGATCAATCAACAGGAATATATTGTGTTCCTATTATGTCCTAGATGCTTCATTAATTATTATTGGGATGCAAATATTAAAATGCAGCATTCCTTGCCTTTAAGGAAGTCAAATTCTATCCAAGGAGGTAGGTGATACATATTTAGATTAAATATATGATAAAAACAAGATGATTTTATGGTAGGAAGGCACTTGCACATGGAAGATCAGGAAGGAACTTATTTAGAAATTGGTACTTTGCATCTAGAAGCAAACTATGGATTCTAAATGGCAGAAATGAGAATGGAATACAATTCCAGACGTAACTAAAAGTGACTAATTGAAGAGTGTTAGCTTTTACAAATTTTTAAATTTTATTTAAAAGTATATTTTGAATAATTACATTGTTTGTAGACAATTAGGAAAAGAATCAGCATAACTGACCATAGCAATATCAAAGATAACAGAGATCATATAGTCATCTCAATAAATTATGGAAGTTTTTGACAGGATATAGAAACCATTCATATTAAAGCATGAGAGAGAGAGAGAGAATAGGAATGGATGGAGTTTTCCTTAAAATGATATCTATCTAAAATCATCAATAAGCATTATATGTTAAAAGGACAATTTGTGACATTCCCAATAAGATCAACATGAAGCAAGGATGCCCATTATTACCACTTCTATTCAATATTATATTTGAAATGTTACCTTTGGTAAAATGAAAAGAAAAAGAAATCACAGGAAGTATAAACAAACCTTTTATTCTTTGCAGATGATATGATGGTATATTTAGAAAACCTTAGGAAATCAAGTAAAAAGCTAATTTAAACAATTAGCAGTTTTAATAAAATTGCAAAATATAAAATAAACCTACATAAATCATCACTATTATATATAATACCAACAAATTCCAGCAGCAAGAGATAGAGAAATTCCTATTACTGTAGGCAACATAAAATATTTGAGAATCTACCTCCCAATATAAGACCGGAAACTATATGAACACAATGAAAAATATTTTTCACACAAATAAAATCAGACTGAAAAATTGGAAGAAAATGTCAATTCTTCATGGTTAGGCCAAGCTAATATGATAAAAAGGGTAATTCTACCTAAATTACTTATGCAATGTCATATTAAACTACCAAAAATATTTTACAGAACTAGAAAAACTAGTAACAAAATTCATCTGGAGGAACAAAAGTTCAAAAATATCAAGGGAATTAATGAAAAAAAATGCAAGGAAGGTGATGGAACCATAACAGATCTAAAATATGTAGTATGAAGTTGTAGTTATCAAAAACTCTCTGGTTAGCAATATAGAAGGGATTAGATTAGTTACAAAAGAAAAAAATAGTAAGTTACTATGTTAACCTACTGTTCGTTAAATCCAAAGATTCTAGCTTTGGAGATATGAACTCACTATTGACAAAAACTGGGAAACTGGAAAATAGTTAGACATAGATAAACATCTCACAACATATACCAAGATAAGATTGAAATGGGTACAGGATATAGATACCATAAGCTAATTAAGAGAACAAGGAATTGTCAGTCTATGTATTAGATCTGTGGAATAGGGAAAAATTTCTGACCAAAAAAAAGATAGAAAACATCATAACCTGCAAGACAGATATTTTTGACTATATTAAATTTAAAAGATTTTGCGCAAATAAAACCAATGCAACCAAGATAAGAAGGAACACAGAATGATGGGAAACAATTTTTATAGCTAATGTTTCTGATAAATAATTCATTTCTAAAATATATAGAGAAGTGGGGTAAAATTTATAAGAATACAAGTCATCATTCAAAGGATATGAGCAGGTAGTTTTCAGATGAAGAAATTAATATTATCTATAGTCATATGAAAAAGATGTTCCAGGGCGACTAGGTGGTGTTGGGGCGGCTAGGTGACATAGTGGATAGAGCACTGGCCTTGGAGTTAGGAGTACCTGAGTTCAAATCTGGCCTCAGACACATAATTACCTAGCTGTGTGGCCTGGGCAAGTCACTTAACCCTGTTGCCTTGAAAAATCTAAAAAAAAAAGATGTTCCACATAATTATTCATTAGAAAAATGCAAAATTAAACAACTCTGAGCTACACCTCATATCTTTCATATTGACTAAAGGGAAGATGAGGAAAATGATCAGTGTTGGAGAGAATATAGAAAAACTGGGTCAGTAATTCCCTGATGGTAGATTTGTGAACTGATCTAATCATTCGGGAGAACAATTTGAAACTATGCCCAAAGGGCAATAAAACTAATACTGCTACTAGGTCTATAGGCCAAAGAGGTCATTAAAAAGGGTATAAGATTCAAATGTACAAAAATACTGATAGCAGCTCTTTCTGTAGTGGCAAAGAATTGGAAAATTGAAGGGATGACCATTGTTATAAATGGCTCTTGAATACTTAGTCCAGAGTGATTAAATTATTTTTTTATTAAGATATTTTAATAAATGGCAAACTTTTCTCAAGTGGAGAGGGGCCCTGAAATCATGAAATGCTAGGTGTTTGATGTACTTTGAAAGTCTTTGTCCCTCCTCTTTTGTGCAGAGCATTGGATGGGGTCACAAATCTAACTGATAAATTCACCCCCATATATTTTCCTCACTCTGCTCATTATTCTAATGAACAAAAACACCTGCATCCTTGACCAAGTGCAAAGGACTCCCATTCAAACCCAGCAAGTTATTTCACCTTTTCCCTCTGTCTTAACTCTCTCCTTCCTGTAAACAGATTGTCATCTCTTGAGTTTCCCCAAAGACCAGCCATCCTGGCATTTGTGATGTGTTATCCTCACAGACATCTGGGGGACTCTAGCAAAACCTTTTCTCATCATGTGAAGGCAAAACATTTGACTCTTTCCTACACCATTAATTGGAGAATGACTGAAAAACTTATGGTATATGAATGTTATGTAATACCATTGTTTTGTTAGAAATCATGAACGACCTGATTTCAGAGAAGCATGGAACTATTTGCAAGTAATATTACTGGGTGAAGTGAGAACCAGGAGAACATCATAGACACAAATTACAACATTGTGAAATGATGAACTATGAGCCATTAACGACAATCCAGAAAGACCTTTAAGGCAAATGTCATCCACTTTCAGAGAAAAAACCAAAACAAAACACAACAAAACTATGGATTTGAAATTCAGAGTGACCCATATAATGTTCACTTTTTTCAAAACTTCCTATATGTTTTTCCTTTCTTTCCCTTGTTTTTCTCCATGTTTCTAGTTTTTCTTTCACAGCTTGACTAATGTAAATATGTTAATTGTAATTTTACATGTGCAACCTTTATCAGAATGTTTGATACCAAGAGGATGGGGTGGGAAGGGAGGATGGTGGAAAATTGTGAAACTCAAATGCTTGCAAAAGGATGAATGTTGAAAACTATTTTTTTCATGTAATTGTAAAATAATAAGAAACAAATAATATATATTTGAACAATTACATTAAATTAAATGTTTTCCCTCATAATTCTAATTTTTATACTTTTCAAAACATGATTCTGAGGAGTCCATTATATGGATTTTTCACTAGGCTGTCAATGGGGGCCATGACAAACACACATAAAGATAAGAATAGAGGCATGGAATAGCAAGGTGAAATGGATTGCCTTAGGTCACATAAGATATCAGTTGTAGAATTTTAATTGGAAACTGTTTTCTGAAGGTCAAATATACTTCCTTTTTAAAAACCATGATACTGCCCTACATCTGAACAGGTGAATTTAGGGAAAACTTATTCTTAATTTTCTCAGATTTAGCAAGTCTACTAAATATCTGTTCATAGAGAACTTTTGCTGTCAAGCCAGCAAATCAGATCTTATTACAAGTAAGTTTGGGAAGACAGGGATGTTTTCCACATTTCCTGAGGAGACTGCATCATTTATTATATAAATACTCATTAAATGCCAACTGAGACTACATCCCTAGGTGCTGAGGTATAACCTAACCCTGCTGGAATGAAGTCAAGATCATAGACACTGACCTCTGCAAAATGCTAATAACTGGCATTTGATAAGAGGTTGGCCTGGTTATTCTGTAGCAATAGCAAAAATGCTGAATAGCATTTTCCTCCCGCCTTTTGCAAGCAACCTTTCTATCCAGTCCACTGCTATTGATTTTCTTAAATTTATTCTGTTTATATCTTATTTTTACACAGATGTCAGCATGTTTTCTCTGCTTTTTAACTGTGAACAGCCTGAAGGCAGGCACTGTTTATTGCCTTTCTTTGTATCCTCAGCACTTAGCACAATAAGCATTATTGACATTGTTGAGTGTTGACTGGCTTTCTGGCTTCTCTCACTTTCATCCCTAGGATCTGTCTTTTCTTCAACTGAACCAGGACATAATCAAAGAATCTCATAATTTGAAGGAGAATTCTTCACTTGGTCTAGCCCCTACTTCAATCAGAATCCTGTTTACAACAGGATCAATATATCATTTAGCTTTTGCTTAAAGACTCCTAAAGAAGGTTAATCTACTAATTCTGCAGACAGGCCTTTCCAGTTTTGGATAAATCTCATTGTTATGAAATGTTTAATTGCATCAAGTCTAAATTTTCTAGAACACTTTTACTGTTTCCTATTCTGCCCCTTGGGGGACTAGCAGAAAGAGATTAATCAGTCTTCTCTATAACAGCTCTTGAAAATACTAATCTTGTTTAGCTTCAGGCTTCTCTTGTCTGTACTAAAATGATCATATGGTTTGATTTCCAGCTTCTTCAACATCCAGGTTGTAGTCCTATGCATGTTCTTCACTTCAGTTCAGTTTATTTCAAGAAATATGTAAAGCTCAACACTTAAAGATACAAAAATAGGTACAATATTTACTCCATATGTAATGGAATAAAGTACAAATTATTGAACTATCCTCATATATAGGAGAGTGAAAGAAGTGCTAAGAGAAATCCAAAGTAGTAAGAGAATTTGAGGAGGGACAGTTAGTTCATCCTATGCTGGTAATGTTAACAGAATTTAAGTTTAGATTCTTTACCTTTGTTGTCAGCAATTGTTGTGTGGTTTTTGGTCATGTACTCTTCATTTGGGTTTTTATTGGGAAAGATACCATAGTAGTTTGCTATTTCATTCTCCAGTTCATTTTACAGATGAGCTAAGACAAATGGTTAAGTGTCTTGCTCAGAGTTACACAGCTAGGGAGTGTCTTAGGCTGGATTTGAACTCAGGAAGATAAGTTTTTGTGACTCTAGACCTGGCATTCTATCCACTATGCCATCTCACTGCCTGTATCATCAGGACCTGCTAAGAATAGATAGAATTTATATAGCACTTGAAGGGCTGCAAAGCACTTCTAAAATGTTTTCTTATTTTTTCCTTCTTTCAAACTTGGGAGCTAAGTGCTATTGTTTTTCTCATCATTACAAATGGAAAAACTGAAGCTGTTAATGATTTACCCAGGATCACAAAACTAATAGCCCTAAGGTAGATTTGAATTCAAGTCTTTCTGAATCCAAATCCATTCATCTATCTATTGTGCTGTTTATTTGTCTCTAGCAAAACTCCATATACATAATAGGTGCTTAATAAATATTTATTGATTTGTTGGGAATAGGGGGTAGTAGAAGATTTCATGCATTATAGGATCATTTAGATTTAGAGATAGGAGGAAACTCAGAGACCACTGAGTTCAGTCATTTTTTGTTTTCTTTTTTTTCACAGATGAGGAAATTGAATCTAGAAAGGATAAGTAACTCAGTCAAGTTCTCACTAGCAAATGTCAGAGGCTAGATTTGAACTCAGGTCCTTGTGAATGTCAGATTCAGTGTATTTTCAACAGTATCAGGCTGCTAGGGAAGTGGAAGATGAGTTTGATCTTAAAGAGAAAAAGCCATCAATAGAGTGGTAAAGAGAAGAGTCCATTATGCAAATGGAGTACGACATGGGACCATGCAGAAGTAGGGGGTATCAGGTTGAGAATGGAGAATAGTCCATTTTTATTACATTTTTGGGTATTTTTTTTGCAGGGGGAGGTAGATAGAGAGGTAAATTGCAGCCATTGTTGATATCTTTGGCAGAACCTGAAATTTGTAGCTTTTATTTTTTAATTGCCAATGGGGAATCATTGAAGGTTTTGAGAACCAGGTCATCCTGCAGATTTATGTTCACATTATACTGAAAGTTGATTTTTCTCTTGTGCTACACCTCCTCACTTCTATCATGAGTCTGCCCCATGGGGTAAACTGTCTCAGTCCTACACCTTTAAAGTTTTACCCTTCATTCAAAGCAGAACTCAGTTGAAACCTCCTCCTTGAAGCCTTTCCTTGTCAAACCATGTATTCCTCAGGACTCACCCCACTCTATTCAGATCTCTCTTTTATCATACTCTAATTTGCATTATACCTCTCTGTCTGTTTTTCTCATCCTTCTACTAGATTCTAAACTTCTTAATGGAAAGGATTTTTTTCATTTTTGTCTTTGCATTTATCCTCTTAAAAGAAACTTGAAGAAGTTTTCAAGTTATCATATGTTTAAGGTACTGTTTTGGACTCAATACTTAAGAAAGCTTTATGAAATTGAATTGAATTTGGAGGTAGTTTTTAAACTTTATGCCATTTCTTTCTATCTAAAATTGACTTGATCAGAATTTGAAGTGTTTCTCTTTCAAGTCTTAGTTGAATTCAATTTAATGCAATAAAACCCATGTTTGCACCAGTGTCCATCAGATCCAGGCATTTTTCTCTGGCTGTTATCTAACTATGAAATGTTCTTCCTTCTCCACTCTGTCTATTAAATTCCCTGATTTCCTTTAAGTTCCAACTTAATATCATCTGCAAGAAGCCTATCCCTATTCCACTAGTGCTGTTACCTTGTTATTTCTTGTTTATACTGTTTATGACTTGAGGTATATCTAAATATCTATATCTGTCTGTCTATCACCTATCTGTCTGTCTGTCTATCTATCTATCTATCTATCTATCTGTCTATCTATCGGTCTGACTGACTGTCTGTTGGTCTGTTTGTTTGTTTTCATGCTTTCTTCCCAACTGGATGTTAAGCTCCTAAAGGAAAGAAACTCTTTTGTCACTTCGTGTATCTCCAATGCTTAGCAAAGTGCTATTTTTAAGCATAGTATATGCTTAAAAATGCTGATTGATTGATTAACTGTGTTGATGTGTATTTCTTCTATAGCCTATTCAACATTTATCACTTTTGGGGATCATCTTTGCCAATTTGATAGAATACAGACTCAAAAATCATGTAAGAATCTCAAGAGCAATAATTAAAAAATACGCAGATAAAGGGAGCTAGAAGTTCCAAATTTTAAGATAACATTTCAGGTAGTGATTATTTTTTAATTTTTATTTTTTTAATTATATGCAAAGATAGTTTTCAACATTCATAATTTTGTAAGCTCTCGAGTTCTACTTATTTCTACTCCTCTTGCTTTCTTCCCTCTTCCTCATGACAATGAGTGATTTGTTTTAGGATATTCATGTACAAGCATGTTTAACATATTTACATATTATTTATGTTATGGAAGAATAATCAGAACTAAATGGAGAAAACCATGAGGAAAAAAAACATAAGACAAATATTAAAAAGTGAAAATAGCATGCTCTGGTCTTTATAAAGACTTGACAATTTTTTCCTCTGGATGTGGATGACATTTTCCATCACAAGTCTTTTAGAATTGTCCATAATCACAGAACTACAGAGAGGAACTAAGTCTATCATAATTGGTCATCATACAATGTTGCTGTTAATATGTCCACTGTTCTCCAAATTCTGCTCACTTCATTCAGCATCAGTTCATGCAAGTCTTTTCCAGTTTTTTTTTAAGTCCATCTGCTCATGATTTCTTATATAATGGTCCTCTAAGATATTCATGTACCATAAATTGTTTAGCTATTCCCCAGTTGATGGGCATCCCCTCATTTTTTAATTCTATGTGAGGCAGTAATTATTTTTTGGTTTATTTATTTATTTTGTATTATTACAATAATCTTGTTGTGAGAGCAAACATAAACCCCCTCTCCCCTTAGTGAGAAAGAAAAAAAATGTACTTTAGTCTGTGTTCAGATTCCAATGGTTGCTCTAGGATGAGTTGCCTTCTTTATGATAAGTTCAACAAAGCAGTTGCTTCAATATTTTCCTCACAGTTGCTATTACTATCTGATTTCCCTCCACTCTATTCCTTCCCACACTCATTTATTGTATTCTCTCTCTCCTTTCACCCTGTCCCTGTTCAAAAGTGTGTTTTATCTGAGTACCCTTTCCCACTATTCTTCCATCTCTTCTATCACATATCCCGCCCCCATTTCCCCTTATTCCATCCATTTCTTCTCATTTTTTCCTCTAGGGTAAGATAGATTTCTATACCCTATTAAGTATGTAGGTTGTTTTGTTCTTTTAACCATTTCTGATGAGAATGAAGGCTCACTCATTCCCACTTGACTTCCCCCATTCCACTCCATGAAAAAGATTTGTCTTGACTCTTATGTGAAATACCTTAGTCTCTTCTTCTTCTTCTCCTATCCTCTTCCTCCTAGTACTTTCCTTTATCACCCATTGACTCCATCTTTTTACTATATTCAATTCCTTCCTGTGCCTTGTCTATATATGCTCCTTATAACTGGTCTTACAAATGAGAAAATTCATATGAGTTATCGTATCTTCTTCCCATGCAGGAATACTAACAATTCAACAACATTAAGTTCCTCATAGTTAGTCCTTCTCATCAGCCCTCTCTATGGTTCACTGGAATCCTGTACTTGGAGAACAAGTTTTCTTTTCAGTTCTGGTTGTTTCAATAGAAAGATTGAAAGTCCCATGTTTCATTGAAAGTCCATCTCTTCCCCTGAAAGACTGTGTTCAGTTTTTCTGGGTAGTTGATTCTCAGTTGCGAACCAAGATATTTTGTTTTCTGGAATATCATATTCTAAGCCCTATGAGCCCTTAGTGTAGATACTTATGGATCCTGTGTAATCCTCACTGTAGAGTCATGGTAGTTGAATTGTTTGTTTCTGGCAGCTTTTATTATTTTCACTTTGACTTGGGAGTTTTGGAATTTGACTTTAATATTGCTGGAAGTTTTTCTTTTGGGATCTCTTTCAGGAGATGATAGGTGAATTCCCTCAATTTCCATTTTTATCCTCTGCTTCTAGGATTTCAGGGCAATTTTACTGTATTATTTCTTGAAAAATGAACTCTAAGCTCTTTTCCTGGCCATGACTTTCAGGTAGTCCAACAATTTTTAAATTATCACTCTTGGATCTCTTTTAAAAGTCAGTTGTTTTTCCAATGGGAAATTACATATTTTCTTCTAATTTTTGCTTTTTGTTTTTGATATAGTTTTATTTCTTACTGAGTTCTCACAAAGTCATCATATTCCTTTAGTTCCATTCTGCATTTGAAGGAGTTATTTTCTTCAGAGAACTTTTTTATCTCCTTTTCCAGCTGGCCAATTCTGCTTTTTAAGGCATTCTTCTCATTTGCCTTTTGTGTTGTTTTTTCCATTTGGCCTAAACTGGTTTTTCAATTATTTTTGTATTTCTTTCACCAAACTGGTGATATGGTTTTCATGATTTATCTGTGTTGTTCTCATTGTTCTCATTTCTCCTCCCCCTTAATTCCTTTTCAAAGTCTTTTTTGAGCTCATCCATAGCCTGAGCCCATTTTCTATTTCTCTTGAATGTTTGGGGTACAGAAGCTTTAATTTTGTCATTTTCTGAATTTTCCATTGGACCACAGTAATTTCTGTGGTCATATTTTTCTTTTTCATTTGTTATCTATCACTGTCTATCACTGATTTACCACACTTGTAAGGTTTTGGGGGTTTTAGGAAACCCCACAGGTACCTTAATTCCTCCAAGACCTTATGAGAGGCTGTGATTGTTCTCTTTCCTGTACTTTATTATGTGGATGACCACAGGCCCTCCCTTCTGCCCGGGAGCTATGAGGAGAATCCCTGCTCAGCTATGGGTTGGAGCCCAAACTGCAACCTGGATTTGGGTGTGGGAAAACAGCTGAATCCTGCCCCAGGGAGAGAAGAGAGACCTCTACAGTCTTCTCCTACCTCCTTACAGTCTGTAACCTGTGCTCTGGAGGTGCAGACTGGCTTTACCACAGGGCTGCTCTGAGGCTAGTGTCCACTCCACACTCACTCTGGTGTGGCAGAGTTCTCTCACCACTCCTTCAAGCTGTTCCCCATGATCCCTTGGCCAGGAGGTCTAGAAACTGCTCCTTCTAGCATGGACCCAGGTTCTCCCAGGGATCTTAGGTACCAGGCCTGGCTGTGCTCATAGCAACTTTTTCCAAACCACAGTCCAGTGAAACAGACCTTTCCTGTGGAACTTCTAACTTGTCTTGGACTAGGAAATTATATCACTCAGTCTTTCTGTGGGTTCTGAATGATCAGTTTATCTCTATTTGAGACTTTTGGCTAGAATCATAATTTGATGGCTTTTAGAGTTTTTTGGAGAACAAGTTTCTGGGTATTCCTGCCTTCACACTGCCATCTTGCCTCCCCAGGCATTAATTCAAAGGAAATTGGATTAGATAAAAAGAAAGACTAGCTATGTAATTTAGAAAACCAAATACATTTTATAATCTATTGATTTAAACCCCCAAATGCTAACTACAGGTATAATGACCCACTATAACTATTGGGAAAGCTACAACTTTATACAAAAATAAATTTCAATTTGTTCTATTATTTTAATGTAAGAGGCAAAATCATATTCAATTTGAGAAACTTGGATAAAATATAAGTATAATAGACAATATCATGTTCAAACAAAGGACAAGACACCATTACAAAAGATAAAAATGGGTAACTTTTATCAGTTAAAATTTGAAAACTTTTGCCCAAACAAATAAAACTAAAATTAAAAAGAAAAAAATAGGAAAAACTATTTGCAACAAGTTTCTCTGATAAGAGTATCATTTGCAAGATCTATCAGAAACTGCTTCAAATTTATAAGAATATAAGCCAATTCCCAATTGATACATGAACAGCATTTCTCAAGGGAAGAAATACAGGGTACTCTTAGCTATATGATAAGTTTTTCCAAATAACTCATAATAGAAGAAATGCAAATTAAGAAATTCTGAGATTCCATCTAAAATATGCTATTAAGAATTGAATGCCATAATCTAGATATAGTCATATTAGGAAAGAATATAGGGAAATTATAAATTTTCTTCTTCCATATACCTAGCCTAACCTAAAGTTAAAAATATAATAAATTTTCTAGAAGTCATATCATATTATGAATTTATCTTGAATGCATAGTTAAATTAATAGTTCTTGCAACTTTTTTTCATGTTTGCCATTTTTATTTCCCTTTAGAGATGTATTTCCCCAAGGTCTACCTGATGAATATGCCTTTGTCACTACCTTCCGCTTCAGGAAAACTTCACGAAGAGAAGATTGGTATATCTGGCAAGTTATAGACAAATATGGAATTCCACAGGTATGTCATCATCCCTCAATCAATTGACTAATCTTCCTATGCTTTTAGAATCACTAGTTTCCATCTTGCTTTTAATACATAAAAACTCTGCTTCCAAAAGTTCCAATCATTCAGATATAAGACTGAATCAGATTACTTGATATTATTTAGCTGGATTTGATTGCTATAACTTTGAGGTCAGCTTCTTGACTTGAGGTAGGGAAAGGCCAATGTAGGAAAAAAGAGAGAGCTTTGGATAAGTGGCTGACTAAATGCTGGAAGTTTTCATTTTTTTAAAATTTATTTAAGGTAATGGGATTAGGTGAGTTGCTCAAGGTCATACAGCTAGGCAATTATTAAGTGCATGAGGTCAGAATTGAACTCTGGTCCCCCTGACTCCAGGGTTCTTACTCTGGCCACTGTGCCACCTAGTGTCCCTTTAGATTCTGTAATTTTTTACCTATGATTTATTAATCTCATCTTCTAAAAGGAAGTCTTTCTCAATCCTTCTTGATTTTATTTCCTATTGATCCAATATATAAAATATGTTTGTACATTTTTGCCTGTTGCCTTCCTCATTGGATTGTGAACTTGCTGAGGGAAGAGACTATCTTTTGCTTCTTTTTCTATCACCAGAGTTTTACACAATGCATATAATATCAACTATATAGCATAACACTAGCATATGGTAAGTGCTGATTGATTAACTAATATATAGCTTTTAGCTAAATATGCAGAAGTTTTCTAGTGTGATAAAAGAGGAGGACCCTAATGACCATGAACTATTTATTAAAGTGACGAGTGTTTAAGCATTATGTTGAGGAAAGAAAAAATATTACAAAACTAAGGAAAATTGACACTGTTTCTACTGAGACAGCTGTACTAATTGAAAGACAGAATCAGAGAAACCTCATCTAGGTTAAAATGGTGCCAGAAATGATGATTGGAATTTATGTGCCTGCCATGTGAGTTTATGGTTATTGCAGATTGGACTTCAAAAGAAAGGCATTTTTTTAGTAGATCAATGGTACCATTAATACAGAGTTCACAAAGTGGGACTTCCTATCTCAATATAGATTAGTACCTTCTCTTCAATCTGCAACATGAAGTAACATGCTTTGGGTCACTCAACTAGCATCTGTTAGAGAGAAAGATTAAATCAGTTGGGATATCATACTACTTCCATAAAAAGGGATGCTTTCTCAAATGGAGACTTTATTTGAGATAAACTGATAATCATTGTGCTTCTGCTCTATACTTCTGATCAATCTGTGTTGTCTTCCTCCTAACTTTGACCACTGACCACTGTTATTCACTCCATTTAATTCTTCTTCCTAACTCTTTGGATTTTTTGCCCTGATGAGTTTTTTATCTTAATTTTGAAGTTTGGACAGGCACATTCCTTAGTATTTACTATTTTAGTTCTGTTAATTACCTCTATTCATTCTAAGAGTCATTTTAAACGACTGGAATGGAATTTAGGCAAGTTCCTTGTGTCAGATGTTGACCTTCTCTAAGTGAGGGGTTGGGAGCAAGGGAAGAAAACCTATTGAAACTCAGATATAACAAAATTTTTAAAAGGAAAAAAATACTTTTTGCAACTATTAACTTCAAATATATCTAAGATGTATAATTTATGTTATCATTTCTTTTACTATGACAGATCCTAATCCCTCCTGTTAAAAAGTTAGTAGCTGGCTTTTGAAAATTGTTGTTGCCAAATTTATAACACTGCAGACCACCTGATGGTGAGAAGCTCCAAATTATCTGTTCCTCAGAAAAAGCCAGAAAGAATAATATATATATATATAGCTAACCTGAGTACTATCACTGACTCTTTCCACTTTTAGAATATGATTGTACTCTTAAATCCATGAGGTTTTAGGACTTCATATATAGATAAGGCATTTGTGCATGTAGTTAAAGGATATAAAGTTATCAAGGGGTATTAGTGGAGGTGACATATTAATGCCCCCCCATTATCATCTAGCCTATATTTCTCCATATTTTCCACAAGAGTATCATTTCTCCTGACTCCCTTTCCAGTAATTCTTTTCCATTCTTCTCCCTCCCTTTTGCTTCCTTTCCTCTCTTTCTCCTTATAACTCTCTATCTCTCCTTGATTGCAGGTGTAAAAGATACTCGTTGATAATAATATAATAATGATAATATTATTGTATTTATATAGTATGTTAATATTTTCAAATTGCTTTAAGAATATTATCTTGATAGAGTCTAACACAAACTCTAATTGTAAATGCTGTAATTGTTTCTATTATACAGATGAGGAAACAGAGGCAGGTTGAGGTGAAGTGAGTAGTTAGTGTCTGAGGCCAGATTTGAACGTGAATTTTTCTGATTCCAAGTCCAACTCTTTATATGATGTGTGATCAGTGCTGATTTTAATCTGATCCATTTCTCACCTGACAGGTTCACCCCTCTAGATAGTCTTGGGGGTCTTCACAACTTCCTGGATTAATAACATACTTAGTATAGATGGACTCTGTACCTCAAGATTCCTGAGCTTAAGAGATTTACCAGCTTTGGCCTTCCTAAAAGAAGCAATATAGGCATGCAACATTATTCCAGACTCCAGAATTATTTCCATAATAGAAAATGGAATAGAATAACTTTGCCCCAGAGTGTTTTGAGTTAGTTATTTCTCCCTCTCTCAAATATCGTTCTATCTTTATTTCATCTATTTCTTCATCCTGGCTTTTAATTTTCAACTGCTATTTTCTCGCTACCTTCTAAAATATTTTTTGGCTTTCCACTTTGATGGGTTGCAGAAGGTGATTTTCAGTTCCCATCTAAGTGGGCAATGTGAAACTTGGTAATTACAGTCATTGCAGAAACCAATTGATGTGTGATCAAAGATCTCATTCTCTGGCAAATTGTTACTCCCTTCCTCACAGAGTTAATGAGCCAACCATGTGTCAGTCAGTCATCTGCCTTTGTCTTTACCTGGAAAATGAGCTTTTGGAAGGTAGATGCCAAATTCTTCTATGACCCACCATGTTTCCCTTTGGGAAGTATTTAAAAAAGGATAAGGCTAAGATTTTCTCCAATTCTCTTCTCTTCATTGGCCAAATAGAAAAAAGAACATTTAGGACACCTGGGTTCTCTTGGTTCTTAGAATTACCCTGTTTTAGAAAGGACGTTAATCTTTGAGGTAGAAATCCTGGATTCAAACCTTAGCACTAACACTTGATTTCTGATGGACAGCAGGAAATCACTTATCTCTCAGAACTTCTGCTGCCTTATCTGTAAGAATGAAAATAATAATGTATGCACTTGCAGATAATATAATGTACACATTTATTTATAAGGTTATTATGAGGAAAGTTTTAGTAAACACTAAAGTATGAAATGCAGATTAGAGCTCAAAGGGACCTCAAAATATCTGGATGAAAACCTTATCCTTATTTTGCATACCTGAGACTTGAAAAAATTTCTAGAATTACAAAGGTCAATATTGTGGCTATGGATTCCACCACTAGTCTCTTGTGTTGCTCTTTTCACTATAGCATTCTGGTTTTTGCCCTCTGTTTTATACTTTCTGATAGTAATTCTTTCACTCTGAATCAAGATATTTTCTCTCTTTTTAAGTTTCAATTTTCTTATCAGTATCATGCAAGGTTTAGAATACACGATCTCTAGGTTCCCTTCCACTGCTAATATTCTATGTGCCATTTTTTTCTCTTATCATCTTTTCCCTTTTTTTCTCTTTTCATCCCTCTATTCTCTTCCCTTCTCTTCTAAATTGTCCCTTTCCACTCATTTCCAAACTTTGTTGACAACTGTATAACCATCTCACCTACAATCTCCCCAGTGCATAAATACTATTTCCTTTTCCACTTCAGAGAAAGAAATTAAGTGACATGGTCAAGGTCACATAGTTATTATCTACTAAAAGATAATATCAATCCATCCCTTTGTGATCTCAAAAGTTTATTGCAACTTTTCAGACTAAAGTTTTACTCTTAACCATCACTCTCTTGGGGGTGGGGTGATGTTTCCTTCATTAGACAATAAACTCTTGAAAGACAGAATTCTTTTTCAATGATAATACTTTTACCAGTGATGTCCTGTGGCAAAGTGATCTGAAACACTGAGCATCAAACAGAGGGTACTGAAGAGGAGAATGATGAGGTGAACAGATTGTATCATATGAGGAATTCTATATGAAAATGATAAAAGCCCTCATTAAGTCATTTTATGATAAGAGAAAATGAGTTAGGTCATATGGTGGGAGTGAGAGAAGACTATTAGACTAATAGAACGATCCATTGTTAACTTTAAGATTTCAAGAAAATGTCAAAAATTATGCTCCAGAATGTTGGGTAGGTCCTGAAATGTGATCTATGTAGAAGTCACAGTCAGGAGTTGTACAGAATGAGCAAAAATGGACAGGATTCAAGTTGCAATATTGGTTGGAACTCCCAAATTAGAAATGATTAAATGACTGTATGGCAACAATTCTGAGGTTCCTAAAGGGAATGATCCCCTGTGAAGAATTTATTGTGATGTAGTCATAGAAAAGCAATAGAATTATCAATATGAGACCTATGTTTTAATCCCAGTTCTACCATTTCCTGTTTGGGCAAGTCACTTTACCCTTTGAATTTCAGTTTTTTCAAGTGTAAAATAGGAGATAAAGATCAAATATGTGTGGTTCCTAGATCACAAAATTGAAAAGGAAAATACTTTTATATAGAAATGTGAGAGTCATACTCAAAATAAAGAATCTTTCAGTGGGTCTTTCTTTATGACCCCCATTTAGGGTTTTCTTGGCAAAGGCACTAGAATGGCCTGTCATTTCCTTCTCCAACTCATTTTACTAATGAGGAACTAAGGCAAACAGGGTTAAATGACTTGCTCAGGGTCACACAGCTAATGAATGCCTTAGGCTAGATTTGAAGTTAAGAAAAGGAGTCCTCCTTACTCCAGACATGGCACTCTATCCACTTTGCTACCTAGCTGCATAAAATCTGGGTTCACTTTCTTTATCTGACACATCATGATTGTGGGACGTTAATATACTCATTTCACTTATTAATATTTTAGGACAATCTAATAGTATAAATTTCAAAGAAGCTGCCAGTCTAAATTTATAGGGGTTTCTATACCTGAAAATTTTCTAAACTTATGAAATTTTGGTTCTATCTTTCAGCAGTTATCTCCTTATTCTTATAAACTTGGCACAAGGGTAAGAGAAGGAAGGAAAGAAAAGAGAAGCAACAAAAGTGGATTTTGTGGGTGATGCCTTTAACTAACCACTTTAGCTATTGCATTCAGTTTTCTCACCTATGAAATGAAATTAATAATCCTGTTTCCAACTTTAGGATTGTTATGAAGCATATATTTTAAAATACTTGTGAAAGAGCTTTGTGCCTAAAGATAGCTAAAGAATTAGCTTCTCATATTAAGGACTTTATAGTGATTCAGACTCAATTGAAGATCTTTCTCAGTGGAAAAATTTTTGGAATTTTTGAAACCAAATGAGTGGGACAGTCTTTTGATCATTGGGGTGGAAATTGCAGGTAATCTAAGCTGTCTGCCATCTGTGACTGTTCTTTTAATTTGTGATACTCCTTACCTCCTCTTCATGAAACTCAATAATGCTACTTAGTCATTGCTTCTCTTTTCCCACGGTTTGAATGAACAACTGATCATTGGAACGTGTTTATAGCATTCCTTTATATGGAACTGATTTGATCTTTTTGCCCAAAACCAATACTGGTTCTTGGATCAGAAGTTTTACTCACCCTAAAGTTCAAATAAAATTTGTCATGTTAGGTATTAATCATTTGAAACAAAATTATATTATCATGAGAAAATGATCATTAAGCAGAGATAGCCATGAACTTTGAGTCAGAAGAGCAAGGTTCCAATCCTAGCTCATCATATGCTAAATTTATTTCCTATGCTGTATGCTAAATCTCAGCATACACATATGAAAAATTAAGGTGCCCATTTCTGGAGAGTTGATAGTGGGAGATATAATGAAGGGAGCTACCTGTCCAGTATGCCCCTCAAAAAATAGCAGAAATGTATAAAAAAGTAAAATGTAAATGAGACTAGAAATACCGAAGTGTCTATTTCATTGTATATAAACAAATTTAGAATAATACAAAGTATGATTAAAAAAGGATACTAATAATTGGGTATTAATCATGATTTTTGTTATTGTTATAAAGGAAGATAGATATTTTCTGAACTGTTGAATTAAAAAGCAAAATTTCTTTTCCTTCAGACCATGCTTCTTCAATTTTAAAATGAAAAAATGATGATAGGTGTTCTGAAGCCTGGGAGGACACTAGTCTAAAAGAAGTGGAGGATATATACTGGAGAGAATAAGATATGTTTGAAGATTATGGCAGCATTTGAATCCTAATTTGAAGACTTAGGCATCTGTAAGGAAATATGGAACTCTTTGAACCAGGAGTATGATTTGAACAAATTGGTGATTTAGGATCACACATCTTTTCAGTGTTGGGGAGAGACTGGATGTAGATAGATGAAGTAGTTGTCTGGCATGAGGTGTTAATGGTCTGAACTAGGGTTTTTGACATAGGAATGGCAGTAGGTGGAAAAATATTCAAGGAGAGTTTCAAAAGAAAAACCCCAACAGGTCTTGGTGATTGACTGATACAGAAGATGAAGCAGAATGGAAAATGATGATGCCAAGGTTTTGAGGGAAGTGAGAGGACAGCGAGTGAATTGACAGGGAAATTGAAAGGTCATTTGGGAAGAGAAGATGCTGAGTTCTATTTTGAAGGAACTGAATTTGAAGTATCCTTAAGGTTTCAGGCACTAATTCAGGAATAGATGAGAAAAAGAGTACATTATAAGTCTTGAGATGAAAATTGAGTTCATGAAACAGTAAAGACTTTAAATAAGACATATATTTTGACAGCCAATTAGAAATTTACATTATTTAACTATACAGATTTGTTACAAGGATTTTGTTCTTTTCTTACCTTTGTGTTGTAGTGACTTCTTTTTATTATCTCCAATCTATCTTGTTTATCTTTTTCAAGCATATCATACCATAATACTCCTTGAGAGGAGGAATGGTCTTTCATCTTTCTTTGCATGACTAGCAATTAACAAAAACAAAAATTTTTGAAACAGTAAGCAGTCAATAAAATTTGTTGGATATTTTGTGCCTTTCAAGATTATGGAGGAGAACAAAAATCAATACATGTTAACTGGGAAATAAGATTTAATTAAAAATTCATACCTCTGTTACCTACATAACTAGTTTGTTCAGTTTCCAATGAGATAGAGTTATTGTAAACACAAACTTTACAAACTTTAAAACTATTTGGATGTCACTGTCATTATATCTATTATTATTTTTTTGCAAGGCAATTGAGTTGAGTGACTTGCCCAAGGTCACACAGCTAGGTAAATATTGTCTGAGGCTGGAGTTGAACTCAGGTCCTCCTGATTCCAGGGTCAGTGCTCTGTCTACTGAACCACCTGCTTTCCCCTGTCATTACTATTATTATTCCAAAAATGGCATTGTCATGTGTATTTGAGGATATTTCATGTGTAGTGTCATATAAAACACACACACACACACACACACACACACACACATATATATATATATATATAGATATATAGATATATATACTTAAGTGAAGGAAATAGAGCAATGAACTGATAGGATATATATTTGTAATGTTTCTCCTGTGGTCATCATATTAAGGTTGTTTATCACAAAGAGTTGAGCTTTCCAGGCTGACATCAGTGATCTGGTTCCCCAAATTGTTCCTGGGAACAATAGAAGTTTAATGTCAGTCACTCCAAAGATAGTTTAACCAGCTTATCATCAAGGTGAATTGCAATGAAGAGAATTCGTGGCTTTTGTCCAGAGCTGGTTTAGCTATTTCTCCTCCCTGATAATTTCTGCTTTCTGGCTTTCTACCTAGTCTTAAAGTCTTAACTCTCCCTCTTCAGGAAACCTGGTGGGATATGCTTGGCCTCTTGCCACTCCCTTTCTTGCCATCTGGAATAATTCTTGAATCCCTCCCTTCTTTTATATCTCATTTACAGACTCTTCTTTCCGCTTCCTGTCTGATTCTTCCTTCATTCTTTTCTCCTGCTGCCAAAATGAGCTCAGTACTGAAACTCTACAGGGCTATCTAGTGATGGAGTCTAGCTTAAAGGTATAGGTCTAACTCCCACGGTCTATCTTGGTAACCACTGATAGCTCCTTAGGGAAGGATTGACTAGACACAAGATGAGTAGAAAATAAGAAGGAAGTCTAGTGATGACTGAAAATAAGAGAAATATAAGCCAGTGATATAGAAGTTTTGTTCTTATTCTTGTTACTGCTGCTGCAGCTTGTTGGTTTTTTTTGTTTGTTTGGGGGTTTGGGGTTTTTTTTTTTGTATGATTCTGTCTAGAGGAGAGACAATGTAGTACAATGAAAGAACACTGCTTAGCTTCAGCCTCATTTCTGCCTCTGAGTTGCTGTGACTAGTTTTTCAAGATGAGAGACAAAGAGAGAGAGAGAGAGAGAGAGAGAGAGAGAGAAGAAAAGAAAGGGTAGTAGAGAGGAGAGAAGCATTTATCTTTAATTTCTCTGGTACCTCAAATTCAATATATGCAATACAGAATTCATCTTTCTCCATGCCCCTCAAATTCCACCCATCTTTCTAACTTCTCTCTTTCTTTTTTAGGGTCCATTATCCTTCTGGTTATCAAGGTTCATCACCTTACAATCACCTTTGACTCTTTTCTGTTCCTAATCCCTAAATAATTAATTAGGTGCCAAGTTTTCTCAATTATAATGCCATAATATCTTTCACATCTGCCTTCTTCATTCTACACACATGATTACCCCCCACCCTAACCATATTTCAGTTATCATTTATCTGGACTAATGGCCTCCTAATTTTTAAAAATGTCTCCTCTCTAGTCCATACTTCACACAGATGACAAAAATGATTCTCTTAGAACAAGATCTGACCATATCTATTTCCTACTTAAGAAGCTTTTAGCGGTTTCCTCTTGCCAACAAAATAGAGCCTCCTCTATCTTAGATTTAAATCATTTTACTATCTACCTTCAGGTTACTTTACTAGTGTTAATATTAATCTCTGACATAAGCTCTATATTCCAACCCAATTGACCTTTGAATAAACATAATACATCTCATCTCCAGTCTCCATGTCTGAACTACCCTTATGAACTCTTCTTTTCAGAATACCCAGTTTCCTTCGATCTTTAGTTTGTGTCACATTTTATGTAGGGTCTTTCCTGATCCTCCACTTTCTTTTTTTTATTTTTTATTTAGGTATCTATATACCTTTATTTATTAGAATGTCAAATTTCCTGGGGACCAGGAACCTTTTGTTCTTTTGTTCTTTTTTGTTTTTGCTTCTGCATCCCAACCTCATAATATAATGCCAAGAATGTAACATAGGACTTAATAAATGTTGAATGAATGTTAAATGAATATAAATATCATCCTTAAAAGTCCTTTCTCATTCAAAAAATTTCTAATTTCTTTTAGGTCTCTATCCGGCTAGATGGGGAGAATAAAGCTGTGGAGTATAATGCTGTGGGAGTAATGGAGGATGCAGTCCGGGTGGTCTTCCGGGGTGTTCCAGTCAATGACTTGTTTGACCGAAACTGGCACAAGATTGCTCTCAGCATTCAAGCCAAGAATGTGTCCCTCTACATTGACTGCAAGCTGGTACAGACACTACCCATTGAGGAGAAAGAAAACATTGACATCCAGGGAAAGACCGTGATTGGCAAGCGCCTCTATGACAGCGTGCCCATTGATGTGAGTTTCCTTATTCCTAATGAATCCTCGGTGCAGCCAACTCTCATGGCCTTGGGCCTCCAGAAGATCTTTTTCTGGGTTTAATAGGCTCATAAATTCTCTGAATCCATAAACATGGTCACATAAATGAGAAAGAATGTGAATAGCATCCTACTGCCAATGCAATATAATATTGTGGAGGGTAAGACAAACAAACAAAAAAACCTATATGTGGAATTCAAATCCTGATTCTCTAATTACTTTGTTATTTCTGTTATTTAATATTTTTATTAATGAAGTAGAAAAAGACATACATAGAATCAGAATCAAATTTGTGTATGACAAAACATGGCATGCTGAACAATAGGATGCAAAAAATATATACAGGCTACCCTAATGGGTATTATAGGAAACTGAAATGCAGTAGTAGTTCAAATATAAATTATGTTTGCGTTCAAAAATCTACTTCATAGTTTTTTTTTTGTTTTTTGTTTAGGTTTTTGCAAGGCAAATGGGGTTAAGTGGCTTGCCCAGGGCCACACAGCTAGGTAATTATTAAATGTCTGAGGTCAGATTTGAACTCAGGGACTCCTGACTCCAGGGCCAGTGCTCTATCCACCTAGCTGCCACCACTTCATAGTTTAAGAAACAGAATACAAAGTTGAACATCAATTAATCTGGGGAAAAAAAACTAGGTTTATTACAACCTCCACATAAGTCTAAAGACTCATAGTCAAAAAAATAAACTAGTATAATATTGTGCTATACTAAAAGTCATACATTTCAATAATAAAGAGATAGCCATGTTATTCATGATCCTGAGCAGATCAGTCTCGAGTATTGTATTTGGTTCTAGGTGTAACAGTTCAACCTGGACATTGATGCATTCCCAGAGGAAGGCAGTCAAGATAATAGAGGTCCTCTCTCTCCTGCTTTTTGAGCATTATGTGAAGGAGCTGGGGATGGTTAACTGGACAGATGACTAATGAAGGTCAACATACCTCTGTTCAAGTTTGGAAGGCTAACAATGGAAGAGAGATTAGACTTATTCTATGACATCCCAGAAGACTGAATCAGGAGAAATTTGTAGAAATGCAAAGCAAATTTAGGCTTAATGTAAAGAAACATTGCCTGATGATTTGAAATGTTTGCAAGCAGATTGAGTTTTCTTGGTACATATTATCTTGATAGATATTTTCCTGGTTAGAAATTTCTAATTGCTTGCTGGATGATGAATTTCTCTTGAACTTTTAATGGAGTTTCCTTTTTAGGTATGGGATGAATGATATAGCTTCTGGAAGTAATTTCTATTCTTGAATTCTATAGAATAACCTGTGGATGATCATGGGTTATTCACTTTCCTTCTTAGGGCCTCAGTGCTCTCATCTGAAAAAAAGAAGATAATAAAAATTGAACAGCATATTTCACAAGATAACTAAAAGAACTTGTCAACTTTGAAGTCTAAGAATGTAATAAATTATTCATTATTATTATTAGTAGTAGTAGTAATGATATATATGAAGTGCCCACCATTGATAGTTCTCCAAGAAGGATCATACTTTAAGAAAACCAGTTATGCTTAAAGTCAAATTCACAACAATAATTTGGGGAGACCAAGAACAGTATCAATTACATAAAAATGTCTTCTATTTACAAAAACATTTGCTGATGAAATGAAAAATATTAAAAAAAGTGTTCTAAGGACACAAAATGAGCTTAAGCATAAGGATAATTAGGAATGTGAGATACTGCAGGGAGAGTTGGCTTTATGGATCAGTTGGAAATACTAGACCTTGCTGTATATGGAGAAATCCATAAGGCACAACGAAAGATGAAGGAAGAACAGCATTAGGATGATGATTAGAAATGATGTACAGGCAACATTATTTAAGGCAAGGGTAGCCATGCCAAAATCTGGTAATAATTCCATGCCTCGTTTTCCTTTCCAAATATCTCTTATCTACATTTCCCTCTATTCACAAGAACAACAATATTGTCACCTGCTGTTTCCCTTGTCAGAATACAAAGATTTAAAGGGGAAGAGGAGAGAAGATTAGGACGGAAAGAGAAGAGAGGGGTTGAGTTGAAAGGAGAGGCGAGGGAGAGGCAGATATTGGAGGAGAGGGAGAGCATAAGAAGAGGAGAGGAAAGAAAAGGAAGGGAGAAGAGAGGAAGAAAAATGGAGAGAAGAGAGGAAAGAGAGTAGGAGGGAGAGGTTAAGACAGAAGAGAAGTTGAGAATAGAGTAAAGAAGAATAAAAGGAGAGGGGGGAAAAGGAGAGAAAGGTACCTCAAAAGGCTTAAATGACTTTTGTGTTATTAAAATTCATCTATCACTTCCACTCTAGTCATATGCCATATCCTAAATAAAATTTCTTTCTGAATCAATGAATAAATCTATGTCAGTCTCTTAGATGCAGAAAATTAGAGTCAATATAATACTTTCCTCAGTTTTATTGGTTGTTTTGGTTTGTTAGCTTAGAACAGATCCGAGGAACTTCAAAATAATTGTTTTTTTGCAGAGACAAATCAATTTTGAATCAAGGAGAGGACTACCTTGTTAACAGCCAGAAAACTACCTTTTCAATCTATACTTGGAATTTTGTCAGATTTAAAGAACTATTGAAGATTATATTATTGGTAGATTGGTAGATTATTATTATTATTATTATTATTATTATTATTATTATTGTTTTTGTTGTTATTATATACTTACTGTGGCATGACAATAGGAAAATACTATATCGAGAATCAATGCATCTAATTTCAAATTCCAGTTCTGATATGCCTGGGTAACCTTGGGGGGAAGTCATAGTCTTTCTGGATCTCAGTTTCCTCATCCATAAAACAAATACGTTGGACCAGATGGCCTCCGGGGTCTTAGCTCTAGCTCTGTGATCCTATATTCTTTACAATCTCAAGACTCAATGATTATCTGATTTCCAAGGGTCCCTCCATCACTGAATTTTGCAATCTTGAATATAATGTATTGTAGCTCGATGACTTCAGTCAGTTATTTCTCACTGAACTTTAGCTTCTTCATTTGTCAAGTAAGGAGTTTGGACCAGTCAAACTCTGAATTTCCTTCTAGCATAATATTTTTGACCCAGGACCATTAAATTATTATTTAAAGGGAAGATGTTAGAATAAGACATTGCCCTAGCCCTGAGGAGGCTGATAGAAAAGAAGGAATGATTAGACATTCACAGTGATGATAAGAGTCTATTTCCTCTGGAGCACTGTCCTTCTTGTAGGAAGAATTCATTTTTGCAAGCCAGTTTTGCTTTGCCAACTGTCCCTGGCTCTATATACCATACCAGATATTAGCAGGAGTTCACTGTCACTTAACCAGTCTATTGCTCACCTTTCATTTAAAACAGAATCTGGTCACTCCAAAGCCTTCTTCTTCCCTCAGCAAACAAGGAACAGACCATGCTGATAAAGCATCATTATTCTTTTAGCTTACTTAGCTGCCTGTGAAGTGAGTAAAGGACATTTATAGCCCTTGAGGTATTATGTAAGTAATTTCCTCTGCTTGTCTTATAAGGAAGACATCTTGACCTTATTGCATTTACTTCAAAACTCTAACATGAAGGGATCTTGGATTTAGTCTTTGCAACTCTCTAGATTATACTTCATGCATTAAACAGGATGATAAATGAATTAAAGTTTTTATATGTTTTCTCAGGGAGGAAAGGAAAAGCACCAGGGAAAATTGTAAACACTCTATTTGAACTCAAACCTAAGCTTACATTTTACAAATGAAATGTGTTCACAGTATCACATGGATTAGGTATTTGGAAAGAACATGAATTTTTATCCATAAAAATGGATCATGAAAATTTGTAACCAAGATAATTCTTACATTAAGGAATGTTGGATTTAGAATCAGAAACCTAGGTGTCAATCTTCTCTCTGCTATTACCTTGTGTAACCTTAGGCAAGTTACAAATTATCTGAGTTCTCTTTTCCTCATCTATAAGAAAAGATAGTTTGTTGAAATAATCTCTACTATCCTTTTTTTGTTCTAAAAATTTCGTAGTCTAAGGATCTGCTAGACAGAGGCACATTGATTTAAACCTGAAACTGTCCTTAAAGCAACCCTTTTAATCCCCTCATTTCACAGATGAAGAAACTGAACTCCCCCCACAATGGTCTAAAATATGAAAGAAGGTGGATTAAATGATCTCTAAGGTGATTTCAAATAACCAGTGATATAATAATTTTACCAAGTGACATCACACTTGTGGATGATGCAAGACTAACAGTCTGGTGACTCAAAAGGGGTGAAAAAAAAGATTTTGACAGAATAAAATGCCAAGGTGAATCTAATAAAATGAAATTTAAAAATAAGAACAGGCACTTTACCTGTGATTTTATATTGTCAGGAACTGTCAATTGAGGGAATTCTATACCAATACAGGATGGTACCTTTTCTACAATTTATAATGTTAGAGAATTGTGTATATCACTGAAGTTTAAGGGAGTTAGTTGTACAAGTGAGTGGTCACAGTCAATATGTGTAAGACACTAGGTCTTCCACAACTTAAGACTGATGCTTTATCCTCTTTATCAACCTACCTCTTACACTGAAATATCATAAGAATAAATATCTTAAACTTAAGATTAAGAAAAGAAGGAAAAGAGGAGAATCAATATCACAAATTCAAAATGTGGGGCTTCATGGATAGAGATTTGGGCTGGGTGACAAGAAAGCCAAATATGGCCTTATACATTTCCTAGATATGTGACTCTGGACAAGTCACTTAACCATTTTCTTCCTCAGTTTTCTCATCTGTAAAATGATGATAATAATTGTACCTACCTTCCAGGATTATTGGATCAAATCAGATAATAGTTATAAAACATTTATCAGAGTACTTTGCCCATATATAAATGTTAGCTATTTATTTTAGTGTTATTAAAAAACACTTGGGATTATTTCGTACACTCCAAGATCAATATGTATCAATAGGGAGATAGGACAGCTTTGGAAGCCAAAACAAAGATAGCCAGTAAATACACCCAATTTCATCTTGGAGTTTACTAAGAAAAATAGAGTGTCTTCCAATATACTTAGGTTATGTAAAATTTCCCAAAAGCATTAATTCAGTTTTAGTTATTAAAGTCAATGGAACAAGTCTAATATCTGTTCTCTTTGACAATCTTTAAAAATTCTGAAGAATGTTAACATACTTTAAACTATTCAAATGGAAAATTACAGTAAGACTGTGGATTTACCCTTTATATGGAATATGATGTTTTCTTCTGGACACTATATTTGAGAGAAGAGAGTGTCAAGAGGAAAGCAACAATATAATCAAAGAATTAAGACTCTTAAGATCCTCTGGGAATCAGTTGAAGGAGATATTATTTTGGGAGATGTGAAGAGGAGAGTAGTGCACAAGGAACATGGTAGCTTCTGTCCCCATGTTGTCACATAGAAGAAGGAGCAGATTTGTACTGCTTAGCCCCCAAACAGAATCAATAGCAACAGAAAGATCTTCCAGAGAACCAGTTTTAGGTTGCATGCAAGGGAAATGTTTACTACCAATTAGAATTAACTTAAAAAAAAATGAAACTGGTTGCCTTGGGAACCTGTTGGATTTCTCCTATAATGAATTTTAAAATCTTCTGGTTCAATATCTCCATTTCCTCATTTGTAATTGAAGTAATTGTATTGGATAATATCTCTTGTCCTTTCTGATATTAATTCCATTTTGAATTTCTCCATTTGAAAGACAGGAGAGTAATATGACTGACCCCAAAACATCCAACAAAGTCAAAACTTAAATCCAGAACTAGTGCTGAATATTTTACCTTAAATTATTAGTCTGTTTCTCTCTTTGGCCTTCTTCTTAGGGCAAGTATTACCCTGGATCTAGAATCATTAATATTTCTAGCCAGGTGTAGGTTTGATGTCTTTGGTCCATTCCTTGACACTTCCCATCAGGGTGTTCTAAAACCTACTCAAACCTGTTTTATTTGTTAAAATTTCAGTGTGAACATTTATACTTTGGCAATGATAAACACGCCAAATCAGATCTTTATCATTTCTTCTTGGTTGTTGATTGTCAATACTTAAGAAAGTGGTATAGAAAAAATGTTAATAATGCTGTGTGTCCAATGTACCTTTATTTTTTTTTCAGAGAATAGAATTTTTGCCTATTTTTTTTGGTTTTGTCAAGGCAATGGGGTTCAGTGACTTGTTCAAGTTCACACAGTTAAGTAATCATTAATTATCTATTTCTGGAATTGAACTCAGGTCCTTCTGATTCTAGGGCTGATGCTCTGTCCACTACACCTGCTAACTGCCTCTGAGAACAGCTTGTTAAAATTTGCCAGCACACTGCTGTCTGCTTTCCTTTTTATTACCTACAGATATGAATCTCTATCACCATTGTCTTTAAATTTTTCCAAATGAAACCATGGGTGACCCCTGTGAAACTTTATGACTTTTCATATAAGGGAAGAGCATTTATGAATCTGTGAAACTCAGGTTCCTTCAGGAAGCAACCACAAAAGATTAACTTCCCTGATCCTACATGACTTGACCTAACCCTGACCCTGACCTGACCTGCATCAGTCCAGCCTTCCATCATTTTGCATCACCAATCCAACTAACAAAACTTTAGAGAGAGGGAAAAATAAAGTGCCCTCAAGCCCATATTTGTGAGTTGATATCCAAGTTTGTTATTACTTTAATGGACCCTGGTATCTCTGCTCTTGGACAAGCCCAGACCTAAGCAATTCCATTTTTATAGAAAACACAGAATTGTGGAAACATAGATATTTGGCTACAGAGTCGATAAAAAAAATGCCATTTGCCTTTTGTTCCCAGAGTTCAATGAAATAGTGTTTTTAAAGTAGTGTTCAGACCATAAATTGGGTGGGTTCTCTTGGATTGATTCTGAATTAGAAACTCAATTCAAAATAGAGGCTTATTTCAGTAGGTGAGACAGACTTCCTTTCTGGCATAGTCCTCATCTTCCCAAAAGGGAAAGGTCTTTAACATGGAAACAAGAAAACTTACTGGGGGCCATTGATAGTGAGAGAATTATAGAATTTCTTTTTCTTCCTTAAAAGCATAAATAATAATGATAGTAGATTTTAAATAAGTAATTGGCTACTTGTCAGGGCTATTACAAATGTAATATTTGCTCAGGTATGTGTTAGACTAGATACTTGTTGTGGTCCCTCTGATGGCAGGGCCTCTGACTCTCATCACTCAACTCTTTTACTTTGAGACTGTTCTAGTCCCCTATATACTCTTCAATATGATGATGCTGGATTCCTATTTTTCTTTTCTTTTTTTGAAATTCACTGGGGTTAAGTGTCTTCCCCAAGGTCACACGACTAGGTAATTATTAAGTGTCTGAGGTAGAATTTGAACTCAGGTCCTCCAGACTCCAGGGTCAGGGCTCTATCCACTGTACCACCCAGCTGTCCCTGATGCCAGTTTTTTTTTTTACTTATATAGTATTTACTGTGGTTCTTGAAACAAATGCAGTCAATAGACAATTCTATGCTCCCCTCAAATTATATTTTCTTTTGTTATAGATGCAATGCTGTTTGACTTGGGGAAGAGAAATGAATGAAAAAGCAGCTTAAGATGTTGTATGGATTTTGAATTCGTGAAATAGAAATGGGAAAAAGTATTTCCAATAACTATATAAACAAAACAAATTTATATATGAATAGTAGCAGTCTAGCTCATATGAGTTTGTTTTTGTGTGGAGTACAAGAACATTCAATCTTTTGTATTTCCCTACTGAAAGTAAGGCAAACCAGCAATATAGGTTAAAGGACATAATACTTAATTATGTAATGTATTGTCTTTCCACAGCAATGCAGCATTTTCTAGATATTTTTGTTTGTTCCACATTAGATCACAATACATTGCCTGATGCTGGCTTTTTAATGCTTCCTCACTTGATACTCTATGTCCCTACTTGATGCCTTTTTACTTAAGTCTCCAATGCAAGGAATTCTTAATCTTTATCTTCTGGTATTCCTGGTGAGGCCCTCCAGGAGTCAGCCAAATCTTACATTCAAATCTTACAACCACCCTTAATACTAGTACATTCCATTTGAGATTGCTTTCCATTCATAGATAGGTGGTATAGTGGATAATGGTCTGACTGTGTAGTCAGGAAGACTAGAGTTCAAATTGTGTCATGGACATCTCCTAGCTGAGGAACCCTGCACAAGTCATTTAACCTCTTATAAGCCACATTTTCCTTATTGTTAAAATAAGGATAATTATTGTCACTTATCTCCTAGGATTGACATTGACATGAAGATAAAAATGAGATATTTGTAAAGTGCTTTATAAACCTTAAAACTAGCATATAAATGATAACTATAGTTATTATATACTTTGTGTATATGTTTATATGTATATATTATATATATACATATACATGTATATATATATATATGTATGTATTTTCATGTTGTCTCTTCTGTTAAACTGTGGGCTCCTTCAGGACAGACATCATTATTGGTTTTTTTTAAAGATTCCTATCATCCCTGGTCATGGAGGCAGAAAGACTCATCTTCCTGATTTCAAATAGAACCTCAGTTGTGTGACCTGAGCAAGTCACTCAACCCTGTTTGCCTCAGTTTCCTCATCCATAAAAAGAACTGAAGAAGAAAATGGCAAACAACTCTAACATCTTTGCTAATAAATCCCCAAATGGAGTCATCATGATTTGGACACAACTAAAACAAGGGAACATCAAACAACAAAGCTTGTCAAATGACTCTCTGCACTTTTACCTCTTGTGTTTAGAGATGCTATCTGGGTCTAAGCCTTTCTTGTATGAGGATAATTATCACAGACTACCTAGTTTTCATCTAAAGGATAAAGATTTCCAGGCTCAATATGGAATCATAGGATTGTAGACTTTAGAGATGGAAAAGTATCTAGAGATAACTCAGTGCAATCCATTCAATAACTGAGTAAATTTTAAAAAAATCTATGATTAGTCCTTTTTTTATGTGGTATTGGAACTCATGTACTCATTTTGATGAGTCTTTGAGCCTTGATAATGAGTCCAGGGATTATTGTCCTTATTTTATAAATTAGGTCGTTCTAACAGCAGGGTCAATTTTGTGTCACCGATGTTCCTGTAAATCAAAGGGAAATAAACCAGAATCATATAATTAAATAAATTAGGTATCAAGTAAAGTCACAAGTAGAATGTAATGCCTGATTTGTATCCTGGCTTAATCTATGGTGTCGCTGGTAAATTATTTTTCTTAGGAAGTATTACATTAATTTTTATTGATGTCACTCTTCAATATAATTATTCCTTCCCAATGTCTCTACTATGCTGCTATAGATACTTCTTTGGATTGAAGAAATACTTTTAAGCAAATCATAATTTTGGCCACATCTGACAATGCTAATTGCCGCTCTCTAGTTCTCTGTTGATCATCACATCTTTGTTGATGGGTAGGAAGCATACTTCATGATCAGTCCTTTGAAAATCCCCTTTTCTAAACCTCATTTTCTCTGTCTGTAAAATAAATAATATCCATTGTCTCTTCACTTCCCACCTCAGTAATGCAATTGGAGATTTTAAATGAAATAGAAGTTTTTTGTTACTAAAAAAAAAATCATTGCAAGTAGAGGCATATGATGTACTTTAAATAATTCCATGTGTTACAGTGAACAATGCTATAATGTATTATTACTGTCTCAGAAAACACTGTTGTTTTTCCCAGGTTATATCAAGATGAATGACATAATGAGGTGTCTAGTATAGCATTTTATGGAATGATGGAATTACTACAAGACTTAGGACATAGACTACAGCAAGGAGAACAGAATGTGAAAAGTGGGAAGGACCTTGGGGCATGGAATATTTAAGTTGAAAAAAATCTTGAAATACTGAATTTTAGAATATAGAATGTTAAGATGGAAAGGATCTTATGTCATAGAACATGAAATCTGGAATGACTCCTAGAATGTAGAATATTAAAATATAGAATCTTAGAAATGAAAGGGACTGTAGAAGTTGTGATATTAGAAAATATGATATAGGATAGGATATATGGAGAGGACATTGGAAATCATTTTGTTTAATATTCTTATTTTATACCTGAGGAAACTGACATCCAGTGATAGGAAATAACTTATGCAGACTCCTATAGTCAGTGGAAGAGTTGAAGAAATAAAATAAAGAGTCAATGTATTCACATTCAGCATGTGCTTGTTAAGCACCTACTATACCTACCAGGTTCTGTTGGGCACTGGGGATGTTATTATCTTTGTTTTATAGATTAGGAAATGGAGGGATTCAGAGGTTAGTTGACTTGCTTAGGGTCTCACAGTTATAGAATGTCTGAGGCAGATCTGAACTCAGACCTTTCTGACTCCAAATACAACAATCTATCCATTTTGATATTTAGATTCTTATGCAAACCCAAAGACTGAGACAATATGTACTTTCTTTTTTAATTATTTATTTTCAGATTACATATAAAGATGGTTTTCAACATTTATTTTTTGGAAAAATTTCTCCCATCCTTAAGATAGCAAATAATCTGATATAGGTTATGCCTACACAATCATGTTACACAACATTATCTTCAATGGTCCTAATGATGGACCCGATCTAGAGATAGATAGTTTTGGAAAGGGTTGAGATTATCCCCAGTGAAGTGCCCAAGGGTTTTCTAGTTGATTTTGTTGTTTTTTACCATTTGTTTTAAATCATTGATTCAGATAGAAGCATAGAAAGCATTGCTATTAAATTTTCAGATGATATCAATCTGAGAGTGAGAACAAATACTTTGGATGACAAAGTCAGAATGCAAAAAATCTTTACAAGTTAGAACATTTGACTGGAGGTAAAACAATTAATCGTAACTCAGTCAAATGAAAAAATCTTCAATTGGATTCAGAAATCCAAATTACAAAGGGAGGGTAGGAGAATTATGATTAGGCAGAAATTTGTCTGGAAAGTATACAGGGATTTTGATAGGAGGTAAACTCAACATGAAGTTAACACTGTGATACAGCAACCACAAAATCCCACATTATAAAATGTACAGTTTCCAGGAAAAAGGAGGTGATCTCCCCCATTGTTCTGCCTAACCTATATCACAACTGAAATTATATTGAGTTATTAACATAATATTTCAGGAAGAGTATTTGTAAGTTTGAGAATGCTCAGGTGAATGATGATGAAACATAATCCTTTGCTAATGGTGACAAATTTAGGATGTAGAATGAGATCACACAAATAAATACTCATATATGTATGTGGTTAATGTCCCACTTTACATATATTTATGTATCTATGCATGTGTGTGTGTGTGTTTGCACACACTTTTTATAAGGAAATTTTCTTTATTTTTTAAGAGGGAAGAGGGGATGGGATTGGAAATACATTTCTTTTAATTAAAATAATTTAAATGAGGTACAACAGAAATCGTATGTTCTGTATTCTTTCAAATAAAATCTATTGTAATTTTTACTTTATTGTTTTACTGTTACAATGGATTTTTCATGGAGAGGAGACAATCTGATGAGGGGTCTAATGTTCATGTAATATGGGGATCACTTTCATATGGAGGAAGAATAGACTATGAATCAAAGTTGAAGGGAGGTAGATTTAAGGAAAAACTTCCTAAAATTAGAGCTATCCAAAAATGGAGTGAACCACTTTAGGAGGCAGTAGGCAATAAAATAATGACTCATTTATAAGTGCTGTTGTGCTTACAAAGCACCTTCTTGACAATAACCCTGTGAGATAGGAAGTATATATTTTAGATTGAGTATATGTGTATTAATGTTCTCAGTTTATAGATGAAGAAACTGAAAAATAGGGTATTTCCACTTGCCCAAGATATCACAGAAATATTAGAGCGATGATTAGAATCAAGGATTCCTTTGATTCCAAAGATGGTGCTCTTTCTTTCATATTGCCTCTTTGTAAAAATGGTGATGAAAATGCAGTTTGATAAATGTTAGGTACTATTTTTTATTTGTTTTCTGAATCTGCAATTTTATTTGTTCAGGGAACTCTGTGAGGAAATCCCCTCTACAAATGCACATCAGCAATTATTTTGCAACTTAATATCTTAGAGAATTTTTGGGACAGGGAGTCCAGAGTAAACCAGAGTCACACCATTATATGACCCCCTCTTGTTGAAAAACTTAGGGTCGAAGACCAAACCATATTCTCATGTGAGCATTTTCTTTAGCAAACTATGCAAAGTAATTTATAAGTATACTGTAAATCATTATATTATTTTTATTCAGTTGTTTTAGTCATGTAAAACTCTTTCTGACCCCAGAAGATCCCGAAATAGTTTGCCATTTCCTGCTCCACCTGATTTTACAAATGCAGAAACTGAGGCAAAAATAATTAAGTGATTTGCCCAGAATCACATATCTAGGAAGTGTTTGAGGTCATATTTGATCTTAAGAAGATGGGTCTTTCTGACTCTAGACCTGGAACTCTATCTACTATGCCACCTAACTGCACTATCATATGCTATATATTTCATATATTATGTTGGAGAGAAAGTAGGGGCTTCAGAGGAGGAAAGAATCAGGGAAGGCTTATTGAAAGAAGGAAGCTGAGAACTGGCATCCAAAAATGGTAGATGCATTTTTATTTTAATTAGTCTGGAACTGATCATTTCTTCTTCCTTTTTTAGTTTGATCTTCAGCGAATAGTGATTTATTGTGACTCTCGACATGCTGAATTGGAAACTTGCTGTGACATCCCTTCAGGACCGGTAAGATAAAGTCCACAGAGGAAAAGGAAGAGGTGAAAGTAGGAGACATTTCAGTCAGACATAGAAGATTTCTTCCTGACCTTTAGGGGAATAAATTCATTTATTCATTCAATTGATATTGTTAAGGACCGGCCATTTATGTTTTATGCTAAGTGCCATAGTGAATAAAAAGGTAATTAATACAATGTCCTTGACTTCAGGAGCTTCCAATTCTAGAAAGAGAGCTAAGGTGATAACACATTATTTGTTAGAAGGTTAGCATTTCCTTATAACAATTCTTTGAGGCAAGCAATATATGACTCATAGTATGTATTTTATGTAAGAAGAAAATGAGAGATGAGGTGATTTACCCAAGGTCACAGAGCTTATGACTAAACTGATTCAAATTTCATACTCTTTCTCCTTTATCACCTTACCTTTTTACTACTTACTTGCCCATGGTCAGGTAGCTAGAATGGAAGAGCCATATCTGGAAACCCAGTATCACTTTGTGTTATTATCCCCCCATTTACACAAAAGAGGAAAGTTAAGAAATGTCTTTTTGGCCTAAATCTGTACCTCTTTCCTTAAATCTGTGTATACCAATTCTTAGTGCAGTCTATAATGAGTATTATTCTTTAGTTTTTTCTGGTATACTTTTCACTATCAGAGCAATCTTTTTTTAGAAAATGAGCTTATACTCAGTACCAGCCTATATCAAACCTTTATTGGTAATCTTTCACCTCTCTGTTGAGATCAGGAATGAATGTTTCATCATTTGTTCTCCAGGATAAGGATTCATTGTGGCATTTAATCTGAGTTTAGCTGCAATTGTTTTTCTTATTATAGTCATTATATATGTTTTCCTGGCAATTTTTTAACTTAAGGTCATTGAATCTTCCCTTGTTTCTAAGAATTCCTTATATCAGTTTCTTACAGTGCAATATTATTTTTATGCAAATTTGTTAGTTTTTGTCATCTATTTCTCAATGGATAGGCATTCGTTTTTTTTCCAGTTTATTACTTTTGCTAGGACAAGAAGAAAGAACTTAAAATCTTTGCCTTTACAAATGTCTATATCCAAAATAGAACAAGTTTTTCTCTCTAGTGAGATTTCATGGTACTTCGTATTCTTTCAGTTTAAGCACATAACATCTTGTAGCTCTTTGTGGATTACCCCTCCCAATGATTAATGTGGTTTTTAGTCCATACTCCAAAACTTTTTTTGTGAACCTCTAACACATATACATACACAGACACACATATATGCATCCTATATGCATATATATCATATCATATGCATCTATTTTGTACATATATATGTATGTACACAAACATATGACCTTGCAAGTACCTTAATATCTCTAAGCCTGCTAAACGGCTTTGGTTTAACTTAGCTTGTTTTAAGGAAAAGACATTTTAAAAGTCAAAGCACAATGGAGATTTGAACACTGAATGGAGAGACGATCTTGCCCTCTTTTTCTTTTTTCAGTGCCAGGTGACTGTCATCACAGAAGCCCCTTTACCAGAGATACCACCAACAATTGGCAGTGAGCAGATTGGCTTTCTGAAAACCATCAATTGTTCCTGCCCTGCTGGAGAAAAGGTACTCCTATGTCCTCTCCTTCTTACTAAAGCAAGGATCACTGTTAGTGCTATATTCCACTGGGATATATTTTCAGTTATGAGAATGAATGAGAAGCAATTTAAAATTCGTTTGCAAACTTCCAGGACAGGGAATTGTAGCCTAATAAAGGGTCATCCTTCTATTTCCTTTATATGATTGATAATATCAAATATTTATCAAGTACATATATCCAAGATCATGTGATGATTACTAAGGATATAATAAAACTGATATGACTCTTGCTTTCAAGAAGGTAGGAATCTAATACATATTAGCTGGTTATTATAAAGGACTCCTCCCTTAAGAATATAAAGGGGCAACTGTTGAATTTGTGATTAAATTTATTTATTTTGTGATTAAATTAATTTATTCTGTGGAGGTCATTCCTCCCTTTCATTTTGGGGGACTAATTACTTATAAGGTACTTGCACCAGGATATAACTCAAAAGGAAAAGGAAACAATTTATTTACATCTAAGAATAACAACGATGGAATGAATTTTGCTTTTAATATGGTCACTTGATTATCTTTTAGCTTTCCTCTATTTCTTTCCCTTATCTGGTCTTAATAAAATTAAACTTTGTTTATAATTACCTACTAATTACCCTATTCTTAATATCATAGTTAAGTGAACTATTGTAAAAACCACTAAAAAGAGTCCTTTTCTTTGTGGGTAGCTGTTAGCAATTTCTTCACCAAAAGAAGGTAGAGCATGCCATTAAGCCTAATTCACATTTGAATAGAAATCTCTCCACAACAAATAGATCAGCATCGACTTTAAAGAAAAACATTTACAAACTACTCTATCTACCATAAATTCACCTCATAGAGAAGAAAAAATTCTGAGGGTAAAAGAAATGTGTTTAAGGATGGAGAGTTTTAGCATCAGTATGTTACCTCCTTTGTGAAGTGTAGAGTTGAAAGGAACTTAAGAGATGTCTTTTCCTGAACTACTTATATCAAAATTTGGAGGTCACTGACCTAAAGTAATTTGTTTTCATAAATCCTGCTTTGTCATTATCTCTTCTCTTTACCTTCTCTATCCTACCCTATCCCAAACTAGCACCATATTTCCTTATAAATGTAATCCCTTTCCTTTAAAATCCTTAGCATAGTCTCTATTTAGTGTGGTAAACAGATCCTTGTTGCCTAGCTAGTTGAAAGATTCCTTGACTATTTTAGATAAGACAGGAGAATAATGTAATCAGAAATCAGTATCTGCTGGATATTGATTTCTGAGTTGATTCTTGGATTTAGATGTTTTGGCTCTAAGGATAGTTCTTTGATTTAGTCAACTCAATTCACCTTTCATTGTCTTCTCTTTTTAATTGAATAGTAATATTAGAACTTCATATCTCACAGGATCATTGTGGAGAAAGAATAATGAAATGGTACAGCAGTGAAAATGCTAGGGCTGGAGTCAGGAACATCTGAGTTCAAATTTAGTTTCAGATACTTATTAGTTGTATGATCCAGAGCTTTCCTTTAACCTCAGTTTGCTTGTTTATTCATTTGTTAAATGGAGCTAATAATAATATCAACCTTGCAGAGTTATTGTGAAGACCAAATGAGATAATATTTGTAAAAAATTAGCATAGAATCTGATACATAATGTTATATAAATGTGGGATGTGATAAGGATGATGATAACATACCTTGGAAGATTTTAGAAATGGGAATAATTTTTTGCAAGGTAATGGGGTTAAGTGGCTTGCCCAAGGTCACACAGCTAGGTAATTATTAGGTGTCTGAGGTCAGATTTGAACTCAGGTACTCCTGACTCTGGGGCCTGTGCTCTAACCACTGTGCAACCTAGGTGCCCTGACAATTTCTAATCACAATAATAATAAAAACCATCAGATCTGGGTGATGGTACATCATCAGACTTGGTGCTTAGATTAATAGGATTAATAATATAAATAGGAAATACAGTTAGGACTACCCTATTGGATATCACTAAATTTGTCTTGTCCAGAAAAAGCTCCCAAGCTTTGAAATTTATAGATAAACCAATCATTGTTCTAGTTTTTGTGAGTCAATAGAATCACAAAGACCATTTGATCTGATTTCCCCTGGATTTCCTACTTTCAATTGAGAAACCAAAATAATAGTATCTAGCTGCCAAGCCATTTTGCTTAGCACACAGCACCACACACATGCAGGCAGCACACCCAGAACCTGTGAAGTCAGCCAACAACAACCTCCTTTAGAGTTCAACCTCAGTGCTATCCCTTGTGCTGCCTGGTAATTTCAGTGGATTTTAATAAGCACAATAAGTAAGTCTAAGGGTATGTTTAATAAAATGAATTCATTTTCTTACTTTCTGTACATAGATGAGCTTATCTAGTCCTAGAAACAATCAACAAGTCTTAATTAAGTCATTATGTGTTAGACATGTGTTGGATGTAGATAGGGGATATAAAAGAAATAAAAATTACTGTGCCTTCCCGGGTAAATGTCCAAGAACTATTTTTACACATAGAAATAATTGTGTCTGCACATGTGTATTTGTACGCTATTCATACAACAATGACAATTTACATTAGTATAGTAATTTAAGGTTTGAATAACATTTTCTTCTTAATAACTCTGAGTTTGCTTTTATGATTAGCATTTTGCAGACTAGGTAACTGACACCCTAAAAGATTAAGTATCCTGCCCATAATTGTGCAGCAATCATTGTATAACAAGGAACATAACCCAGAACTCTTGATTCTAAGTCTTACATATTCTTTATGTCATGCTGCTTCTCTTAACTTCTAAGAAGAAAAATAAGTTAAGAGACTTACTCAAGGTCATATAGTTATGTTTGAGGTAAAATTTGAACTTTATCTTCCTGATACGAATTCTCACCTTTTCTCCACTATGTCACCTATTTTTCAGTATAAATAAAAGTAAATATTTTTGCAAAAGGACTATATGGTCAAGGATTAGGGGTCTCAGAAAACTGGCTGAAAATAGCATATTGAAGACAATGTCAGTTTTACTAGTGCCTGATGATCATCTAGGACCTGCTAAATTCAACTCAATATTGTGGCAGACAGGAGACTGACTACCTGACTGCACTGGGGAGGGGGGGGTGTATTAGAAGATAATCATGAACTGGAGCTTATTTCCACATTCCTCTTGGTTTTCCTCATTTCATTACCTTTTTTTGATATTTAATTTTGTCCCTTGAATAATTAAAAAAATTCTCCTCTTCTAAGACTTGGGAATCTGTCCATATGCAACCAACTATTTCTCTCTTTGGAATCAATTAAATGACAATTCAGTTAAATAACATATTACAGACCTACATCTAATATGTTTAGTATCTATTTTCAACATTCACTCATTGAAATCTACCTGGGTGTAAGATGCTAGGTATGAGTGGATGTGAGACAATATGTCCTTGTTATGCTAAAATGGGGGAGGCAAACTATTTATACATATATTTAACATAGTACTGTTCAGATATAACCTTGAAATTAAGGCCAGTGGATTTAACTTCTGGACTGTCTAGCTAATAACATCAACTCCCCTTACAGTAGGTGTACTTATATTTGGCTTAATTGTATATTAGGTGTTAGAGAAGCTAACATTGAGAGAAATAAGAAAATGACTAAACTTTAAATATACCTTTGTTTCTGTTCCCATAGGGTGAGAGGGGCATCGAGGGACCACGAGGTCTCAAGGTTGGTATTCATGCAATCTATTCTTTTGCGATATCTTTCTACAATGCCTCCCTATTTACCTTTAGAATATAATATCACATTTTCAGCTTAGTATTTACAATTTTTCTCCAGGCTACTGCTCTTGATTTATTTTTCATCATCCTACCATGTTCTCTCCCTCAGTCTGATCTTAATTCAAACCAGATTACTTGTTTTTCTCCAAATTTATCATGCTATCTCTCATCTTCATTCATTCATTCATTCATTCATTCATTTATCTCAGGCTCTCCTTAACATCTTGAATGCCATTTTTTTCACCCTCACCTCTTAAAAACCCAAGCTTACTTCAAGGATATACTTATATACTATCTTTAAGGGAAGGCTTCTCTGGTTCCTGTAGTTGTTAGGGTTTTTCCCCTTTTTCCTCAAGTTGTCATATATGTGCTTATTATCTGTTTATAGGTTACATATCATCTTACCCCTATAAAGATAATTTTTTGAGAGCAAGGTTGGTTTTTCATGCTTTCTTTATGTCCTCATGACTTCCCTCACACATGATAATTGCTCAATCAATACTAGTTAGGTTGGGTAGAATTGAATTGTGTTTCGAATTATCATCATCACACCTCTCTTAACAATACTTGAATCCCTGGGTGCTTCATGGCCATAGTCTTTTAAGTAGTATTTGGAAGAATTAAGTGGTCATTTAGTTGAACCTAGAGAATGATTTTCAACAATGAATGTCCTCCAGGACATATCAAACAGCATTGAAGTTACTGACATTCTTTTTTAGAAGCAAGTTTCAGAAATAAGTCATTAGTATAAAGTACAGGGCCTTTGTATCAAATCCTCTCTTTATAGAGTCCACAGTCACATATATAGGTCAAGAACCAACATTTTTTTATACACAGTGGATTTAGAGATTTTTAGAACTGAAAGAGAAATTTGATTTCAATCCATCTCCCTCATTTTCATTGAAAGCATCTAGCCAGACTTGACTTCAGAAGACTTCAAATCTGACCTTTAACTGTCTGTGTGATCCTAGGAAGACATTTAAGTCCCACCTATTACAATTTCCTAATCTGTAAAATGGGGATATTTATAACTCTTATCTCCCAGGGTTGTTGTAACAAATGAGATAATAATTATGAAGTTCTTACCATGCTACCTGTAACATATTAAGTCCTTTATAAATGTTTAATTCATTCTTTGTTTCCTTCCTCCTCTCTACGCTAGTTCCCTCCTTCATTCACATACATTTCTTTATTTTCTCTTTTCTTTTTCCTTTCCCCACCTTTATTTCTGCATTTTCTACTTCTCAATAATTTTCTTTCTTCATTCTTTCTTTCTTCTGTCCTCTACCTCCTCGTTTTCTCTCTAACATCCTACCATTCTCTTTCTCTTTATTACTCTGTCTGTCTCTCTTTCTGTCTCAACATTTCTCCTCTTCCTTCCTTATTACTTTTCCCCTTTCACTCTTCTCTCCTTTATGCTACAATTCCTCTCCTGCTGTCTTCCATTTATCCCTCCTTTTCTGATTTTCCTTTCAACATTTATGTTTTTTCTTCTTTCACATACACACACACACAAACATGCACATGTGTACCCACACTCAAATTTGTCTTCAGGTGCAGAGCAGTGTCCATCATCTCTGACAGCTGTAAAACTCATTTGGGTAGATGTCACCTATCTTAACCTTGTGCTGAATTGTCTCTATGTTTTGATGGAGTGAAGAAAGAGGAAGGTTGTTGGGTCATGTTGATTCAAGGGAAGGCGAGGAGACATCTCTGCTTTACAGAGTGTTCTCTGGGCTATAACCATACAACTTCTTGGCTGCCAGGAAAAATTGTTTGAGGGTTTGATGGACCTATAAATAGAATGTGGTTTCTTTAAACAGTGGAAGTTTATGTAATGATCACAGAATTTTGTGGGTTAGCAGGAAAAAAGGATAAAGAGGATGCTGAAATCCCCAAAAACATAAAGGAGAAGTCAAATTTAAAACAATGATTAAAACAAAATGGGATTGTATATTTAGCTACTTGGCCAAAGAATATCATCTCATTCTTATTTTGCTTTGGCACCATTGCTGTTCAGGCTGTGGTCCTATTAACAATCTAATGTGTGGTGAACCCAACTCATGGCTAAGGACATTAAATAAATATCCACAATTATATGATTGAACCACAGATTCTTAGAACTTTAAAGGTCACTGCAAGTCATTCTCTCATTTTATAAGACAAAGAAATTGAGATATAGTGAGTGGAGATACTTAATTATGATCAGAGACCTGTAAATCAGTAAGTTAATGTGTATTTATTAAATGATTACTATATACCAAGCCAAGTGATCAATGACTGGCATACAAATACAAAGAATGAAAGAATTCCTCCTCAAAATGGGTTTACATTATAATTGTTGTTGAATCACTTCTGCTTTTTCTCCTTTATTTTCTCTCTTCACTCTTTCCTCTATCCTGTACCCTCCTTTTTTATCTCTAACATCCTACCATTCTCTTTGTGACACCATTTATATTTTCTTGGCAAAGATACTGGAATGGTTCCTCATTTCCGTGTCCAGTTCATTTTACAGATGAAGAACTTGAGGCAAGTAAGGTTAATTGACTGAGGTTGAATTTGAACACAGGAAGAAGGGTCTTCCTGATTTTAGACCCAAAACTTTATCCTTTGGGCTACCTAGCTATCCCCTACATTCTAATTGAGGAGAGAATATCTCTTTCTCTGTCTATCTATCTATTTATTATCTATCTATCAATCTATCTGTCTTTATCTATTCATATACATACATAGAATGTATTCCACATATATTTATATAGAGATGTATAAATGATATAATTATAAATATATGTATAAAAGCAAAAATGTACATATATACAGGTTCATATATGTGAGTGCACATGTATATGGATTGTAGTAATTAAATTTAAAATTAAAAAGTCTACTTGGGAAATCAAGAAAGGCCTCTTGTAGAAGATAGTACCTGAACTATATATGAAAAGAAGAAAGTGATTCTATAAGACAGAGGTAAGGAGGAATTACATTCCATGTATGAAGGACAAAAACACACAGTAGCGATAGATCAATAATCCAGTTTTTCTCCATATATCCTCCAGAAAGGACTGCTCCAATGTCTTGGTAGTCTCCTCTATTGTTGTTTCTTTTTTAAATAATTTATTGTTTCCAGTGTTATATTGAGCTACCCATCTGTTATCCTTCATTTTGGCTACAAAATGGCCAACCTACCTCCTTTCCCGTTCATATATTGACATTGGCAAAGTGTTTTATCTCACTTCTGATGCACAAATCATCACTGGTAATGTATTCACTGCCTATCAACTCTCTACTCTTTGTTCTTTTTGGTCTTTGTAATTATTCAGCTTTGAAATTTTGAAAATACTAGAAAAATGCTTTGACTTTAATTCTGGTTCAGTATCATAAGACCAAGTCGTTCAGAATCATAGATTGAGAGTTGAAAGTGACCTCAGAGAGCATCTAATCCTGAGGAAACTTATGACCAGCAAGATGAAAAGAAATGGGTTCAAGGCTCAGCTAAGATAAATAACTGTGATTTTGGATAAATCACTTCAACTCCTTGACAGTTTCCTTGTATGTAAGTAAAAATGACTACACAATCCTGCCTTGTCTACTTCCCAGCAGTGTTTGGTGGATGAAATCAGGGCTCTGTGAATGCCTAATATGCTAAAAATTTCTTCATGATAATTAATGTAGCTAGAAATAAATACCTCAGAAAAAGATCTTTTCAATTATGGAGTTTTTCAAGTAGTTACAGTGTATTAATTATTTGAACAGCAGTGGCATGTAATGGAAATGGCAATGTATAGTAGGAAGCAAATTGAGTTTAGAAAAAGAAGATTTGAATTGGAATTCTGAATCTCAGTAAAGAACCACCACCACTTCAAGTACCACCATCACAACCACCATTTATACACTTAATTTGTACCAGGAACTCTGCAAAGCACATTGCAGATATGATCTCATTTGATCTCTCAATAATCATGGGAGTTGTATTGTTATAATTCCCAATTAAAAGTTGAGGAAATTGTGGTAAGTAGAGGTAATATGACTTGTTTAAGATCATAGAGTCAGTGTCTGATTCTGGATTTGGACTCAGATCTTCATGACTCCAAGCCTGGCACTCTATCCACGGAACTGCCTTCCAGCCGCAATATCAGTGGTCTCCAACTATGTCATCTGTAAAATTCTTGGGTGAATTTAATTTATCTCTAAAGTCCTTCCAGCTCTATATCCTATGATCCTAAGACAAGGTATTATGAAACCTAGTTTGAAGTCTGACTCTGACTATTTTATTTTGGGCAAAAAACTTCATCAATCTGATCCTATTTTCTTCCAAAATGGGAATAATTATCCTAACCTTAGAGAATTATTATAATCCTCATAATTTAGGATCCATTATATTTCAACTCTTTACTTATGCTAGGTTTGTTTCTTTAAAAAGGTACCTCTTAATTTTTTCTCATTAATTTTGGAATATATTCCTCCTTTTCACCCTATTAACAAAAATTAAAAGGGGGGAAAAACAATTACCTACAAAACCAATCAGAGAATCAACTATATCTTATAGTCAATACAATAATCCTCACTTGAAGTCTTCCATCTATGCAGTGAAAATAAAGGAGGAATATTTACTTAATTCTTCTCTAAGACAAGTTTATTCATTGCAGTTAAAAATTTATCTCTGTTTCCTGAAATTGATGTGTTTGTGTATATACTTTTGTCCTTATATTCATTGATCAATTATAATTGGAAATCTAGAAATCTATGATAAACTAAATGAGACATACAGTTCTGAACATCTAATAGGTTTTTGGTGATATGTAGGGAAGGAAAAGTTAAATATGTTAAATTTATGAATATATACAAGTATCTGTAAATATAAAGCTATGACTATACAAAAACAGAGAATGGGAGGAAGGGAAGGAGAGAGAGGAAAGAAAAGAAGATATAGCTGTTACTACTGCCCCTGGGGTGGATTTGTCAGAAGTAAGATTTTTTTTCTTTCTTTCTTTTTTTTAAAAACATTTTATTTGTTTTCCAATTATATACAATAGTAAATTATACCCATCATTTATTAAAGACTCTGAATTCTACAATTTTTCCCCCCCTCCTCCCTTCCCTCCCCCCGAAAGGCTGTCTGACAGTGTCTACATTGTTTCCATGCCACATATTGATGTATATTGAATGTTATGAGTATAAAGATAAGAATAAATATAAGCCCCCCCCCAAGAAGATGGGAAACCTCAAGAATAGAGAGACAGAGAGAGAAAATTGTACTTCAGTCTGTGTTCAGATTCCAATGGCTCTGTCTCTGTGGTGAGTTCCTTTCTTTATCATATGTCCACCAGAGAAGTTGCTTCTATATTTTCCCCACAGTTGCTATCACTAGCTGTACCTCCACTCTATTCCTCCCCACTCTCATTCATTCTATTCTTTCTCTCCTTTCATCCTTGTCCCTGTCCAAAAGCGTGTTGCATCTGAATACCCTCTCCCTTGATCTTTCCTCTCTTCTGTCACCTATTCCCCCATTCCCTCCCCCCATTTCCTCTCATCCTGTCCCTTTCCTCCCATCCTTCTCCAGGGCAAGATAGATTTCCTCACCCTATTAAGTGTGTATGTCATTTCCTCCCTGAACCATTTCCAATGGGAATGAAGGCTCACTCATCCCTCCTGGTCTTCCCCCCTCCATTGAAAAAGCTTTTTTTTCACATATCTCTCTGCTTCTTCTTCATCTCCTTATCCTTCCTTCCAGGACTTTCCCCATCGCCCATTGACTCCATCCCTTTACCACATCATAACGTTATATTCCACTCCTTCCTATGTCCTATCTAACTGCTCTCATAAATGAGAAAGTTCATATGAGTTATCAATATCTTCTTCCCATTCAGGAATACAAACAGTTCAACATCATCAAATTCCCCATAGTTAGTCCCTCTCTTCCACTCGCTCTATGGTTCACCAGAGTCCTGTACTTGGAGATCAAACTTTCTGTTCAGCTCTGGTCATCTTGTTAGAAAAGTTTGAAAGTGCCCTGTTTCATTGAAAATCCATCTTTTCCCCTGAAAGAGGATGTTCAGTTTTGCTGGGTAAACCAAGATCTTTTGCCTTCTGGAATATCATATTCCAATCCCTACAAGCCCTTAATGTAAATGCTGCCAGATCCTGTGTAATCCTGACTATGGAACCTCAGTAATTGAATTGTTTATTTCTGGCAGCTTTTAGAATTTTCTCTTTGATTTTGGAGGTTTGGAATTTGGCTATAATATTCCTGGAAGTTTTTTTCTTTGGGGATTCCTTTCAGGGGGTGACCGGTAAATTCCTTCAATTTCTATTTTACCCTCAGCTTCTAGGATCTCAGGGCAATTTTGCTGTATTATTTCTTGAAAAATGAAGTTTAGGCTCTTTTCCTGGTTGTGGCTTTCAGATACTCCAATAATTTTCAAATTATTAGTTCTGGATCTGTTTTCAAGGTCAGTTGTTTTTCCAATGAGATATTTCACATTTTCTACTAATTTTTGGCTTTTTTGGAAGAGTTTTATTTCTTCCTGATTTCTTGCAAAGTCATCAGCTTCCTTTAGTTTCATTTTGCATTTGAAGGGGTTGCTTTCTTCAGAGAGCTTTTTTATCTCCTTTTCCAGCTGGCCAATTCTGCTTTTTAAGGCATTCTTCTCCTCATTTGCCTTTTGTTTTGCTTTTTCCATTAGGCCTAAACTGGTTTTTGACATATTATTTTCTTCAGTATTTCTTTGTATTCCTTTCAGCAAGCTTTTGATTTGGTTTTCATGATTTTTTCTGTATTGTTCTCATTTCTCCTCCCAATTTTTCCTCCACCTCCCTGAATTGCTTTTCAAAGTCTTTTTTTTGAGCTCATCCACAGTCTGTACCTATTTTCTATTTCTCTTGGAGGTTTTGGTTACAGAAGCTTCGATTTGATCATCATCAGAGTATGTGTTTTGACCTTCCATAGGACTGAAGTAATTCTCCATGGTCAGATTCTTCATATTACTGTTGTTTACTCATTTCCTCAGCCCAAAGCTAATTTACAGCACTTCCAAGGCTTTGGGGTTTTTTTTGGGGGGGGGATACCCCACTGGGACCTTTATTCCTCCAAGGTCTTAAGCTCTCTAGCCTGAGCTTTGATATGTAGATGACCACAGCAATGCCCTCTGCCCTGAGGCTATAAGGAAGGATCCAGCTATCTTAGTAAGCGAGCCCAAACTGCACCCTGAGTCTGAGTCCTGCCACAGGAAGAGCAGAGAGATCTCTGCAGACTTCCCTTACCTTGTCTGGGGGTTACAGGATGCTTTCTCCCGATTCTCGATTCTCGCTGCAGGTTCTGTGGTTGGTGCTCCTCACTCCACACTCACCCAGGTGCACCAGAGTTCTCTCCTCTCCCCTTCAATCTGTTGCTGGTGATCTCTGGCCTGGACTGGGCTTTGCTGAGCTGGGCTGGGTTGCACAGTGGCTTTTTTCCCTACCCCAAGTCCTGGTGAAGCAAACCTTTCCTGTGGAGGTTCTAAGTTATCTTGGACTGGGAAAATGTATCACTCAGTCTTTCTGTGGGTCCAGCCCCCTCTAAATTTTGGGTACAGCCTTCATTTGTTTGGTTTTTGGGGGGTTTGGGGGTCAGAGTTGTCTGGAATGCTGCCTTCACACCGCCATCTTGGCTTTGCCCCCCCCCCAGAAGTAAGATTTTAATATGTCCACTTGTTATCTGTATAACCTGATGTCTTTCCCTTTGAAAATTGCAAGGGAGAACCTGGAACTCGAGGACAGAGCGGACTCCCTGGGCTCAAAGGAGAGAAAGGTGATTCGGTAAGTAGATAAGTAATCAATCAATCAATTTATAAATGTTTTAAGTACTACTATGTTCTAGTCACTATGATAGATGCAAAAACAGAAATGAAACTGCTTTTGTCTTTATGGAACTTATATTATGTAAGATCATTTATTCCTGGTTCTTTGGTTCAATATGAATAGAACATGGAAAAGAAGGTATAATTTCTGATGAGATACAATCCACCAGTGTTTCTTAAGCAGGGCATTGTATTCCTTGCTGAAGATATAATGGCCAAAAAAGTTTGAAATTCAGTCTAAGGATAAAAGATATGCATAAACACATGTAACACATAAGCCAAGGTAAATCAGCACCATATATTTGCCATAGATAACAGGACTTAAGCAGTTATTAAAATATTAGTTGTTACTATACTCATTACAGTATTACTAATACTCATTACATCATTATTGGACTCATTACAGTAAAGACCTTATCTATCATAGATGATCCAAGATATCCTATCATTTAAATGCTATAGTATATTCTAGAGGTTATAAGTGATTTAGGAGATAAGAAGAGAGAGACTTTATAGTGGAGCTTAAATAGAAAAGACTTCATGGGTCAGAGGGACCTGAAGGACTGGTAAGATTCTGATTGTGGCAGAGACGATGGCAGCAATATGAAAAGTGTTGTAAAAGGCAGGAATATTTTATGGAAGACAGTTAAAAAATTGTTCTAACTGAAATTAGGGAAAAGGGATGGACCAAGCTGAATATACAAGTTTGACATAAGCATGACAGACACAATAGGAATTACTAGAAAATTTAACCTAATAATATTCTATACTAGAGTAATTAATTAAGGAGGAGGGGAATGTATGCGATAGTTTTTGAAATTCAGATATTCTGGAATGAATGGAAATTTTACTATGAAGGCAATGATATACTTTAAATTAACCTTCTCTCTCCAATTTTGGCTTTTATTTCGTTTATAGGGTCATGGAACATTTTTCAAAGGAGAAAAAGGTGAAAAGGTATGATTTCTGCTTCACACTAAAGGCTCTGAAAGGTGACTGAAAATCATCTTAAGGGTAATCTGTTTTGGCCAAAGTTAGCAATCACTAATGGCATTTTCTAGGAGGGAAATTCTAAAAAGATTATTTTCCAGGGTATGTGTCATCATTGATATTTCTCCTATCTGACTCAGAGCTTTCAATTTTTCCAAGAACTGGAAGAAAGACAGAGAGAACCAACATGCAAGTTAGTACCCTGACTTGAAGTCAAGGAACCATTCCCTTTCCTGGTGTCTCATACTATACCCTTGGTTACCCTCTCTTTTTTGCACATCAGTATAGACTATAGAATAGGGTTATGGAATGGTAAAGACAGAACAAGTGAAACTAATCTATTTAGAGTACACAAACACCTCATGACAAATCAAGTTGAATATTTCCCCAAAGTAAGCAAGCCTCAAGATCAGAAATTGAAAGTAACACTTAAAAGACTCTAAAATTCTAGTTTATTATTCTCTGGTTCCAAAGCATAAACCACCATGAAACTCCAATCTTTTTAAGATTTATTAAAAAAGTAAAAGCCTTTTCACTAAAAATCTCCAATTCAATCACAAAGTAACATAATTAAATGTGTGTGCTCTTAGCCCTATTTGGTCTAGGGATTCAAAAAATAAAGATGTCAATCTCTAATCAAAGAGGGGTATATAATAAGGCCTTTAAAGGAGGAGATGTATCAGATATGAACATGAACAATCATAACATATGTGCATAAGAGAGATTAAACACAACGATCCTAAAGAGTTTAGAAAGGTAGGATCACACTGAACTGTAGTAGATCAGAAAGGCTTCCCTAGAAGGGGAGGGGAAAAGAAATAACCTATTTCTTAAGGAAGAGATAAGGAGTGGATATTCTTTCTAAACATGTAAAGATGAAGTTAATCAGTGGGAGTTTGAAAATGTGTGGAGAAATAGTGAATTTTCAAAAGATTGGTGTGAGGTATGTTTAGAAAAATAAGCTTCAACCTTCTTAGCATATGTATGTGCCCACAAACTCTTGTCAACACAAGTACAAAATTATATAAACATAGTCGTTCATCCATGCATTTTTTAATCCATGGATTTTTAAAAGAGAAAAGGAATTAGCATTTATTAGGTTACACAAAAGTACTAACAAATATCATAGTCTGTTAATACGTAATAAATTTTATAAAATATATTTGTTGGGGTTTTTTTGCATCACCTATTTTCCCCAGAAATCTAACCTTCTAAAAAGAATAAAAGAAGAAGGAAGTGAAACAGTTTAGATAAATTAACCAAAATTTCCAAAATAACTTGATATTGAATATGTAATGATCCACACTCAGAGTTCACCAGATTTTCTTTTTTTTTCTTTTTTTTTTAGGGTTTTTTTTGCAAGGCAAATGGGGTAAAGTGGCTTGCCCAAGGCCACAAAGCTATAAGTATCTGGGACTGGATTTGAACCCAGGTACTCCTGACTCCAAGGCCGGGGTTTTATCCACTATGCCACCTAGCCGCCCCTGTTAACCAACTTTTCAAATAATCTTCTGGTTTCCCTGAATTCCCTTCCCTGCTGGTTTTTACTAGAAAAATAGTGTTCCATGATATACATATATGACAGTTTATTAAGCCATTTCTCCAATTGAAGGACATTCACTTAATTTCTAATTTTTTGCCACCACAAACAGGGATGCTATGAATATTTTTGTACAAGTGACGTTTTTACCCTTTTTCATGATCTCTTCAGGGTACAGTCCCAGTAGTGGTATTGTTGGATCAAAGAGTATGCACATTTTTTTGTCCTTTGGACATAATTTCCTCAGCTGTAAATTGCCTTTGCATATCCTTTGACCATTTGTCAATTGGGGAATGGCTTGTTTTTTTGAAAATTTGACTCAGTTTTCTGTATATTTTAGAAATGAGTATCAGAAATACTAGTTGTAAAGCATGTTTCCCAAATTGCTACATTTCTTTTGTTCTTGGTTACAGTGGTTTTGTCTGTGCAAAAGCCTTTTAATTTAATGTAAGCAAAATTATCTATTTTTTAAATGATGTTCTCCATAACTTCCTTGGTCATAAACTGCTTCCCTTTCCATGGATCTGGCAGGTATACTACTCCTTGATCTTCTAGTTTGCTTATAATATTTTTTATATCTAAATCCTATATCCATTTTGATCTTATCTTGGTATAGGATGTGAGGTGTTGGTCTAATTCAAGTTTCTTCCATACTAACTTTGAATCTTCCCAACAGTTTTTATCAAAGAGAGAACTTTTATTCTAATAGCTGGACTCTTTGAGTTTATCAAACAGCAGATTACTATAACCATTTTCTCCTATTGCACCTAGTCTATTCCACTGATACACCACTCTATTTCTTTGCCAATACCAGACAGTTTTGATGACTGATGCTTTACAATATGATTTCAGAACTGGTAAGGCTAAGCTACCTTCTTTTGTACTTTTTTATTGAGTCACTGGAAATTCATGACTTTTCATTTCTCCGTATGAATTTAGTTACAATTTTTTCTAACTCAATTGAAGTAATTTTTTGAAATTTTGATTTTTAGGGCACTAAACAAGTTTACTTTTCATTGAATTGTCATTTTTATTATATTAGTTCGGTCTATCCATTAGCAGCTGATATTTGCCCAGTTATTTAAATCTGATTTTATTTGGGTGAGAAGTGTTTTGTAATTGCTTTCAAAAAGTTTTTGAGTCTTCCTTGGCAGGTGGACTCCCAGGTATTTTATATTGTCTGAGGTTACTTGTAATGTGATTTCTCTTTCTAGTTCTTTCTGCTGTATCTTGCTAGTCATATATAGAAATGTTGCAGGTTTATGAGGGTTTATTTTATATCCTGTGATTTTGCTAAAGTTGCTGAAAATTTCCAGGAGTTTTTTTAGATTATTTTTGGGGATTCTGTAGGTATACTATCATGTCATCTACAAAGAGTGAGAGTTTTGTGTCTTCATTCCTAATTTTAATTCTTTCGATTTCTTCTTCTTCTTCTCTTATGGATGAAGCTAACATTTCTAATACAATATTGATTGAATAGTAGTGATGTAATGGGCATCTTTGTTTCATCCCTGATCTTATTGGGAATGCCTCTAGTCGATCCCCATTGCATATAATGCTTGTTGATAGTTTCAGATAGATACTGCTTATTATTCTGAGGAAAAATACACATTCCTAAGCTCTCTAGTGTTTTTAGTAGGAATGGGTACTGTATTTTGTCAAAAGCTTTTTCAGCATCTCTTGATATAATCATATGATTCCTGATAGGTTTGTTACTGATATAATTAATTATACTAACAGTTTTCCTAATATTGAACATACCCTGCATTCCCGGGATAAATCCTACTTGGTCATAACATATTATTCTAGTGATAGCTTGTTGTAATCCTTTTGCTAAGATTTTATTTAAGATTTTGGCATCTATATTCGTCAATAAGAAAGGTCTATAATTTTCTTTCTCTGTTTTAACTCTTCCTGGTTTAGGTATCAGCACTATATTGGTGTCATAGAAAAAGTTAGGCAGAGTTCTGTCTTCACCTATTTTTCCAAAGAGTTCGTATAGAATTGGAAGGAGTTGTTCCTTAAATGAAAAAGAATTCACTTGTAAATCCATCTAGCCCTGGATATTTTTTTCTTAGGGAGTTCAATAATGGTTTATTGAATTTCTTTTTATGAGATAGGTTATATAGGTATTTAATCTCCTTTTCATTTAACTTGGTCAACTTATATTTTTGTAAATATTCATCCATTTCACTTAGATTGTCAAAGTTATTGGCACAGAGTTGGGCAAAATAATTCTGAATTATTACTTTGCTTTTCTCTTCATTGGTGGTGAGTTCACCTTTTTTTCATTTATGATACTAGAATTTGGTTTTCTTCTTTCTTTTTTTTAAATCAAGTTGACCAGAGATTTATCACTTTCATTATTTTTCTTCATTAAACTAATGCTTGGTTTTATTTATTAGTTCAATTTTTTCTTGCTTTTGATTTCATTAATTTTTATCTTTAATTTTTAGAATTTCTAATGTGGTATTTAATTAGAGTTTTTTAATTTGTTCTTTCTCTAATTTTTAGTTACATATTTAGTTCACTGATTTTCTCTTTCTTCAATTTATTCACTTAAGCATTTGAAGGTATGATATATTCCCTGATAGACTCCTTGAGTGAATCTCATAGGTTTTTGGTATGATGTTTCATTATTGTCATTATCTAGTATGAAATAATTAATTCTTTCTATAATTTGTTGTCTGATCCACTCATTCTTTAAAATGAAGTTATTTAGTTTCCAATTCATTTTGGGTTTATATCTCCCTGCCCTTGCATTATGATCTGAGAAAGATGTGCTCACTATTTTTGCCTTTCTGCAATTGACCATTAGGTTTGTAATGCTCTAATACGTGGTCAATTTTTGAGTAACTGCCATGTACTGCAGAAAAAAGTGTATTCCTTTCTAGTAACATTCAGTTTCCTCCATAAGAGTATCATATCTAGGTTTTCTAACAATCTATTTACCTCCTTAACTTCTTTCTTGTTTATTTTATGATTAGATTTATGTAAATCTGAGAGTAGGGGGTGAGGTATCCCACTAATAGAGTTTTGCTCTCTATGTCTTCCTGTAACTCTTTCCACTGTTCCTGTAAGAATTTGGATGCTATACCATTGGGTGCATACATATTTAGTATTGAAATTACTTTAATGTCCATGGTACCTTTTAGGAGATTTAGTTTCCTTCCTTATCTCTTTTAATGCTATTTATTTTTGTAGCTGCTTTGTCTGAGATAAGAATTGTTACCCCTTCACTTCAGGTGAAGCAAATCTTTTTTTGATGCAGCCTTTTACCTTTACTCTGTATGTATCTCTCTGCTTCAGATGGGTTTCATGTAAGCAGCACATTATAGGATTCTGGTTTTTAATCCACTCTGCCATTTGCTTAGGTTTAAAGGGAGAGTTCATCCCATTGGCATTCAAAGTTATAATTGCTAACTGTTTCTTGCCTTTCATTCTATCTTCCCTTTCCCCCTTTTTGCACTTTATCCATATTTCCCAGTATTTTGTTTCTGAATACTTCTGCCTACAGTGAATTTGCCATCCTATATCAACCATCTCTGCTTTCTTTCACTTTTGCATTTTCCCCTTCTTCCTTCTCTTCCTATTGTTAGTTCCCCTTTTACACCCCCTCCTCATCCCCCCTTACCTTTCCCCTTTTAATACATGAAAGGTAAAATAAGCTTCTCAATTTAACTGAGCATGTGTAAGTTAACTTTAAGCAAAGTGTGATGAGAGGAAGATTCAGGTGGTTCTCATCTCCTCCCTTCTTCCCCTCTATTGCAATAGGTGTTTTGTACCTCTTAAGATAATGAAATTTACCCCATTCAATCTCCTCCATTCTCCAGTCTCCTTACTATCCTCCATTTTAAGGAGGTATTGTTTTTAAATCATTCTATCTGTGTCACAGAAAAGTCATGAGTGTCCATCACTTCTGACTAAGTATATTCTCTGTAATAGAATTACAATTCTCAAGAATTATGAGATTCATTCTCCTGGGTGAGGATATAGCCAGTTTCATCTTATTAGACAACAGTGTTTTTTATTCTTTACCCCTCTTTTTTTAACCTTTTCATGTGTCTCTTGAATCTCCTGTTTGATGTCCAAATTTTTTATTTAGCTCTGGTCTTTTCATCAGGACATATTGGAAGTCTCCCATTTCATGAAATTTCCCTCTTTTTCTCTGGAAGAGAAGGCTTTGCTTTGCTGGATAGTGGATTCTTGGGTTCTTTCCAAGCTCCCTTGCTATTCAGAATATCTCATTCCAGGCCCTTTAACCCCTTAATGTTGATGCAGATCCTGTATAATCCTTACTTTGGCTCCTTGCTATTTAAATTCTTTCATTCTGACTGCTTGCAGGATTTTCTCTTTTAACTGACATTGCTGGAATTTGGCCACAGCATTCCTCAGTGTTTTCATTTTAGAATTTTTTGGAGGTGATAGAGGTATTCTTTCAATAACTATTTTATCCTCTGGTTCTGTGATATCAGGGTAATTTCCATCACTAAATCCTCTGATATTATGACCAGGCTTGTTTTCTCTTCATTGATTTCAGGTAGACCTATAATTCTCAGGTTGTCCCTTTGTGATCTATTCTTAAGGTCATTGAGGTATTTTACATTTTCCTCTATTTTTTTCAATCTTTTTGGTTTTGTTTAACAGAATCTTGTTATCTCATGAAGTCATTTGTTTCCACAGATTTCATTCTTTTTTATAGCAAAGAATTTTCTTCATTTACCTTTTGCAGCTCCTTTTCCAATTGGTCAATTCCATTTTTGAAGGAGTTTTCCATTTGCCCATGTAGTTTTGAGAGAATTATTTTCTTTTTATATTTGTCCAATTGAGGACATGAGAGAATTATTCTCATTTTCTATTTGTCCAATTGTATTTTCCAAAGATTTGTTTTCTTGTTGCAAGATCTTAATTTTCTCTTGCAAGTTATTAATTTTCCTCTTGAGTTTCTTTTCCAAATTTTTCCAATGAATTTTTAAACTCCCTCCTGATTTCTTCAAAGAAGTTTTTCTGGATGGAGAACAATTCATATTCTCTTCAGAAGTGCTAGATCTCTCTGGGTTAGAATCTGTTACTTCTAATAAACTCTTCATGGGACCCCTTTTGCTAGCCTTTCATCATTTTCCTAGGATCTTGTCTTGGGGGCAGGGAGCAGTTGGCTCTCAGAGGTTTGCTTTTGAAAAACCTAGAGGTTTTTGCACTTGGTTTAGTAACTCCAAATCAGCATGCCAGTAGAGGGTGCTGGTTGCTTTCTCTGTAGTGTTTGAGGCCCTTTCCCTAATTCTGGAGGGAGTGAGGAGGGGCAGCAGGGTCTGAGTTTACCTTGAACAATGTGCTGGCCCCTGGGGGAGGTAGTTAATCTCCCTTTCAGCTGAGTGAACTCTGTTGCCCACATATGAGCCTGAGGGGGTGGGGGTGTGGGACTGTTACCATTAGTTCAGGGAAGAATGCTCCACAGAAAGTATCAAGCTCAGGTCTCATGCCCAGTGGGTCATTTTCCAGGCATGCTCTGCAACTCTTTGTGTTGAAATTCACCCCTCCATCAACTAGGACTCATTGGACCTCCTCTCCCCTGGCCAAAGATTCCATGGCTAAAATTGGTCCTCAAACCTGCCACTCACCAAAGCCTCTGAGGCTAAGGCCTGTCCTTAGTCTCCACCCTGCTGCTGTCACTGTACTTTCCCTCTGCTCTCCATTCCCAGTTCACCCATGGTCTACTGAGATAGACCTTATTGGTAGGTGTTCTTCCCCTAGCATCTTTTTCTGGATTTTGTTGACTGAATTCCTATTAAGAGGTTTCTTTCATGTTATTTTCTTGGGGAAACCAGGAGACCTCAGCACAGTGTCTGTCTTCTCTCCACTGTATTGGCTAGAAGAACGTGTACTTTTGATAGGGTATAGAAATCTATCTTTCCCAAGAGAAAAATGAGTGGAAAGGGATTGGATAAGACTATTTAGACTACTGCCCTCAGAATTCATGTGAACAATATATAGTTGCAGAAAAACAAACAAGCAGAAAATTTAAGGGGAAAAAAAACTTGTTTTAGAAGTCATTAGACCTGGGTCCTTTTCCCCATTTGCCGCTTATTATTGTGTGTCCTTAAGTAAGGCATTTCCCCTCCCTCATCTTTTTTTTTAATCAACAAAGAAGGACAAGATTCATTGATATAATATCCCTTTCAATTCTGAACATTTTTGATTCTGTAATGCTCTCAAATGGTCCTGATTCCCTTTTCTGAGTATAATTGATAGAGGTCTTTAAAAAAATATCCATTTCCTGGAAAATTGGAGTGATGGATTTCAAGTTAGGGAAAAAAGTTGGAATATATTGACTATTATTTTCTGATATGAATTGTGACCCAGAAAACTTAAGTGACATCGTTTTTTTAATTTTTTTTAACATTCATCCATATGCATAAGTATATTTTTAAGTTACAAAATTTCCTTCTACCCACCCTTCCCACCCCTCCTCCCCATCAATGGCAAACAGTCTGGTCAATTTTGTACATACATATTTTTGATAAACATGTTTACAGATTAGACATTTTCAGTATGAGGAAACTGAATTAAGAGAATGAGATATATGAGATAATTCTTTTAAAGTGTTCATCAGATTATGAAGAGTTATTTTGTTTGTTTTGTTTTTTGTTTTATTTTTCATCCTCTGGATGGGGATAAAACATTGTCCGTAGCTGGTCTAATAAATTTGTCTTAGCTCTCTGAATTGCTGAGTGGAGCTGCTTCCATCCAGGTTGATCATATGACAAAGTTGTTGTTAATATGCACATTGTTCTCTTGGTTCTGCTCCCTTCAGTTATCATCAGATCCTGTAACTCATTCCATGCCTCTCTAGAATCCAACCATTTATGGTTTCTTACAGAACAATAATATTCCATAGAATTCAAGTGCCATAACTTGTTTAGCCATTCCCCAAATTCCAATTCTTTGCCACTACAGAAAGAGTTGCTTTGAATATTTTGGAAAACGTGGACTTTTCCCATGTTTTCTGATTTCTTCTGGATATAGGTCTAGAATTGGCATTGCTGGGACAAAGGGAATGAACATTTTTATTGCTCTTTGGGAGTAGTTCCTTATTACTCTCCAGAATTTTTGGATCAGTTCACAACTCCACCAGCAATGCAACAGTGTCCCAATCCTCCTACAACTTCTCCAACATTGATCATTTTCCTTTTTTTCTCAACCTGGCCAATCTGATGGGTGCAAGGTTATGTCACATTGTTGTTTTAATTTGCATTTCTCTAATCAATAATGATTTGGAGCAGTTTTAAATTCTTGATTTGGAAACTGAATATATTCTTTGAACATTTATCAATTGTCACTATATCGCTCCACTCTTTACCCTGTTCTGTGCTTCCTAGGATTTTTCACAGAAAATAGTTCCATGGAATGACTTCAACAGATTGAAACAAATAATCATATTTATTGAGATGGGTTTCATTATAGATAAATATGAGTCATCCATTTGAGTTCAGAAATTTAACTATATAATTCCAATATGGAAGAAGTATTAAGGCTTCAGAGTATGGTTTGACAACTATTCATGTGAAAAAAAAATGCCTGGGGTTGTAATGAACTGAAATCTCTATGTAAGTCAATAGTGGCATGTGGTAGCCAATATAAACAGCCTTCCTTATAAGAAGAAGGTATGGAAATGGGGAAGTCCTATAGTCTATTCTATTTAGATCTGGAGTATAACATATGCTTCTAGAAAACACATTTTAGGAAGTCTATAGATCAACTGTTAAATCTTAAATGTAGCGTGTGGCTAGGTGGCATAGTAGATAAAGCACTGGCCTTGGAGTCAGGAGTACCTGGGTTCAAATCCGGTCTCAGACACTTAATAATTACCTAGCTGTGTGGCCTTGGGCAAGACACTTAACCACATTTGCCTTGCAAAAACCTAAAAAAAAATCTTAAAGGTAGGAAGGACAAAAAGGATAATGAGAATTTTGAATATAGGTTGAATGACCTTGAGGTGTGTAACCTGAATGAGTAAAAACTAGCAAAGAACATGACAGTTATCTTCAGAAATTTGAATTTGGATTATCATTTGGTTCTAACTTGTTATGCTTTGGTGCCTGAGGCTAGAATATGGTATAAGTGGTGGAAGTTTCAGAGAGTTAAATTGAAGCTCAGTGTATGGAAAAATTTTCAATAATGAGAACTATCAAAATATGGAATAGATTACCTTGGAAAACATTGGATTTCCTCTCTTAGGAAATTATTTTCTTGCTTTGGGAAATTGTTCATGCCTGTATAGTGAAAGTCTTCAAACAAAAATTACATGACTATTTGCTTGAGCTGTTGTTGAGAGAATTCATATTTAGGTATAGGAGGAACTAAATCATTTTTAAGGCCCTTTCCATTTCTCATGTTCTGTTATTTACTTATTTTTTTCAATTCAATTCATTCTATATTTATAAATGTTAATTACACAATTACAAAGTTCTTGCTATTAGAAACATTAAAGAGACTTTCAGTTGTTCTACACGTTGTTTGCTCTAGTACATTTCTATGAAATCACTTGAATAAAGAATATTAAAGTTGAAATGAAATTTAGAACAAAAAAGTCATGAGGCTCAAAAGAGACTTAGAACATAGAACATGAAGTTTTAGAACTGGAAGTAGCATTTGAAAGGATCTAGTTAAAATCCCTCTTTTTGAATGGGATAAAACTGAGATTTTGAGGATGCAAATTGTCTGGCCACCTTTGCCAGTGAATTTGTTTCACAAACTGGCAGTGAAGCCTGGTCTGCTGATTGACTTCTGGATAATTTTCCTTTCTGCTACAGCCAGACTGATTTTGAAACAATAGTCTCTTCCTGAATCTGATCTTGACTGATTTGAGCTTCCTATTATTTTAATTTCTTATCTTCACTTCTTTCTACTTCATATTTAATGCATAGGTCATAGTCTCTGTCATCTCCTCCCTAAACCTCTATAACCTGATGGATACCTTCTACTGAATCCTTGTCTCAAGCCCTAGAAAAACAATGTTTGGTGAATTTTACTCCATCTGATAGATAGGTTTCTATACTGCAAGAAGTGGTGATCATTTATGACCAGGATGTTCAGGTATGGTCCCCTGAGGGGGGAAAAATACTGTTTTCTTGTCTTGACCTTAGAATATGTGCAGTATTCTGACCAGGGAATGGAGTTTTTCCTGTTCTGTTGTGTGAGCAGGAGAGTTGGACATGGGGAGAGGCTTACAAAGTTAGTACATTTTAATGGAAAGAATATAAACAATGTTTGATTTACTCTTCTGATACTTTCTGTCTATGAGACCTTCGTTAAATCACTTTCCCTCTCTAGACCTGAGTGTCATCTTCAGAAAGTGAATGTATTGGAATACATGGTCTCTAAGGTGCTTAATTTGTATAATGAAATCTGTTTCTGGAATACCAAAATTGAATACTGATTTCACGAACCACTAAAAAAATATGCAGTGAAGGGTTAAGTTCTGTGATCTTGTTAGCATAGAATCCTTCCTCAAGTATATTATAAGTTAAGCAAAACTGAAGTTGAAGATTAAGGTTAATTTGGAATCTAATGTTCATCTAATCATTTTATGGATATATATATATATATATATATATATATATATATATATATTTAAATTTTATTTATTTAAGGCAATGGGGTTAAAAGTGACTTGCCCAAGGTCATGCAGCTAGGCAATTATTATTATCTGAGGGTGTATTTGAATTCAGGTACTCCTGACTCCAGGGATGGTACTCTATCCACTTTACCACCTAGTTGCCCCTTATCTAATCATTTTATAGATGGGGAAAATTGAATTCTCAGAAGAGGAGGTTACACAGCAGGTGTAAGAATTACTTGGATATGAACTTTTCAGACAGCAGGGTCTTAACCTAACATTAACAGCATATACCTGTACATATGCATTTGTTGATACATACAAACAAATATTAGAATATCAATAATGTCAATTTCTACTATAATATGGTAGAAAATACCCTAAACTAAATACACCAAACACCTGGATTGGAACTTTTGTTATAATGATTATTCACTCACCCATGGAGAGATTACAACCCTTTCCTAGATATTAATTTTTTGTCTCACATATGGAGAAATTGGACTTCATAAAAGATAGATGAGAGACAGAGGCAGATTGATAGATAGATCTTAAATTTACATAATGTTTCTTGTATCCTTGGTTTGATATTGCATTAATTTCCAAATACATCCTTCCCATGTTCATATAGTGAGCTATCCATTATAACAACAAAAAGAATGAGAAAACAAATAGCTTAACAAAATCAACTCAATCTACTATGTAACTCCAAAGTCATTTATCTACCTATTTTATTGTTCATCTATCTGTGACCTATCCTACCTAATTTTTCAGTAAAGGAAGGGAGATGCACTTTTTCAGCTGTTCTCCAAGCTTCTCCATTATAAATACACAAGATATATAATAGTTTTATTTTATTGTTATCCTGATTAAATTTTTGTCATTCTTCATATTGTTTTCTTAAATCTGCTTATTTTACTATTTCTCAGTTTTTATAGGACTCCTTACATTTTACATTTTTACAGAATTAAAAATCTGTCCTACTATGTAACACTGTTTAGCTTATGGGGAGTGACTATAGGGATTTCACTATATTTAGGAAAATACCCTAAACTGAATAGACCAAACACCATTGCAAATGCAGATGCACCTGCTCTGAAACTTACAATCTTAGAAGTTTGCTTGGTGCAAAAAGAATTTAAGCAGCTATCTTACAGTCACATTACCAGTTATGTCAGAGGCAGAACATGAATCCAGAAATTTCTGACCTTGATGCCAATTTATCCTGGTTATCCTTTGAACCCTTTTTAGAATAGTGATGTGCTCTTCAAACTACTGTGCCCAGAATTCAAAAAATACTCCAATTTTGACCAAGGAAGAATAGAAAATTCTTCCCTCTTTATTCCTTGAAATCCCTCAAGGCAAAGTGAGATCCTGTAAGCTTTCTGACCACCCTATCACTCTTATTACTCATTATAAAATTACAATTCACTAAAACCCTTAGATCTTTTCAGAACTATTTTTGTCTAACCATGACTCCTTCACTTTGTATGTATAAAAATGATGGTTTCCTATGTCTTGGAATAACTTTCATAATATCATTTCTTCCTACACCCCAGAAATGAAGAAACATAACTTCTGAAAGTCTTAAAGATAGGACTAGGCAACTATCTGACTAGGATTGTTTGGGCATAGAGCTACATATAGGCATACAAGTAAATAGAAAAGACGGTGGGTATTCCCTAATAGCTTTTGATCAAAGGATAAGTATACTCAGTTGAAGGAAATCACAATCATATTAATTTTTTTAAAACTCTATTATGTATTCCCCTGGGTTTACAGAATTTTGGGTTATTTTAAATAACTTCAAATAAATGTTTTAATAATAATTTTATTAATAATAGCTAAAGAGTACTTTTATTTTGCCCAATTATATGTCAAAACAATTTGTCTGTCTTAAGTCAAGACATATTTTGTTTGTTTATTTTCCAATTACATGCAAAGATAGTTTTCAACATTCATCCTTTCACAAGATTTTGAGTTCCATATTTTTCTACCATCCACCCTCCCCATGGCAGAAAATAATTTGATATAGGTTATACAGTACACATATACAATTGTTTTTAACATATTCCCATATTGGTCATGTTGTGAAAGAAGAATTAGAATGAAATTGGAAAGAAAAAAGAAAAAAAAAAAGGAAGTTTTAAAAAGTGATCATAATATGCTTTGTTCTCTATTTGCTCTCTATAATTTCTTCTCTGGAGATGAATGCAATTTTCCATAACAGAACGCTCAGGATTGTCCTTCATCACTGAACTGCTGTGAAAGGTTGCTTCCATCATAGTTTATCCACCTCATAATATTGCTGTTACAGTGTACAAATTTCTCCTGAATCTGCTCACTTCATTCAGCATTAGTTCATGCAATTTTTTCCATGCTTTTCAGAAGTCAGGCACTCATGATTTCTTACAGAATAATAGTACTCCAGGATATTCATATATCATAGTTTGTTCAAACATTCCCCAGTTGTTGGGCATCATAAGGAGTATTTCACAAAATTTCACAAATACATCTATTAGTTAGCCTTAGCCTTACAATGTCCTTCTCTTTTCTTATCTCTTATAATTAGATCTATTTATGTTTTTTTTTCTCTGAGATCAGGATTGCTACTCCTGTTTTTTTATCTTCAGCTGATGCATAATATATTCTGCTCCAGTCTTTTACATTTAATATGTGTGCATCTCTCTGCTTCAAATATGTCTCTTGTAAACAGCATATTGTAGGATTGTGTTTTTAATGCACTCTGCTACCCAGTCCTCGCTTTTTTCCTCCCTTTTCCCTTTTGTTTGAATTTTTTTTTTACTTTTACTTTAACTTTATCTTTACTTTTACTTTGCCCTTCATTTTTATCATTCACCTTTCCCTTTCTTTTTTCTTCCCCTGGGTAAAATGGTTTTCTAAATGCAATCGGCAATGTATGTTATCTCCTCTCTGAGTCAAATGTGTAGAGAGTAAGATTTATTCAGTGCTCACACCCTGCTTTCTTTTTCTTTGCTATAATAGGTCCTTTGTGCTTCATCATTTGGTGTTAGTAGTTCTAATACCTTCTTTTCCCAGTGTAATCTTTTACATGTCTTTATTAATTTTTACTTGTCTTATGCTCACACCCTCTGTTAAAGTACACTCTTGATCTATACCGAAAAAGTTCAATTCTCAAGAATGTATTAATTTTTTATAAGCTTCATCATATCATAATCATTTCATACTAATACCCTCTCACTAAGTACTCTACCCTCAACCTTCCCTTTATAAATACAATCCTCAAGACCCATAAGCATCATCAAATTACAATCAATTTATATCCACACCTTATTTACAAGTACCTTTCCTGTAACTATACCAATAGAAATATAGCCTTCAAGAGTCAAAAGTTTGATCACACCACATTCCATTTCTACATGCATCCTCAGCTGTCCTAAGAAAAATACAGTTCTCAAGAGTTATAAGTATTGTCATACTGTATAGGCATGTAGACAATTTAGTTGAATTGACTAGTATTTTTTCCTTTCTTTTTTTATTTAAATTTATTTTTATAAAAGATATTATTTGAGTTTTACATTTTCCCCCAATCTTGTTTCCCTCCCCCTCCCCCCCACAGAGAGCACTCTGTCAGTCTTTACTTTGTTTCCATGTTGTAACTTGATCCAGATTGGGTGTGATGAGAGAGAAATCATATTCTTAAAGAGAAGAGAAGTCTAAGAAGTAACAAGATCAGACAATGAGCTGTCTGGTTTTTTTTCCTAAATTAAAGGGAATAGTCCTTGCACTTTGTTCAAACTCCACAGCTCCTTATCTGGATACAGATGGTACTCTCCTTTGCAGACAGCCTGAAATTGTTCCTGATTGTTGCCCTGTTGGAATGAGCAAGTCCTTCAAGGTTGAATATCACTTACATGTTACTGTTAGGGTGTACAGTGTTTTTCTGGTTCTGCTCATCTCACTCAGCATCAGTTCATGCAAATGCCTCCAGGTTTCCCTGGAATCCCGTCCCTCCTGGTTTCTAATGGAACAATAGTATTCCATGACATACATATACCACAGTTTGCTAAGCCATTCCCCAATTGAAGGACATTTACTGCATTTCCAATTCTTTGCCACCACAAACAGGGCTGCTATAAATATTTTTGTACAAGTAATGTTTTTACCCTTTTTCCTCATCTCTTCAGGGTATAGACCCAGTAGTGGTATTGCTGGGTCAAAGGGTATGCACATGTGTGTTGCCCTTTGGGCATAGTTCCAAATAGCTCTCCAGAAGGGTTGGATGAGTTCACAGCTCCACCAACAGTGTAATAGTGTCCCAGATTTCCCACATCCCTTCCAACAATGATCATTATCCTTCCTGGTCATACTGGCCAATCTGAGAGGTGTGAGGTGGTACCTCAGAGAAGCTTTAATTTGCATTTCTTTAATAATCAATGATTTAGAGCATTTTTTCATATGGCTATAGATTACTTTGATCTCCTCATCTGTAAATTGTCTTTGCATATCCTTTGATAATTTGTCAATTGGGGAGTGGCTTTTTTTTTTAAAAATATGACTCAGTTCTCTGTATATTTTAGAAATGAGTCCTTTGTCAGAATCATTAGTTGTAAAGATTGTTTCCCAATTTACTACATTTCTTTTGATCTTGGTTACATTGGTTTCATCTGTGCAAAAACTTTTTAATTTAATGTAATCGAAATCATTTAATTGGATTTTGGTGATGTTCTCCAACTCTTCCTTAGTCATAAACTGCTCCCCTTTCCATAGATCTGACAGGTAGACTAGTCCTTGATCTTCTAATTTGCTTATAGTATTGTTTTTTTTTATGTCTATGTCCTGTAACCATTTGGATCTTATCTTGGTAAAGGGTATGAGGTGTTGGTCTGATCTAAGTTTCTTCCATACTACCTTCCAGTTTTCCCAGCAATTTTTATCAAAGAGGGAGTTTTTATCCCAATGGCCAGACTATTTTGGTTTATGAAACAGCAGCTTACTTTAATCATCTCCTGCTTTTACACCTAGTCTATTCCACTGGTCCACCACTCTATTTCGTAGCCAATACCAAACACTTTTGATGACTGATGCTTTATAATGTAATTTTAGATCGGGTAGGGCTAAGCCACCTTCTTTTGCACTTTTTTTTCATTAAGCTCCTGGCAATTGACTTTTTATTTCTCCATATGACATTACTTACAAATTTTTCTAACTCATTAAAGTAATTTTTTGGAATTTTGATTGGTAGGGCACTAAACAGATAGTTTAGTTTTGGTAGAATTGTCATTTTTATTATATTAGCTCTACCTATCCATGAGCAGTTGATATTTGCCCAGTTATTTAAATCTAATTAAATTTGTGTGAGTAGTGTTTTATAATTGTTTTCAAAAAGATTGTGAGTCTGTCTTGGCAAATAGACTCCCAAATATTTTATATTGTCTGAGGTTACTTTGAATGGGATTTCTCTTTCTAGCTATTCCTGCTGTTTCTTGCTACACACATATAGAAAAGAGGAGGATTTATGGGGGTTTATTTTATAACCTGCAACTTTGCTAAAATTGCTAATTGTTTCCAGTAGTTTTTTAGATGATTTCTTGGGGTTCTCTAGGTAGACCATCATGTCATCTGCAAAGAGTGAGAGTTTTGTCTCTTCCTTCCCAATTCTAATTCCTTTAATTTCTTTTTCTACTCTAATTACTGCTGCTAACATTTCTAATACAATATTAAATAGTAGTGGTGATAATGGGCATCCTTGTTTCACCCCTGATCTTATTGGCAATGTCTCTAGCCTCTCCCCATTGAATATAATGCTTGTTGATGGTTTCAAATAGATACTGCTAATTATTTTAAGGAACAGTCCATTTATTTCTACACTCTCTAGTGTTTTTAATAGGAATGGATGCTGTATTTTGTCATAAGCTTTTTCAGCATCTATTGATATGATCATATGATTCCTGATAGGTTTGTTGTTGATATAATTGAGTATACTAACAGTTTTCCTAATATTGAACCAACCCTGCATTCCTGGAATAAATTCTACTTGATCATAATGTATTATCCTAGTGATGACTTGTAATCATTTTGCTAAGATTTTATTTAAGATTTTTGCATCTATATTCATCAAGGAGATAGGTCTATGATTTTCTTTCTCTGTTTTAACTCTTCCTGGTTTAGGTAACAGTACCATATTGGTTTCATAGAAAGAGTTAGGCAGAGTTCCATCTTTCCCTATTTTTCCAAGTTTATATAGGATTAGAACCAATTGTTCCTTAAATGTTTGGTAGAATTCACTTGTGAATCCATCAGGCACCAGAGATTTGTTTTTAGGAACTTTGGCAATGGCTTGATGAATTTCTTTTTCTGAGAAAGGGTTGTTTAGGTATTTAATCTATTTTTCATTTAACCTGGGCAACTTATTTTTTGTAAATGTTCATCCATTTCACTTAGATTATCAAATTTATTGGCATAGAGTTGGGCAAAAGAGTTTCAAATTATTACTTTAATTTCCTCCTCATTGGTGGTGAGTTCACCTTTTTGATTTATGATACTAGCAAATTGGTTTTCTTCTTTCTTTTTTTAAATCAAATTGATTAGAGGTTTATCAATTTTATTGGTTTTTTCATAATACCAACTTTTGGTTTTATTTATCAATTCAATAGTTTTTTGCTTTCAATTTTATTAATTTCTACTTTAATTTTTAGAATTTCTAATTTGGTACTTAATTGGGGATTTTTGATTTGTTCTTTCTCTATTTTTTTAGTTGCATGTTTACTTCATTGATTTCCTCTTTCTCCAATTTATTCATATAAGCATTTATAGCTATAATATATCCCCTGAGAGTTGGTTTGAATGAATCCCATAGGTTTTGGTATGTTGTTTCATTATTATCATTATCTAGGATCAAATGGTTAATTCTTTCTATAATTTGTTTTTTGGTCCACTCATTTTTTAAAAATGAGGTTATTCAGTTTCCAATTTGTTCTGGTTCTATATCTCCTTGGCCCTGTATTGCATATAACTTTTATTGCATTGTGATCTGAGAAAGATGTATTCACTATTTCTGCCTTTCTGCAGTTGATCATTAGGTTTTTATGTCCTAGTACATGGTCAATTTTTGTATAAGTTCCATGTACTGCAGAGAAAAAGGTAAATTCCTTCCTATCCCCATTCAGTTTCCTCCATAAGTCTACCATATCTAATTTTTTCTAACCATCTATTTACCTCCCTAATTTCTTTCTTGTTTGTTTTATGATTCGATTTTTCTAGATCTGATAGTGGGAGGTTGAGGTCTCCCACTAGTAGAGTTTTGCTGTCTATGTCTTCCTGTTATTCTTTCAGCTTCTCCTCTAAGAATTTGGGTGCTGTCCCACTGGGTGCATATATATTCAATATTGAAATGACTTTATTGTCTATGGTACCTTTTAGGAGGATAAAGTTTCCTTCCTTATCTCTGTTAACTCTATCTATTTTTGCTGCTGCTTTGTCTGAGATAAGGATTGCTACTCCTGCTTTTTTCACTTCATCTGAAGCAAATTATATTTTGCTCCAATCTTTTACCTTTACTCTATATGTATCTCTCTGCTTCAAATGAGTTTCTAGTAAGCAGCATATTGTAGGATTTTGGTTTTTAATCCACTCTTCTATTTGCTTACGTTTTAAGGGAGAGTTCATCCCATTCACATTCAAGGTTATGATTACTAATTCTTTATTGCCCTCCATGCTATCTTCCCTCTGTTTGTGTTTTTCCCTCTTCCCCCCCCCTTTTATCCACATTCCCCAGTTGTTTGTTGCTGAAAACCACCCCTTCAGTGTTTTTGCCCTCCTATATCACACCCTCCCCTTTCATTCCCCTTTCCCTTTTGCCCTTTTCCCTTCCCTTCCTTTTGTTATTTCCCCTTATTTCCCCCACTCCCCTTCCCTTTCTCCATCCCCCCCTCCCCTTTTCCCCTTTTAATACTTGAAAGGTTAGATGTTTTATAAGTTAACTGAGTATGTGTAGGTTGACTTTAAGCCAAATCTGATGAGAAGAAGATTCAGGTGTTTCTCCTCTGCTCCCTTCTTCCCCACTATTACCATAGGTTTTTTGTACCTCTTAGTGTAATGAGATTTACCCCATTCAATCCCCTCCCTCCGCCCATCTCTTTCCTGTCCCCCTTTTTTAGGGTGGTAGTGTTTTTTTAGATCCTTCTGTTTAAGTCATAGAAAATTCTGAGTGTCTGTCCCTTCTAGTTCTGTACATTATGTCGAATAGAGTCAAAATTCCTGAGAGTTATTAGAGTCTTTCTCCCAAGTGGGGTTAAAGCCAGTTACATCCCATTGGATAGTAGTCTCATGGATAGGTCATGAATGTCCATCATTTCTGGCTATGTGTATTCTCTCTGTTAGAGTTATATTTCTCAAGGTTTATGAGAATCTTTTTTTTTTACCCCCATGCCGTGATTTAGCCAATTTCAACTTACTGAATTGCATTTTTTTCTTTTGCCGCCACCCCCACCTTTTTTTACCCTTTTCATGTGTCTCTTGAACCTCCTGTTTGATGTCCAATTTTTCTGTGTAGCTCTGGTCTTTTCATCAGAAATTTTTGGAATTCTTCCATTTTGTTAAGTGTCCATCTTTTTCCCTGGAAGAGAAGGCTCAGCTTTGCAGGAAAGTAGATTCTTGGCTGCATTCCAAGCTCCCATGCTCTTCAAAATATCTCGTTCCAGGGCCTTCGATCCCTTAAAGTTGATGCAGCCAGGTCCTGCATGATCCTTACTGTGGCTCCTTGATATTTAAATTGTTTCTTTCTGGCTGCTTGCAGGATTTTCTCTTTTATCTGATAGTTCTGCAGTTTGGCCACAACATTCCTTGGTGTTTTCATTTCAGGATATTTTTTTGGTGGGTATCGATGTACTCTTTCAATAACTACTTTGCCCTCTGATTCCATGATATCAGGGCAGTTTTCCATCACTAGATCCTGTAATATTAAGTCCAGACTTTTTTTCTCTTCAATGTTTTCAGGAAGTCCTATAATTTTCAGGTTGCCCCTCCTCGATCTATTCTTGAGTTCAGTGGTTTTGTTAATGAGGTATTTTACATTTGCTTCTATTTTTTTCTAATTTTTGATTTTGTTTAACTGACTCTTGCTGTCTCATGGAGTCATTAGTTTCTGGAGACTCCATTATTTTTGGGTGGGAGGAGTTTACTTCATTAACCTTCTGCAACTCCTTTTCCAATCGGTCAATTCTAATTTTGAAAGAGCTTTCCATTTGACCAATTGAGATTTTGAGAGAATTAATTTCTTTTTGCATTTGCTCATTTGAGGATCTGAGAGAATTATTCTCATTTTGTATTTGTCCAATTGATGATCTGACAGATTTATTCTCCTTTTGTGTTTGTCCAATTGTACTTTCTAAGGTATTGTCTCCCCCAAATTTTTAAGCTCCTTTCTTATTTCTTCAAGGAATTCTTTCTATGCTGGAGACCATATTGTATTCTCCTCAGAGGTTCCAGGTCTCTCTGAGTTAGGGTCTTTCCATTCCAGGAATTTTTCTATGGATTCACCTTTCCACTGACCCTTCTTCATTATGCTAAGACCTTGAGTTGGGGGGGGGGCTGGTTCATCTGGGCTTGAGATTGCTGAAAGCTTTACTGAGTGCAGTTTCTCTGGCTGGCCAGTAGGAGGTGCTGGTTGTCCTCTCTGGAGTGTCTGTGACCTGGGTTGCGAGGCCTTCTCCCTTTGCCCAAAGGGAGGAATTGGAGCTATTGAATTCTTTTGCCTTCAGTCAATGGTGGTCTTTACCCTGGCCTGAGGTCATTCCTCAGCTGGGCTGGTTCTTCAGCTCACACAGCTGGGCCTGAGGCAGAAGTAATTTGCCTTTGTTTGAGGAGAAGCCTCTGTGCAATTGAGATGTGCCCTCAGAGTTTCACAGACCGGAGAAGCCTAGGGATGGTGTCTGCCTAGGGATGGTGTCTGCCGTTCTCCTGCACCAGGATATTTCCCCCAGCCTGGTCCCAGAGCTCCAGGGGGACAGCACCAACACCAGAACCTCTTCTTCCCCGTGGACCCAAGCCCCTTTCGTCCAGCCCCACCGCTGATCCAGCCCTCAGACTCCCGGTTCCATTTCAGCTGTTAATCTGGCTGATTCGGGGCAGATCCACCCTTGGAGCCCAGACTCACCCGCCTGGATTCGTCCAAGGCTGCTGCGGGAGACAAATCCTGAGGTAGCTGTTCTTCTGGCTTTTCTTTCTAGGTTTTCTGGATTGGATTTCTTTTAAGCGGTTTGTTTCATGTGATAGATGGGGAAGAGATCAGGAGACTTTAGAACTGTGCCTGTCTTCTCTCTACCATCTTGGCCGGAAGTCCTATTTTTCTTCCTTTCAATTTACTTTTTTAATGACTTTTTTGAGTCTTATATTTGAAGATCAAATTTTCAGTTGAGTTCTGTTCTTTTTATCTGAGAAATTTCATAGTCCTCTATTTTGTTGTAAGTCAATCTTTTCCCGAAAGAATATACTGAATTTTCCAGGATAGTTTATTCTTGGTTGTAAACTCAGGTTCTTTGCCCTCTGGAATATCATTTTCTAGGCCTTCTGATCCTTTAAAATTGAAATTGTTAAGTCCTGAATAATCTTCCTTATGGTTTCCTGTTATTTAAATTTTTGACTATTTGCAGTATTTTCTCCTCTAGCTGGGAATTCTGAAATTTGCCTCCAAAATTACTTGGAGTTTTTTTTTTTAGAGGGAGGTTTCTTTCTGGGGGGGGGTGATTAATGGATTCTTTTTTTCTTTATTTTTTTATTATTTTTGCCATTTATTAAGATATTTTAATAAAAAAAACATTTTAATCACTCTGGACTAAGTATTCATAAGCCATTTTAACACTCAGTTTCTCCATTTGTAAAATGAGGGAAAGTTTGACCAGATGATCTCCAAACTCTTTTGGGCCCCCCATTCTAATTCTATGATCCTTTATATTCTTTTTTTAAATTTTTTTAAATTTAATTTAATTTTTTTATTCTCATTTTGTACAAATTCTTTTTACATTAATAAAATATCCTTGTATAAGAATAAATGAAATACCCACTCCCCCCATAAATATAGAGTTGCTTGAGCGATAAAGTAAAGGGTAGAGAAAAAAATTAACATTACAAAAATAATAATAATAATTGTAGGTATGGCCAGGTGGCACAATGGACAAAGCACCAGCCCTGGAGCCACGAGCACCTGAGCCCACATCCAGCCCTGTAGACCCAACAATCACCCAGCCCTGTGACATGCAAGCCACCTGATCCCCACTACCCTGCAAAAAACCAAAATGGAGGAAAAAAAGACCCAAAATAAAATAAAATCATAATAATAGTAGGGGGCTGGATGGCAGACAGAGCATTGACCCTTGAACCAGGAGCACCCTGGTCCAAATCCGGCCTCAGACATCCAATGATCACCCTGCTACACGTCTCCAGGCAGGCCACCCAGCCCCATTTGCCCTGCACCTTCCCCCAAATAATAATAATAAAAAATGTGGTTTAGTCTTTGTTCCAACACCATCAATTCTGTCACGGGTGGATCACATTCTTTATGGTAAGCCCATCACAAAAGTTACTTCCATATTTTTTCACCATTGCCATTGCTGATTGCAACTCCCTCCTTTCTTATTTCTCCAATACCATGTACTATATTTTCTCTCTCCTTTCACTCTGACTCTGCTGTAGGGTAGCTGAGTGGCACAGCAAACAGATCCCTGGTCCTGGGGCCAAGAAGCCCTGAGCCCCCATACCACCCCTTAGGCCCAGAATCCACCTGGCCCTATGGTCCTGGACAGACCTTCCAATCCCAGCTGCTTACAAGAAGTACAAAAGAAAATGTGTTATATCTGACCACTTTCCCCCCATGATCCATCCTCTCCTCCTTTATTCACATCCCCACCCCTTCCCCCTGCTCCCCCCTCCTTCTTACTCCAGATGTCTATACCCCATTGAGCATATATGCTATTTCCTCTCCTAGCCACCTCTGATGAGAGCAAAGGTTCCCTCATTCCCCCTTGCCTCCCCCCTTCCTTATCATTGCAATAGCTCATTGTCATAAAGAAAAATCTTATTATATGAAATATCTTGGCCTATTCCCTCTCTCCTTTTTCTTTCTCCCATTACATTTCCATTTTTTCTATTGACTCCATTTTTACACCATATTTTATCTTCAAATTCAGCTTTCTCCTGTGCTTCAACTATGAAAGCTCCCTCTACATGCTCTATTAACTGAGAAGGTTCATATGAGTATTATCAGTGTCATCAGTGCAGTTCATCATCATTAAGTCCCTCATATTTTCCCCTTCTCCTCCACTCTCTTTGCTTCACCTGAGTCCTGTATACGAAGATCAAACTTTCTGTTCAGCTCTGGCCATTCCAAAAGGAACATTTGACAATCCCTGCTTCATTGAAAGTCCATCTTTTTCCCTGGAAGAGGACATTCAGCCTTGCTGGGTAGTTCATTCTTGGCTGCATTCTAAGCTCTTTTGCCTTCCAGTATATTATTTTCCAAACCCTATGAGCTTCCAAAGTACTTGCTGCTAAGTCCTGTGTGATCCTGACTGCAGCTCCACGATATTTGAACTGTGTCCTTCTGGCTGCTTGTAATATTTTCTCTTTGACTTGGGAGTTCTGGAACTTGGCTATAATATTCCTAGGGGTTGTTTTTTGGGGATCCCTTTCTTGGGGGGAATCAGTGGATTCGCTCCATTTCTATTTTGCCCTCTGCTTCTAGAATATCAGGGCAATTTACCTGTAGTAATTCTTTGAAAATTATGTCAAGGCTCTTTTCCTGATCATGACTTTCAGATATTCCAATAATTTTTAATTTATCTTTCCTAAGTCTGTTTTCCATATCAGTTGTTTTTTCAATGACATATTTCACATTTTCTTCTAATTTTTAATTTTTTTGGTTTTGAAGTATTGATTCCTGATTTCTAGTAAATTCATCAATCTCCTTGAATTCTATTCTTTGTCTGAAGGATTTGTTCTCCTCAGAGAGTTTTCTTATCTCTTTTTCAATCTGGCCAATTTTGCTTTTTAAAGCATTCTTCTCCTCCATAACTTTTTGAACTGTTTTATCCATTTGACCTAAGCTGGTTTTTAGCATGCTATTTTCTTCAGCATTTTTTGGATTTCCTTGACTAAGCTGCTGACTTCATTTTCATATTTTTCCTGCATCTCTCTCATTTCTTTTCCCAGTTTTTCTTCTAACTCCCTCATTTGATTTTCAAAGTCTTTTGTTTCCATAGCCTGGGCCCAATTTCTGTTTTCCTTGGAGTCTTTAGATGCAGGAGCTTGTGCTTCCTCATCTTCAGACTGAATATTTTGATCCTTCTTGGGCTCATTTGCAAAATATTTCTCAATGGTCTTCCTCTTATTTTTTGCTTGTTCATTTTCCCAGCCTAAGCCTGTTTTTTGGGGGTGGTTCCTGAGCTTTTGGGACACTCCCACAAGGGTCTCAGTGTGTGAGGTTCTGTCCTCCCTCCTGGTCTGTGAATGAACATAAGCACCCCCCTCTGCCATGGGGCTGAGGTGGAGGGGGCCCTGCTGTTCTTTGGGGTGCCTAGACTACAGTCAGGTTCTGAATGTGGTCAGAACCCCAGTGTCCTGTTCCAGGGGCAGAGGACAGAGCTCTGCAGTCTCTCTTTACTCCCCTCCCTAGGTTCAATGGGCTCATGCCCTGGTGGCTCCTGCTTACCGGCTCCATTTGCTTCTGTTTCCGGATCTGGCCTGTAGTGGCCAAGCTGCTCGCTGTGTGCCCTGAGGGCTGGGCTCCAAGTGCTTGCTCTGGCAGAGGTCCCCTACTGTTCCCCCACTTTGTGCCCGGTGCATCCCGGGGTGTAGCTCCGGAGACTCCCCCGATTCTGTGAGCTGCGGCTCCCAGCACCCTGGGGCTGCCTCTGGGAGGCTGAAGTTCTTTTGCTCTGGCGGGCCACCCCTCTGGCAGGCTGCCTCTCCAACCCTGGGCAGCAGAGCCTTTCTTCTCTTTTCCAGGTTACCTTGAGTAGGAGAACTGCCTCAATGGGTCCCTGTGTGGGTTTTTGTCTCTCAAAAGTTTAGTTAGAGTCCTTAGTTTATAAGTTTTATCAGAGAGCGCCAAAGACTTGATCCTTTCTTGTCGCCATCTTGCCTCTACCCCCTGATTAATGGATTCTTTCAAGGACTATTTTATCATCTTGTTCTAGAATATTAGGATTCTTTTCCATGATAATTTTCCACATGATGTTGCCCAAGCTCTTTTCTGATATTGGCTTTCAGGTAGACAAATTATCTCTCTGGATCTATTTTCCAATCAGTCATTATTTCCTAAGAGGTTACTTTACATTTTCTTCATTTTTTTCAAACTTTTGGTTTGTTTGATTGAGTCTTGGTGTCCCATAGACACTATTAGTTTCTACTGTCCAATTCTTTTTTATTTTTTTATTTAAGGCAATGGGTTTATGTGACTTGCCCAAGGTCACACAGCTAAGCAGTTATTAAGTATCTGAGGTCAGATTTGAACTCAGGTCCTCCTAACTCCAGGGCTGGTACTCTATCCACTGTGCCACCTAGCTGTCCCATTGTCCAATTCTAATTTTTAGGTTTTTATTTTCATCAGTTAGCTATTTTGTTTCCTTTTCCAGTTGGCTAATTTTATTTTTTGATTTGATCTATTCCTTTTCCAGATGGACATTTCTCTTTTAAGGGAGGTGATTTCTTTTTCCTTTTGAAGAATTTTACTTTAAAGATATTGTTTTCATTAGTCAATTTTTGATAATGTTCCTGCCTGTTTTTTATACCTTTTCCTCATTTCTCTTCTTCCTCTATTCTTTGGATTTGAAAATCCTTTTTGAGTTCTTCCAAGAGCTTTTTTTTCAATTTGAGACCACATTATAAAACCCTTCGAGGCTTCAAATGTAGGCTTTTTGTCACTGCTTTCCTCTTCTGAGATGTTTTGATTGTCCCTATCAGAATATTAACTTATTTTGTTTTCTTGCTCATTTTGATGATTGAGCTCTGCTTCTGGGTTTTGGTTCCAAGTTTTTTGTACTGGGCTGATAGTCTAGTCTCTGCTTACTACTTAGTATGGTATTTGCCTATGTTTCAGTTGTTAGTGATCTGTTCCTTGCGTTAGGGTAGCCCAATCCAGTCCTACCTTTTGGACCAGCATTCCCAGAGTTCATATTTTGTCTTCTCTGCTGGGATTAAGATCCTTACTGCTGGTCACTGCACTACTGCCTTGCTGAGCCCAGACCTGAGCTGGACTGTGATTAATAGTCTCACTGATTCTATTACCTATATTGGACTATACTACCCCTTTTACCCTCATGTGGTAGACCTTTCCTGAAGTTCCTCCATGATATCATGAGATGAGAACTTGATAATCTTCCACTTTTGTGGGTTCTGTAACTTTAGATATTGTTTAGAGACTTCAATTAAAGTTGGTTGGGGAAATGCTTGGGGAGCTTCCTAGCTTCCAGTTGCCATTTTAGTTCTATCCCAGAAGTCTATCCCTGATATATATTATTTTTTTTCCATTTTTGCCTTTTAAAGTTTCTGTTGATATTGGAGATATTTAGATCTTTTCTGGTCTTCTTATAAAAACTTGAAATATTTCTATTTCATTAAATGCCCATTATTTCCCTTGATATTTTACATTTAATTTCACTGGGTAGGTGATTCTTGGTTGTAGTCCTCTTTTCTTTTTTTGTTCCAGAATATTGTGTTCTATAACCTCCAAACCTTTAATGTTGAAGGTACTAAATCCTGTGTAATCCTAAGTATGGTGCCATAATTTTTGAATTTTTTTGTAGTCACATGCAGTATTTTTCTTTGACATAATAGTTATATAATTTTTTCTATAGTGACCATAGGGATTTTTATTTTGGGATTGCTTCCCTAAGGTGATCAGTAGATATTTTCCTATGTTTATTTTGCCCTCTGGTTACAGAATATCAATTTTTCTTGATAATTTCTTGAAAGATGTTGTCCACATTCTTCTTCTGATTATGATTTTCAAGTAGTCCAACGAGTCTGACATCATACCTCCTGGATCTCTTTTCCAGGTCAACCATTTTTCCAATTTTACATTATATTTTTTTATTTTTTATTCTTACATTTATTTATTTTTTTTTAGATTTTTCAAGGCAATGGGGTTAAGTGGCTTGCCCAAGGCCACACAGCTAGGTAATTATTAATTTTCTGAGGCTGGATTTGAACCCAGGTACTCCTGACTCCAAGGCAGGTGCTTTATCCACTACGCCACCTAGCCGCCCCTTACATTTATTTTTACATTATTTTTTTCATTATTTTGAATTTGTTTGATTGATTCTTCATATTTTATAGAGTCATTTTCTTCCTTAAGGAATTGTTTTTTCCTTAGTTAGCTTTCCGTCTTCTTTTTCCTTTAGTCAATTGAACTTATTTTTTAAGGTTTTTACAAGGCAGATGGGGTTAAGTGGCTTGCTCAAGGCCACATAGCTAGGTAATTATTAATTGTTGGAGGCCAGGCTTGATCTCAGATACTCTTGACTCCAGGGCGGTGCTCTATCCATTGCACCACCTGGCTGCCCCTCAATTGAATGTTTTAAGGAATTGTTTTCTTCAGTGAATTTTTGGGTCTCCTTTTCCATTTGGCCAAATTTATTTTTTTTGCAAGGCAAATGGAATTAAGTGGCTTGCCCAAGGCCACACAGCTAGCTAATTATTCAGTGTCTGAGGCAGAATTTGAACTCAGGTACTCCTGACTCCAGCGTGGGTGCTCTATCCACTGCGCCACCTAGCCACACCCAAATCTATTTTTTCAACAATTTTCTAAGATATTAAGTCTTTTATCATAATCCTCTTGCATCTCTCTCATTTCTTTTCCCAATTTTTCTTCTTCCTCTCATGTTTTTTTTTTTTTTTTTAGGTTTTTGCAAGGCAAATGGGGTTAAAGTGGCTTGCCCAAGGCTACACAGCTAGGTGATTATTAAGTGTCTGAGACCGGATTTGAAACCAGGTACTCCTGACTCACAGGGTAGTGCTTTATCCACTACGCCACCTAGCCGCCCCCCTCTTATATGTTTTTAAGTTCCTTTTTGGGTTCTTCCATGAAATTTTTTCTGGCCTTGAAAGAACTTCTCATTTTTTTCTTTGAGCTTTTATCCAAAGATAATCTGACACTGTTGTTCTCTTCTGAGTTTGTGTCTTGATCTTACCTGTCACCATAATGATTTTCTATGGTCAGATTCTTTTTTTAATTATTTTTGGTCATCTTTTTTGTCCTTTTTTTCCTCTTTTTATCCCTATTTGAGCTATGCCCCCAAAGTGGTAGTTGCCCTGCCTCAGATTTCTTATGCCAAGGGCTGCAGAACCTAGCTTTTGACCTGGGTACTGCCCTGTTGTTGCCCCTGAGTTCTGAGAAAGAGACTTGTATCTGGTTTGGAGCTAAGGATGTGTGTGGGTATTTCTGGCATTAGGGTTTAGCAGCTTATGTGGTTTATAGTCAAGATCTTAGTGCTGGTGTCTGGTGTGTGCTGAGGTTGTTGGGGTATTTCTACATTTACCTGGGATTATGCTGGTCACTTGAGGCTACCTGTTTGACCAGGGCTATGCTGAAACATGAAGTCCCTTTTTAGAACTGGAGTCTACACATTTCCTTGTTTTGCTGAGGCAAATGGGGCTCCTGGTGTTTGTTGTTTGCCTGCTCTACTGGACTGGGTTTCAGAATTTCTCACTGGTCTGCTGAGGTAAGACTTGCTGCTGATTTTATGGGACATCTCTAGATCTGGATTGTGCTAACTTTTTACTTGACTGAGGCAGATCTTTCTTGCTGATTGCTTTGGAGCATTGTTTTATTGTTCTTTGGAGGTGGAATATGGGAGAAGTATGGCTATTTATCCTACTATCTTGGTTCCTAGAGGCTGAACAGGTCAGTGAAATCTTAAGAAGGAAAAATAATAAAGGGAAAAATTTGAAAATAATATCAGAGCTGATAAAGGTCTGAGAGATGAAATCAAAATCAGCAAAAGTTTATTATGTAGATATTATGTTCAGAACACTCTTCTAGATAGTGAAAGAAATGCAAAGTTAAGTCTCTATCTTCAAAGTAGAGTCAAGGATAAGAAACTAAAAGATATAATAAAGAATTTTACATAGTGATTATACTAAAGTTAATAATAAAAATCATATGTGGCATATAATATTCTGATGTTTATTTGTGCTTTATATATTTTAGCTCATTTTATCCTCACAATGACTCTGCAGTGTAGGTGATATTATCATTCCCATTTTACAGATTGAGAAAAAGGAGTCTAAAGAACTTTAGTAACAGGGTGCCAGGTAGGAGCCTCTGGGTCTGGTCCCAGGGAGCCAGAGGGAGCCACTGGGGGGAGAACAGCCCCCTTCTTTCAGATCCAAAATTTAGGGAAAAAGGTGGGAAACTTTAATTGAACCTTTGGTGCCATTCTGCTGCTTGGGTCACTTTTGGGGGCCTAGCTTATGGGGCAGCTCCTCCTCCCCACTGGGTGTGCCCCACCCCCAGGGAGAATTCAGACTTAGGAAAAAAATACTTATTGGTCCCAAGCCCCGCCCCCCCCAGTTGTGTTTGGGAAGGCATTAGCCAGGTTTTATCCAAGGCAATGGGGCTGGGTGCCTTGCCCAGAGTCACACTGCTAGTCAGCCTCTTGCCCAGAAAGAAAAAGAGGGGCATCTTCCCTTCTGGGATCCTTCTCCTCCCTCAACTCAGTCTGCAGAGGGCCAAGGCCTGGCCTAAGCAGGGCAACAGAGTAGGAGGGAATGGCCTGTGGAAGACATAACCTTCCACCACAGGTACAGGTGATTCAAGGATTTGGCTGTGAACTTCACCCCAGAAGAGGTGAACTATTAGAATGATTCTCAGAAACAGCTGCACAAGGACTTCATGCTTGAGAATACTCAGAACTTCCTCTTCCTGGGTAAAGACCACTTCCCCTGGAGTGCCTTCACTCATGCCCTAATTTTATAGGGTTAGTTGCATCTATCATCTCTTTAAAAGGCTAAAGTGCTCACCTCCTTTTTGAAGAGACAAGAGTCTCCTCTTCCTTGATTATCCTAGGAGAGGTGTTTTTGTTGTGGCACAGGGAACTGGGAGTTTACTTTGTGACTCCTGGAGCTCTCTCCTTTAGCATCTAAGTAGCTTTAAGGGAAGGACCAAAGCAATGATCCTGAATCTCAGACTTGAGATGAGGTCAGGCAATGCCAATTTATCCTCTTCCTGGACATGTATTTTGTCTGCAAAGTCTCTGAACATTGATCCTGTAGCTTCCCCTTGATGAATGGAATTGCTGGGACCCTCTTTCTTTCTTGTTTGGGAAGATTTTTGCCAGTAGAAAGTTCTTTTTGTTAATGAGTTTAAATTGGTAGTTCACTGCTGCTGGGATTACTCTAAGACAAAATATAGAGATCTAGGGATGGCTTTAGATAGTAATTAATCTATAACAAAACAATTAAAAATGAATACTAAATGTTTCCTTGTTCTTTCTTCAAACATCTCCTAAATTCAGATAGAGATGCAGGGATAGAAAAGGAAGAGAATAAGTATTTCTACACATCTTCTACTAGCCTGGTCCAGTGACTTATGCTTTTCTTAATGGAGAGCATCTGACATGATCCTCACACCTTTTTTTGCTTTTGATACTATTACCTTCATTAGATAGTTTAGACCTTGGATGGAAACTGAAATGAAGTGATTTGTCTATGGCCTCACAACTGGTCAGTTTCTGAGACCAGATTTGAACTTGGATCTTCTTGGCTCTGGGTCCAGTGCTTCCTCCTTTTCACTATAAGCTGCCTCTAATTGCTAGCAAAGGAAAACACTGAAATGTGGCTGCTGTTCTATAAGGAGGCAGACAGAGTTGGAATTCTCTGATTCCAAGTTGTTGCCACATTTTCTCTTGCCCCACACCTCATTTCTCATAACCCTCAAAGTTCCTTTCAACAACCTCCCTGGACAGCTTCTTTGAGTCTTTGAGAACACTTTGTGATCCTTGCTTCTTACATTCCACCTTCCCCAATGAAGAAGAAATTACAAATTTCTCTCCATCTTCTTTCCCAATTTATTTCACATGGCCAGGACTTCCAGTTCCTAGAGAATATTTGTTCATCCACTTGGAACAAGAAGGTCTGAGGATTTCCTTTCCACGTGAATGAACCACAACTGAAGGGTGTGGGCTGTGCTCCAGGTGGCTTTGAATGTGAAAGGAAAGAAGTTGTAGAATTGGGTGTTGGAACACTTGACTTGTTATTCCTTTTCAGATAATTTTTAACAGTGAGATCTTGCAAGTCATTGAACCTCTCAGTCTCAATTTCATCATTTTTTAAATGAGATACTTAGACTCCCTGGACTCTCATTTCCCTTCTAGTGATAGTACAGTGATCCCAATAATAGCCTTTGTTGGCCACTTTGGAGCATGGAACTCCCCTGAAATTATCTAGAGAGGGCTGTGATTTTCTCAAATGACGTCTTTCTTAGATCTTTCATAAATCAACAAGCATTTATTAAGTGGTTACGATATGCCAGACCCTTTGCTAAGCACAAGAGACATAAGGAGATTCCCTGCTCTCCAGAAGTTCACAGGCTCCTGGGAAAGATAACAGGGACACAATTCTGTAAAATCATTTTATTGAGTATAAAATAGACCAGATAAGTGAAGAAAAATTAAGGAACCTGCAAGAATCTTATGGAAGAAGATGGGGTTTGAGGTTGTACTGCAGAGAAGCCATATTGAGTATTCTAGGCATGAATTGTCATCAATGTAGGGGAATGGGACAAATTTCCCCATAGAAAGGAGGATGAGACACAGAGCCTTAGAAAGAAGTAACCAAGTATTTGTGTATAAGAAACAAGTTTTAGGAGAGCTAAGTGGCACAGGGAATAGAGCACTGGCCCTAAAGTCAGGAAGACCTGGGTTCAAATCCAGCCACAGCCACTTAATAATTGCCTGTGTGAGCTTGGGCAAGTCACTTTACACCACTGCCTTAAATGAAAAAAAAATCACAAAAGAATTAGCTTTGGTATAAGGGTTCACACTGTATTGTAAGGTAAGGAATGATCCCTGTTCTGTAATACATGTTGCACTCATATAGAAAAGAGGAGGATTTATGGGGGTTTATTTTATAACCTGCAACTTTGCTAAAATTGCTAATTGTTTCCAGTAGTTTTTTAGATGATTTCTTGGGGTTCTCTAGGTAGACCATCATGTCATCTGCAAAGAGTGAGAGTTTTGTCTCTTCCTTCCCAATTCTAATTCCTTTAATTTCTTTTTCTACTCTAATTACTGCTGCTAACATTTCTAATACAATATTAAATAGTAGTGGTGATAATGGGCATCCTTGTTTCACCCCTGATCTTATTGGCAATGTCTCTAGCCTCTCCCCATTGAATATAATGCTTGTTGATGGTTTCAAATAGATACTGCTAATTATTTTAAGGAACAGTCCATTTATTTCTACACCCTGTTCTGTAATACATGTTGCACTGATAGGTTTGTTGTTGATATAATTGAGTATACTAACAGTTTTCCTAATATTGAACCAACCCTGCATTCCTGGAATAAATTCTACTTGATCATAATGTATTATCCTAGTGATGACTTGTAATCATTTTGCTAAGATTTTATTTAAGATTTTTGCATCTATATTCATCAAGGAGATAGGTCTATGATTTTCTTTCTCTGTTTTAACTCTTCCTGGTTTAGGTAACAGTACCATATTGGTTTCACAGAAAGAGTTAGGCAGAGTTCCATCTTTCCCTATTTTTCCAGAGTTTATATAGGATTGGAACCAATCGTTCCTTAAATGTTTGGTAGAATTCACTTGTGAATCCATCAGGCACCAGAGATTTGTTTTTAGGAACTTTGGCAATGGCTTGATGAATTTCTTTTTCTGAGAAAGGGTTGTTTAGGTATTTAATCTATTTTTCATTTAACCTGGGCAACTTATATTTTTTGTAAATGTTCATCCATTTCACTTAGATTATCAAATTTATTGGCATACAGTTGGGCAAAATAATTTCGAATTGTTACTTTAATTTCCTCCTCATTTGAGGTGAGTTCACCTTTTTCATTTATGATACTAGCAATTTGGTTTTCTTCTTTCTTTTTTTAAATCAAATTGATTAGAGGTTTATCAATTTTATTGGTTTTTTCATAATACCAACTTTTGGTTTTATTTATCAATTCAATAGTTTTTTGCTTTCAATTTTATTAATTTCTACTTTAATTTTTAGAATTTCTAATTTGGTACTTAATTGGGGATTTTTGATTTGTTCTTTCTCTATTTTTTTAGTTGCATGTTTACTTCATTGATTTCCTCTTTCTCCAATTTATTCATATAAGCATTTATAGCTATAATATATCCCCTGAGAGTTGGTTTGAATGAATCCCATAGGTTTTGGTATGTTGTTTCATTATTATCATTATCTAGGATCAAATGGTTAATTCTTTCTATAATTTGTTTTTTGGTCCACTCATTTTTTAAAAATGAGGTTATTCAGTTTCCAATTTGTTCTGGTTCTATATCTCCTTGGCCCTGTATTGCATATAACTTTTATTGCATTGTGATCTGAGAAAGATGTATTCACTATTTCTGCCTTTCTGCAGTTGATCATTAGGTTTTTATGTCCTAGTACATGGTCAATTTTTGTATAAGTTCCATGTACTGCAGAGAAAAAGGTAAATTCCTTCCTATCCCCATTCAGTTTCCTCCATAAGTCTACCATATCTAATTTTTTCTAACCATCTATTTACCTCCCTAATTTCTTTCTTGTTTGTTTTTATGATTCGATTTTTCTAGATCTGATAGTGGGAGGTTGAGGTCTCCCACTAGTAGAGTTTTGCTGTCTATGTCTTCCTGTTATTCTTTCAGCTTCTCCTCTAAGAATTTGGGTGCTGTCCCACTGGGTGCATATATATTCAATATTGAAATGACTTTATTGTCTATGGTACCTTTTAGGAGGATAAAGTTTCCTTCCTTATCTCTGTTAACTCTATCTATTTTTGCTGCTGCTTTGTCTGAGATAAGGATTGCTACTCCTGCTTTTTTCACTTCATCTGAAGCAAATTATATTTTGCTCCAATCTTTTACCTTTACTCTATATGTATCTCTCTGCTTCAAATGAGTTTCTAGTAAGCAGCATATTGTAGGATTTTGGTTTTTAATCCACTCTTCTATTTGCTTACGTTTTAAGGGAGAGTTCATCCCATTCACATTCAAGGTTATGATTACTAATTCTTTATTGCCCTCCATGCTATCTTCCCTCTGTTTGTGTTTTTCCCTCTTCCCCCCCCCTTTTATCCACATTCCCCCAGTTGTTTGTTGCTGAAAACCACCCCTTCAGTGTTTTTGCCCTCCTATATCACACCCTCCCCTTTCATTCCCCTTTCCCTTTTGCCCTTTTCCCTTCCCTTCCTTTTGTTATTTCCCCTTATTTCCCCCACTCCCCTTCCCTTTCTCCATCCCCCCCTCCCCTTTTCCCCTTTTAATACTTGAAAGGTTAGATGTTTTATAAGTTAACTGAGTATGTGTAGGTTGACTTTAAGCCAAATCTGATGAGAAGAAGATTCAGGTGTTTCTCCTCTGCTCCCTTCTTCCCCACTATTACCATAGGTTTTTTGTACCTCTTAGTGTAATGAGATTTACCCCATTCAATCCCCTCCCTCCGCCCATCTCTTTCCTGTCCCCCTTTTTTAGGGTGGTAGTGTTTTTTTAGATCCTTCTGTTTAAGTCATAGAAAATTCTGAGTGTCTGTCCCTTCTAGTTCTGTACATTATGTCGAATAGAGTCAAAATTCCTGAGAGTTATTAGAGTCTTTCTCCCAAGTGGGGTTAAAGCCAGTTACATCCCATTGGATAGTAGTCTCATGGATAGGTCATGAATGTCCATCATTTCTGGCTATGTGTATTCTCTCTGTTAGAGTTATATTTCTCAAGGTTTATGAGAATCTTTTTTTTTTACCCCCATGCCGTGATTTAGCCAATTTCAACTTACTGAATTGCATTTTTTTCTTTTGCCGCCACCCCCACCTTTTTTTACCCTTTTCATGTGTCTCTTGAACCTCCTGTTTGATGTCCAATTTTTCTGTGTAGCTCTGGTCTTTTCATCAGAAATTTTTGGAATTCTTCCATTTTGTTAAGTGTCCATCTTTTTCCCTGGAAGAGAAGGCTCAGCTTTGCAGGAAAGTAGATTCTTGGCTGCATTCCAAGCTCCCATGCTCTTCAAAATATCTCGTTCCAGGGCCTTCGATCCCTTAAAGTTGATGCAGCCAGGTCCTGCATGATCCTTACTGTGGCTCCTTGATATTTAAATTGTTTCTTTCTGGCTGCTTGCAGGATTTTCTCTTTTATCTGATAGTTCTGCAGTTTGGCCACAACATTCCTTGGTGTTTTCATTTCAGGATATTTTTTTGGTGGGGATCGATGTACTCTTTCAATAACTACTTTGCCCTCTGATTCCATGATATCAGGGCAGTTTTCCATCACTAGATCCTGTAATATTAAGTCCAGACTTTTTTTCTCTTCAATGTTTTCAGGAAGTCCTATAATTTTCAGGTTGCCCCTCCTCGATCTATTCTTGAGTTCAGTGGTTTTGTTAATGAGGTATTTTACATTTGCTTCTATTTTTTTTCTAATTTTTGATTTTGTTTAACTGACTCTTGCTGTCTCATGGAGTCATTAGTTTCTGGAGACTCCATTATTTTTGGGTGGGAGGAGTTTACTTCATTAACCTTCTGCAACTCCTTTTCCAATCGGTCAATTCTAATTTTGAAAGAGCTTTCCATTTGACCAATTGAGATTTTGAGAGAATTAATTTCTTTTTGCATTTGCTCATTTGAGGATCTGAGAGAATTATTCTCATTTTGTATTTGTCCAATTGATGATCTGACAGATTTATTCTCCTTTTGTGTTTGTCCAATTGTACTTTCTAAGGTATTGTCTCCCCCAAATTTTTAAGCTCCTTTCTTATTTCTTCAAGGAATTCTTTCTATGCTGGAGACCATATTGTATTCTCCTCAGAGGTTCCAGGTCTCTCTGAGTTAGGGTCTTTCCATTCCAGGAATTTTTCTATGGATTCACCTTTCCACTGACCCTTCTTCATTATGCTAAGACCTTGAGTTGGGGGGGGGGGCTGGTTCATCTGGGCTTGAGATTGCTGAAAGCTTTACTGAGTGCAGTTTCTCTGGCTGGCCAGTAGGAGGTGCTGGTTGTCCTCTCTGGAGTGTCTGTGACCTGGGTTGCGAGGCCTTCTCCCTTTGCCCAAAGGGAGGAATTGGAGCTATTGAATTCTTTTGCCTTCAGTCAATGGTGGTCTTTACCCTGGCCTGAGGTCATTCCTCAGCTGGGCTGGTTCTTCAGCTCACACAGCTGGGCCTGAGGCAGAAGTAATTTGCCTTTGTTTGAGGAGAAGCCTCTGTGCAATTGAGATGTGCCCTCAGAGTTTCACAGACCGGAGAAGCCTAGGGATGGTGTCTGCCTAGGGATGGTGTCTGCCGTTCTCCTGCACCAGGATATTTCCCCCAGCCTGGTCCCAGAGCTCCAGGGGGGACAGCACCAACACCAGAACCTCTTCTTCCCCCGTGGACCCAAGCCCCTTTCGTCCAGCCCCACCGCTGATCCAGCCCTCAGACTCCCGGTTCCATTTCAGCTGTTAATCTGGCTGATTCGGGGCAGATCCACCCTTGGAGCCCAGACTCACCCGCCTGGATTCGTCCAAGGCTGCTGCGGGAGACAAATCCTGAGGTAGCTGTTCTTCTGGCTTTTCTTTCTAGGTTTTCTGGATTGGATTTCTTTTAAGCGGTTTGTTTCATGTGATAGATGGGGAAGAGATCAGGAGACTTTAGAACTGTGCCTGTCTTCTCTCTACCATCTTGGCCGGAAGTCCTATTTTTCTTCCTTTCAATTTACTTTTTTAATGACTTTTTTGAGTCTTATATTTGAAGATCAAATTTTCAGTTGAGTTCTGTTCTTTTTATCTGAGAAATTTCATAGTCCTCTATTTTGTTGTAAGTCAATCTTTTCCCGAAAGAATATACTGAATTTTCCAGGATAGTTTATTCTTGGTTGTAAACTCAGGTTCTTTGCCCTCTGGAATATCATTTTCTAGGCCTTCTGATCCTTTAAAATTGAAATTGTTAAGTCCTGAATAATCTTCCTTATGGTTTCCTGTTATTTAAATTTTTGACTATTTGCAGTATTTTCTCCTCTAGCTGGGAATTCTGAAATTTGCCTCCAAAATTACTTGGAGTTTTTTTTTTTAGAGGGAGGTTTCTTTCTGGGGGGGGGGTGATTAATGGATTCTTTTTTTCTTTATTTTTTTATTATTTTTGCCATTTATTAAGATATTTTAATAAAAAAAACATTTTAATCACTCTGGACTAAGTATTCATAAGCCATTTTAACACTCAGTTTCTCCATTTGTAAAATGAGGGAAAGTTTGACCAGATGATCTCCAAACTCTTTTGGGCCCCCCATTCTAATTCTATGATCCTTTATATTCTTTTTTTAAATTTTTTTAAATTTAATTTAATTTTTTTATTCTCATTTTGTACAAATTCTTTTTACATTAATAAAATATCCTTGTATAAGAATAAATGAAATACCCACTCCCCCCATAAATATAGAGTTGCTTGAGCGATAAAGTAAAGGGTAGAGAAAAAAAATTAACATTACAAAAATAATAATAATAATTGTAGGTATGGCCAGGTGGCACAATGGACAAAGCACCAGCCCTGGAGCCACGAGCACCTGAGCCCACATCCAGCCCTGTAGACCCAACAATCACCCAGCCCTGTGACATGCAAGCCACCTGATCCCCACTACCCTGCAAAAAACCAAAATGGAGGAAAAAAAGACCCAAAATAAAATAAAATCATAATAATAGTAGGGGGCTGGATGGCAGACAGAGCATTGACCCTTGAACCAGGAGCACCCTGGTCCAAATCCGGCCTCAGACATCCAATGATCACCCTGCTACACGTCTCCAGGCAGGCCACCCAGCCCCATTTGCCCTGCACCTTCCCCCAAATAATAATAATAAAAAATGTGGTTTAGTCTTTGTTCCAACACCATCAATTCTGTCACGGTGGATCACATTCTTTATGGTAAGCCCATCACAAAAGTTACTTCCATATTTTTTCACCATTGCCATTGCTGATTGCAACTCCCTCCTTTCTTATTTCTCCAATACCATGTACTATATTTTCTCTCTCCTTTCACTCTGACTCTGCTGTAGGGTAGCTGAGTGGCACAGCAAACAGATCCCTGGTCCTGGGGCCAAGAAGCCCTGAGCCCCCATACCACCCCTTAGGCCCAGAATCCACCTGGCCCTATGGTCCTGGACAGACCTTCCAATCCCAGCTGCTTACAAGAAGTACAAAAGAAAATGTGTTATATCTGACCACTTTCCCCCCCATGATCCATCCTCTCCTCCTTTATTCACATCCCCCACCCCTTCCCCCTGCTCCCCCCCCTCCTTCTTACTCCAGATGTCTATACCCCCATTGAGCATATATGCTATTTCCTCTCCTAGCCACCTCTGATGAGAGCAAAGGTTCCCTCATTCCCCCTTGCCTCCCCCCTTCCTTATCATTGCAATAGCTCATTGTCATAAAGAAAAATCTTATTATATGAAATATCTTGGCCTATTCCCTCTCTCCTTTTTCTTTCTCCCATTACATTTCCATTTTTTCTATTGACTCCATTTTTACACCATATTTTATCTTCAAATTCAGCTTTCTCCTGTGCTTCAACTATGAAAGCTCCCTCTACATGCTCTATTAACTGAGAAGGTTCATATGAGTATTATCAGTGTCATCAGTGCAGTTCATCATCATTAAGTCCCTCATATTTTCCCCTTCTCCTCCACTCTCTTTGCTTCACCTGAGTCCTGTATACGAAGATCAAACTTTCTGTTCAGCTCTGGCCATTCCAAAAGGAACATTTGACAATCCCTGCTTCATTGAAAGTCCATCTTTTTCCCTGGAAGAGGACATTCAGCCTTGCTGGGTAGTTCATTCTTGGCTGCATTCTAAGCTCTTTTGCCTTCCAGTATATTATTTTCCAAACCCTATGAGCTTCCAAAGTACTTGCTGCTAAGTCCTGTGTGATCCTGACTGCAGCTCCACGATATTTGAACTGTGTCCTTCTGGCTGCTTGTAATATTTTCTCTTTGACTTGGGAGTTCTGGAACTTGGCTATAATATTCCTAGGGGTTGTTTTTTGGGGATCCCTTTCTTGGGGGGAATCAGTGGATTCGCTCCATTTCTATTTTGCCCTCTGCTTCTAGAATATCAGGGCAATTTACCTGTAGTAATTCTTTGAAAATTATGTCAAGGCTCTTTTCCTGATCATGACTTTCAGATATTCCAATAATTTTTAATTTATCTTTCCTAAGTCTGTTTTCCATATCAGTTGTTTTTTCAATGACATATTTCACATTTTCTTCTAATTTTTAATTTTTTTGGTTTTGAAGTATTGATTCCTGATTTCTAGTAAATTCATCAATCTCCTTGAATTCTATTCTTTGTCTGAAGGATTTGTTCTCCTCAGAGAGTTTTCTTATCTCTTTTTCAATCTGGCCAATTTTGCTTTTTAAAGCATTCTTCTCCTCCATAACTTTTTGAACTGTTTTATCCATTTGACCTAAGCTGGTTTTTAGCATGCTATTTTCTTCAGCATTTTTTGGATTTCCTTGACTAAGCTGCTGACTTCATTTTCATATTTTTCCTGCATCTCTCTCATTTCTTTTCCCAGTTTTTCTTCTAACTCCCTCATTTGATTTTCAAAGTCTTTTGTTTCCATAGCCTGGGCCCAATTTCTGTTTTCCTTGGAGTCTTTAGATGCAGGAGCTTGTGCTTCCTCATCTTCAGACTGAATATTTTGATCCTTCTTGGGCTCATTTGCAAAATATTTCTCAATGGTCTTCCTCTTATTTTTTGCTTGTTCATTTTCCCAGCCTAAGCCTGTTTTTTGGGGGTGGTTCCTGAGCTTTTGGGACACTCCCACAAGGGTCTCAGTGTGTGAGGTTCTGTCCTCCCTCCTGGTCTGTGAATGAACATAAGCACCCCCCTCTGCCATGGGGCTGAGGTGGAGGGGGCCCTGCTGTTCTTTGGGGTGCCTAGACTACAGTCAGGTTCTGAATGTGGTCAGAACCCCAGTGTCCTGTTCCAGGGGCAGAGGACAGAGCTCTGCAGTCTCTCTTTACTCCCCTCCCTAGGTTCAATGGGCTCATGCCCTGGTGGCTCCTGCTTACCGGCTCCATTTGCTTCTGTTTCCGGATCTGGCCTGTAGTGGCCAAGCTGCTCGCTGTGTGCCCTGAGGGCTGGGCTCCAAGTGCTTGCTCTGGCAGAGGTCCCCTACTGTTCCCCCACTTTGTGCCCGGTGCATCCCGGGGTGTAGCTCCGGAGACTCCCCCGATTCTGTGAGCTGCGGCTCCCAGCACCCTGGGGCTGCCTCTGGGAGGCTGAAGTTCTTTTGCTCTGGCGGGCCACCCCTCTGGCAGGCTGCCTCTCCAACCCTGGGCAGCAGAGCCTTTCTTCTCTTTTCCAGGTTACCTTGAGTAGGAGAACTGCCTCAATGGGTCCCTGTGTGGGTTTTTGTCTCTCAAAAGTTTAGTTAGAGTCCTTAGTTTATAAGTTTTATCAGAGAGCGCCAAAGACTTGATCCTTTCTTGTCGCCATCTTGCCTCTACCCCCTGATTAATGGATTCTTTCAAGGACTATTTTATCATCTTGTTCTAGAATATTAGGATTCTTTTCCATGATAATTTTCCACATGATGTTGCCCAAGCTCTTTTCTGATATTGGCTTTCAGGTAGACAAATTATCTCTCTGGATCTATTTTCCAATCAGTCATTATTTCCTAAGAGGTTACTTTACATTTTCTTCATTTTTTTCAAACTTTTGGTTTGTTTGATTGAGTCTTGGTGTCCCATAGACACTATTAGTTTCTACTGTCCAATTCTTTTTTATTTTTTTATTTAAGGCAATGGGTTTATGTGACTTGCCCAAGGTCACACAGCTAAGCAGTTATTAAGTATCTGAGGTCAGATTTGAACTCAGGTCCTCCTAACTCCAGGGCTGGTACTCTATCCACTGTGCCACCTAGCTGTCCCATTGTCCAATTCTAATTTTTAGGTTTTTATTTTCATCAGTTAGCTATTTTGTTTCCTTTTCCAGTTGGCTAATTTTATTTTTTGATTTGATCTATTCCTTTTCCAGATGGACATTTCTCTTTTAAGGGAGGTGATTTCTTTTTCCTTTTGAAGAATTTTACTTTAAAGATATTGTTTTCATTAGTCAATTTTTGATAATGTTCCTGCCTGTTTTTTATACCTTTTCCTCATTTCTCTTCTTCCTCTATTCTTTGGATTTGAAAATCCTTTTTGAGTTCTTCCAAGAGCTTTTTTTTCAATTTGAGACCACATTATAAAACCCTTCGAGGCTTCAAATGTAGGCTTTTTGTCACTGCTTTCCTCTTCTGAGATGTTTTGATTGTCCCTATCAGAATATTAACTTATTTTGTTTTCTTGCTCATTTTGATGATTGAGCTCTGCTTCTGGGTTTTGGTTCCAAGTTTTTTGTACTGGGCTGATAGTCTAGTCTCTGCTTACTACTTAGTATGGTATTTGCCTATGTTTCAGTTGTTAGTGATCTGTTCCTTGCGTTAGGGTAGCCCAATCCAGTCCTACCTTTTGGACCAGCATTCCCAGAGTTCATATTTTGTCTTCTCTGCTGGGATTAAGATCCTTACTGCTGGTCACTGCACTACTGCCTTGCTGAGCCCAGACCTGAGCTGGACTGTGATTAATAGTCTCACTGATTCTATTACCTATATTGGACTATACTACCCCTTTTACCCTCATGTGGTAGACCTTTCCTGAAGTTCCTCCATGATATCATGAGATGAGAACTTGATAATCTTCCACTTTTGTGGGTTCTGTAACTTTAGATATTGTTTAGAGACTTCAATTAAAGTTGGTTGGGGAAATGCTTGGGGAGCTTCCTAGCTTCCAGTTGCCATTTTAGTTCTATCCCAGAAGTCTATCCCTGATATATATTATTTTTTTTCCATTTTTGCCTTTTAAAGTTTCTGTTGATATTGGAGATATTTAGATCTTTTCTGGTCTTCTTATAAAAACTTGAAATATTTCTATTTCATTAAATGCCCATTATTTCCCTTGATATTTTACATTTAATTTCACTGGGTAGGTGATTCTTGGTTGTAGTCCTCTTTTCTTTTTTTGTTCCAGAATATTGTGTTCTATAACCTCCAAACCTTTAATGTTGAAGGTACTAAATCCTGTGTAATCCTAAGTATGGTGCCATAATTTTTGAATTTTTTTGTAGTCACATGCAGTATTTTTCTTTGACATAATAGTTATATAATTTTTTCTATAGTGACCATAGGGATTTTTATTTTGGGATTGCTTCCCTAAGGTGATCAGTAGATATTTTCCTATGTTTATTTTGCCCTCTGGTTACAGAATATCAATTTTTCTTGATAATTTCTTGAAAGATGTTGTCCACATTCTTCTTCTGATTATGATTTTCAAGTAGTCCAACGAGTCTGACATCATACCTCCTGGATCTCTTTTCCAGGTCAACCATTTTTCCAATTTTACATTATATTTTTTTATTTTTTATTCTTACATTTATTTATTTTTTTTTAGATTTTTCAAGGCAATGGGGTTAAGTGGCTTGCCCAAGGCCACACAGCTAGGTAATTATTAATTTTCTGAGGCTGGATTTGAACCCAGGTACTCCTGACTCCAAGGCAGGTGCTTTATCCACTACGCCACCTAGCCGCCCCCTTACATTTATTTTTACATTATTTTTTTCATTATTTTGAATTTGTTTGATTGATTCTTCATATTTTATAGAGTCATTTTCTTCCTTAAGGAATTGTTTTTTCCTTAGTTAGCTTTCCGTCTTCTTTTTCCTTTAGTCAATTGAACTTATTTTTTAAGGTTTTTACAAGGCAGATGGGGTTAAGTGGCTTGCTCAAGGCCACATAGCTAGGTAATTATTAATTGTTGGAGGCCAGGCTTGATCTCAGATACTCTTGACTCCAGGGCGGTGCTCTATCCATTGCACCACCTGGCTGCCCCTCAATTGAATGTTTTAAGGAATTGTTTTCTTCAGTGAATTTTTGGGTCTCCTTTTCCATTTGGCCAAATTTATTTTTTTTGCAAGGCAAATGGAATTAAGTGGCTTGCCCAAGGCCACACAGCTAGCTAATTATTCAGTGTCTGAGGCAGAATTTGAACTCAGGTACTCCTGACTCCAGCGTGGGTGCTCTATCCACTGCGCCACCTAGCCACACCCAAATCTATTTTTTCAACAATTTTCTAAGATATTAAGTCTTTTATCATAATCCTCTTGCATCTCTCTCATTTCTTTTCCCAATTTTTCTTCTTCCTCTCATGTTTTTTTTTTTTTTTTAGGTTTTTGCAAGGCAAATGGGGTTAAGTGGCTTGCCCAAGGCTACACAGCTAGGTGATTATTAAGTGTCTGAGACCGGATTTGAAACCAGGTACTCCTGACTCCAGGGTAGTGCTTTATCCACTACGCCACCTAGCCGCCCCCCTCTTATATGTTTTTAAGTTCCTTTTTGGGTTCTTCCATGAAATTTTTTCTGGCCTTGAAAGAACTTCTCATTTTTTTCTTTGAGCTTTTATCCAAAGATAATCTGACACTGTTGTTCTCTTCTGAGTTTGTGTCTTGATCTTACCTGTCACCATAATGATTTTCTATGGTCAGATTCTTTTTTTAATTATTTTTGGTCATCTTTTTTGTCCTTTTTTTCCTCTTTTTATCCCTATTTGAGCTATGCCCCCAAAGTGGTAGTTGCCCTGCCTCAGATTTCTTATGCCAAGGGCTGCAGAACCTAGCTTTTGACCTGGGTACTGCCCTGTTGTTGCCCTGAGTTCTGAGAAAGAGACTTGTATCTGGTTTGGAGCTAAGGATGTGTGTGGGTATTTCTGGCATTAGGGTTTAGCAGCTTATGTGGTTTATAGTCAAGATCTTAGTGCTGGTGTCTGGTGTGTGCTGAGGTTGTTGGGGTATTTCTACATTTACCTGGGATTATGCTGGTCACTTGAGGCTACCTGTTTGACCAGGGCTATGCTGAAACATGAAGTCCTTTTTAGAACTGGAGTCTACACATTTCCTTGTTTTGCTGAGGCAAATGGGGCTCCTGGTGTTGTTGTTTGCCTGCTCTACTGGACTGGGTTTCAGAATTTCTCACTGGTCTGCTGAGGTAAGACTTGCTGCTGATTTTATGGGACATCTCTAGATCTGGATTGTGCTAACTTTTTACTTGACTGAGGCAGATCTTTCTTGCTGATTGCTTTGGAGCATTGTTTTATTGTTCTTTGGAGGTGAATATGGGAGAAGTATGGCTATTTATCCTACTATCTTGGTTCCTAGAGGCTGAACAGGTCAGTGAAATCTTAAGAAGGAAAAATAATAAAGGAAAAATTTGAAAATAATATCAGAGCTGATAAAGGTCTGAGAGATGAAATCAAAATCAGCAAAAGTTTATTATGTAGATATTATGTTCAGAACACTCTTCTAGATAGTGAAAGAAATGCAAAGTTAAGTCTCTATCTTCAAAGTAGAGTCAAGGATAAGAAACTAAAAGATATAATAAAGAATTTTACATAGTGATTATACTAAAGTTAATAATAAAAATCATATGTGGCATATAATATTCTGATGTTTATTTGTGCTTTATATATTTTAGCTCATTTTATCCTCACAATGACTCTGCAGTGTAGGTGATATTATCATTCCCATTTTACAGATTGAGAAAAAGGAGTCTAAAGAACTTTAGTAACAGGGTGCCAGGTAGGAGCCTCTGGGTCTGGTCCCAGGGAGCCAGAGGGAGCCACTGGGGGGAGAACAGCCCCCTTCTTTCAGATCCAAAATTTAGGGAAAAAGGTGGGAAACTTTAATTGAACCTTTGGTGCCATTCTGCTGCTTGGGTCACTTTTGGGGGCCTAGCTTATGGGGCAGCTCCTCCTCCCCACTGGGTGTGCCCCACCCCCAGGGAGAATTCAGACTTAGGAAAAAATACTTATTGGTCCCAAGCCCCGCCCCCCCAGTTTTTCTTTGCTATAATAGGTCCTTTGTGCTTCATCATTTGGTGTTAGTAATGTTCTAATACCTTCTTTTCCCAGAGTAATCTTTTACATGTCTTTATTAATTTTTACTTGTCTTATGCTCATACCCTCTGTTAAAGTACACTCTTGATCTATACCGAAAAAGTTCAATTCTCAAGAATGTATTAATTTTTTATAAGCTTCATCATATCATAATCATTTCATACTAATACCCTCTCACTAAGTACTCTACCCTCAACCTTCCCTTTATAAATACAATCCTCAAGACCCATAAGCATCATCAAATTACAATCAATTTATATCCACACCTTATTTACAAGTACCTTTCCTGTAACTATACCAATAGAAATATAGCCTTCAAGAGTCAAAAGTTTGATCACACCACATTCCATTTCTACACGCATCCTCAGCTGTCCTAAGAAAAATACAGTTCTCAAGAGTTATAAGTATCGTCATACTGTATAGGGATGTAGACAATTTAGTTGAATTGACTAGTATTTTTTCCTTTCTTTTTTATTTAAATTTATTTTTATAAAAGATATTATTTGAGTTTTACATTTTCCCCCAATCTTGTTTCCCTCCCCCCTCCCCCCCCCCACAGAGAGCACTCTGCCAGTCTTTACTTTGTTTCCATGTTGTACCTTGATCCAAATTGGGTGTGATGAGAGAGAAATCATATTCTTAAAGAGAAGAGAAGTCTAAGAAGTAACAAGATCAGACAATGAGCTGTCTGGTTTTTTTTTCTAAATTAAAGGGAATAGTCCTTGCACTTTGTTCAAACTCCACAGCTCCTTATCTGGATACAGATGGTACTCTCCTTTGTAGACAGCCTGAAATTGTTCCTGATTGTTGCCCTATTGGAATGAGCAAGTCCTTCAAGGTTGAACATCACTTACATGTTACTGTTAGGGTGTACAGTGTTTTTCTGGTTCTGCTCATCTCACTCAGCATCAGTTCATGCAAATGCCTCCAGGTTTCCCTGGAATCCCATCCCTCCTGGTTTCTAATGGAACAATAGTATTCCATGACATACATATACCACAGTTTGCTAAGCCATTCCCCAATTGAAGGATATTTACTGCATTTCCAATTCTTTGCCACCACAAACAGGGCTGCTATAAATATTTTTGTACAAGTAATGTTTTTACCCTTTTTCCTCATCTCTTCAGGGTACAGAGCCAGTAGTGGTATTGCTGGGTCAAAGGGTATGCACATGTGTGTTGCCCTTTGGGCATAGATCCAAATAGCTCTCCAGAAGTGTTGGATGAATTCACAGCTCCACCAACAGTGTAATCATGTCCCAGATTTCCCACATCCCTTCCAACAATGAACATTATCCTTCCTGGTCATACTGGCCAATCTGAGAGGTGTGAGGTGCTACCTCAGAGAAGCTTTAATTTGCATTTCTTTAATAATCAATGATTTAGAGCATTTTTTCATATGGCTATAGATTACTTTGATCTCCTCATCTGTAAATTGTCTTTGCATATCCTTTGACCATTTGTCAATTGGGGAGTGGCTTTTTGTTTTAAAAATATGACTCAGTTCTCTGTATATTTTAGAAATGAGTCCTTTGTCAGAATCATTAGTTGTAAAGATTGTTTCCCAATTTACTACATTTCTTTTGATCTTGGTTACATTGGTTTCATCTGTGCAAAAACTTTTTAATTTAATGTAATCGAAATCATTTAATTGGATTTTGGTGATGTTCTCCAACTCTTCCTTAGTCATAAACTGCTCCCCTTTCCATAGATCTGACAGGTAGACTAGTCCTTGATCTTCTAATTTGCTTATAGTATTGTTTTTTTATGTCTATGTCCTGTAACCATTTAGATCTTATCTTGGTAAAGGGTATGAGGTGTTGGTCTGATCTAAGTTTCTTCCATACTACCTTCCAGTTTTCCCAGCAATTTTTATCAAAGTGGGAGTTTTTATCCCAATGGCCAGACTATTTTGGTTTATGAAACAGCAGCTTACTTTAATCATCTCCTGCTTTTACACCTAGTCTGTTCCACTGGTCCACCACTCTATTTCTTAGCCAATACCAAACAGTTTTGATGACTGATGCTTTATAATGTAATTTTAGATCGGGTAGGGCTAAGCCACCTTCTTTTGCACTTTTTTTTCATTAAGCTCCTGGCAATTGACTTTTTATTTCTCCATATGACATTACTTACAAATTTTTCTAACTCATTAAAGTAATTTTTTGGAATTTTGATTGGTAGGGCACTAAACAGATAGTTTAGTTTTGGTAGAATTGTCATTTTTATTATATTAGCTCTACCTATCCATGAGCAGTTGATATTTGCCCAGTTATTTAAATCTAATTAAATTTGTGTGAGTAGTGTTTTATAATTGTTTTCAAAAAGATTGTGAGTCTGTCTTGGCAAATAGACTCCCAAATATTTTATATTGTCTGAGGTTACTTTGAATGGGATTTCTCTTTCTAGCTATTCCTGCTGTTTCTTGCTACACATATATAGAAAAGAGGAGGATTTATGGGGGTTTATTTTATAACCTGCAACTTTGCTAAAATTGCTAATTGTTTCCAGTAGTTTTTTAGATGATTTCTTGGGGTTCTCTAGGTAGACCATCATGTCATCTGCAAAGAGTGAGAGTTTTGTCTCTTCCTTCCCAATTCTAATTCCTTTAATTTCTTTTTCTACTCTAATTACTGCTGCTAACATTTCTAATACAATATTAAATAGTAGTGGTGATAATGGGCATCCTTGTTTCACCCCTGATCTTATTGGGAATGTCTCTAGCCTCTCCCCATTGAATATAATGCTTGTTGATGGTTTCAAATAGATACTGCTAACTATTTTAAGTAACAGTCCATTTATTTCTACACTCTCTAGTGTTTTTAATAGGAATGGATGCTGTATTTTGTCATAAGCTTTTTCAGCATCTATTGATATGATCATATGATTCCTGATAGGTTTGTTGTTGATATAATTGAGTATACTAACAGTTTTCCTAATATTGAACCAACCCTGCATTCCTGGAATAAATTCTACTTGATCATAATGTATTATCCTAGTGATGACTTGTAATCATTTTGCTAAGATTTTATTTAAGATTTTTGCATCTATATTCATCAAGGAGATAGGTCTATGATTTTCTTTCTCTGTTTTAACTCTTCCTGGTTTAGGTAACAGTACCATATTGGTTTCGTAGAAAGAGTTAGGCAGAGTTCCATCTTTCCCTATTTTTCCAAAGAGTTTATATAGGATTAGAACCAATTGTTCCTTAAATGTTTGGTAGAATTCACTTGTGAATCCATCAGGCACCAGAGATTTGTTTTTAGGAACTTCGGCAATGGCTTGCTGAATTTCTTTTTCTGAGAAAGGGTTGTTTAGGTATTTAATCTCTTTTTCATTTAACCTGGGCAACTTATTTTTGTAAATGTTCATCCATTTCACTTAGATTATCAAATTTATTGGCATAGAGTTGGGCAAAAGAGTTTCAAATTATTACTTTAATTTCCTCCTCATTGGTGGTGAGTTCACCTTTTTGATTTATGATACTAGCAAATTGGTTTTCTTCTTTCTTTTTTTAAATCAAATTGATTAGAGGTTTATCAATTTTATTGGTTTTTTCATAATACCAACTTTTGGTTTTATTTATCAATTCAATAGTTTTTTGCTTTCAATTTTATTAATTTCTACTTTAATTTTTAGAATTTCTAATTTGGTACTTAATTGGGGATTTTTGATTTGTTCTTTCTCTATTTTTTTAGTTGCATGTTTACTTCATTGATTTCCTCTTTCTCCAATTTATTCATATAAGCATTTATAGCTATAATATATCCCCTGAGAGTTGGTTTGAATGAATCCCATAGGTTTTGGTATGTTGTTTCATTATTATCATTATCTAGGATCAAATGGTTAATTCTTTCTATAATTTGTTTTTTGGTCCACTCATTTTTTAAAAATGAGGTTATTCAGTTTCCAATTTGTTCTGGGTCTATATCTCCTTGGCCCTGTATTGCATATAACTTTTATTGCATTGTGATCTGAGAAAGATATATTCACTATTTCTGCCTTTCTGCAGTTGATCATTAGGTTTTTATGTCCTAGTACTTGGTCAATTTTTGTATAAGTTCCATGTACTGCAGAGAAAAAGGTAAATTCCTTCCTATCCCCATTCAGTTTCCTCCATAAGTCTACCATATCTAATTTTTTCTAACCATCTATTTACCTCCCTAATTTCTTTCTTGTTTGTTTTATGATTTGATTTTTCTAGATCTGATAGTGGGAGGTTGAGGTCTCCCACTAGTAGAGTTTTGCTGTCTATGTCTTCCTGTTTTCTTTCAGCTTCTCCTCTAAAAATTTGGGTGCTGTCCCACTGGGTGCATATATATTCAATATTGAAATGACTTTATTGTCTATGGTACCTTTTAGGAGGATAAAGTTTCCTTCCTTATCTCTGTTAACTCTATTTTTGCTGCTTCTTTGTCTGAGATAAGGATTGCTACTCCTGCTTTTTTCACTTCATCTGAAGCAAATTATATTTTGCTCCAATCTTTTACCTTTACTCTATATGTATCTCTCTGCTTCAAATGAGTTTCTAGTAAGCAGCATATTGTAGGATT